>NC_089873.1:182628750-182947500 GCF_040182565.1 Anser cygnoides
CCTGACCAAAAGTATCAGTGAGGTCTTGCAAACAGGCACGTTACATCACTGCCTCAGGATCCGCACTGTTAGGTGTGTACCTGCTAAGCTCAGCTGGAAAAGAGACGCTTTCAGCTGCTGACTGCTCAGCTGCTTTTAATACTGACATGGCACTTTGCAAAGGGGAAAATGAAATACAAACTTCTGAAACTCAATCAGAAATCACAAAAATACTGGCACAAAATGTGCTGACTAATGAAGTTACCACATCTGAGATTTAAGTTTGCAAAATGCAACAAAGTAGCATCAAAGGTGAATTTATTTATGACAAACCATTCATTATATATTACAATAATTACAAACATTTTTTTTTGCACCTTGCTGCCGTGTTTTTGTTCTCAGAACACAGTAGACGATCAAGAACATGGATTTCTGCAGTAACAAAAAAGATATTAAAATTACAAATTTTATGCCTCATTTCTGTGCCATAGAAAAGGCTATCATCAAAAGAGTAAAGTTACTAACAAACATACAAGGGGATTCCCCTTACACCTTTTTTCCCAGGAACTTTTGTCATCTAGCGTATAGTAAATATTTATATACACGTGCGCATCTCTTGCATACATACACATTCACACATTTACATAATCACTGGAAATTTGACTTCGCTCCTCCAGCAGAAAGCTCCCATTTTACTTGAGCATCTAATGGGGGAAAAAAATCTCAAGTCCATGATCTGAAATCAGTCACCCTTTTTTTTCTTGAGCCAGCTGTATCTTCTCCTTGCGCGGGACTGCCAGCAGAATAAAAGGGTATTGCAGTCGGTGACTAACAGCATCCAACCTACCTTCACCACAGGAAAGGTCTAGCAGGGATACTGCCCCCCATGTATCTAGTCTGAGTCACTGCTGCTGCTCGAGGAGTCTGTTGACATAACTTCTACATCATCTTCATTCTCTTTATTGTGTCCTGGAGGCTCCAACATGAAGTCATTACTGTGATTAGGAGGTAGCATGTTCATCGACATATCACTTGACTGCCAAGGATACTGAGGAGCGAGCACGTCTGGAAACAAGGGGTATAGTCAATCAAACTATCAGCTTTGTATGTCCACAAATCGAGTAATACAGATAAAATAGAACTCCAGTGTAAAATTAAAACCAATCTTAAAAACATGACTGATTCTTGGACAGTTGAAACACTCAAATAACACGTAGAGAACATCTCATGACGGAGCCATTCTATCACTGTAAAAGCCTTTTCTGCCAGAGAGGTCCATTTATGTAGGTGGCTCAATCTCTCACCACTCCACATCAAAACAGTACATATTCAAAAGGTGCTTTGAAGATGAAAATCTCTATAAGAACTGACTGAACAGGCACAAGCACCGGCAGTAATGAAAATGGTCGCCCTCCGTCAGTATGCAAAAAGAGATGAAAACATTAGATCAAAAACCAAATAAATACGTAAGGCGCATCACAGAAATCTAGACTTAAAGGTTTTGTCTCAATTTGGGTCAAACACCTTTGTTATCCTTTTTCCAACAGCAAATATGGTGCACCAAGGAGAAGACAGTCCTACTACAAAACTAGGGCCACAGTCAGCAAGGAATGCCCCACAGCACCCCAGCCGGTACGGCTTCAGTTGCCTCCATCTTCTCTCAAATCTATTCCTTCTTATCTCCTACTTCCAAAGCCCTCCTGTCCTGTACTCCTCATGAAAGTAAAGGGTATTCTTCCCCCTATAATGTGTGCATTATCTAGCTATACAAATCTGACTCACCACCAGATGTGAGGCCACGGTGCAGCCTGTATGCCAGTTCTCTGCCTGCTGTTGGAAAACCAACAATAGCACCGGGTGGTCTTAACCCAGCTGTGACGTTAGCCAGCTTCACTTGAACCAGCTGAGATTGTAAACTGATGGTTTACATCCTGTGGCCATGTTTTCAACACCAGAATTAAAGTATCATTAAACCTGGTCAAAAGTGTGTACTGAACAGCCTTGGAGCTGTGAGGATACCCAGCAGCCCAGTGGCTGGCTCGCAGACTCATTAAGGACTCAGCAACTGGACATTTCTCTGTAGAAGTCTCTGAAAGGACTCAATGCCATAATTAGCATTCTCAGGACACTCCCCATCACACACCAACAGATTGAGGATCCCTACACAAAATGCTGTGTCAGTCTCTTTCTTTTAAATGAGGTTTTTCCCTCTCACCTGACAGTCTAGTAATTAGAGGATTTCCCCTGACATGGGAGACCCAGATTCAGTTAACTCCTTTCGTTGAGTTCAAATCCCACTTTTTCCAACCTCTCACAAAAAAGCCCTAAGGAGTGAACTTTCTGTTCTTACAGAGACAACACTCAAACAAAAAAAGCAAGTCTGACATAGCACAGAGGAGCCGGCCAAAATGGGCTCTACCAAAATTTAGGGAAACATCCAAATTACAGCATGCTACAAGACACAATCTTGACACCTCTGACCACAGACCCATCTTCGCATTTCCCTGCTGGGTTGCTGTGAACAGACTTGAGGGCCCCATTCCTTCTCTGCAGCTCACTGACTTGAATCCTACAGGCTTCCCTATTATATCCAGGGCCAGAGGTTTAGAAAGGGAGATGATGCAGAACTTCAACTGACTTTCTAAGAAGTGACATGAGGATTAGACAGGTGACTGGAAACACAAACTCCAAGTTTATTGTTTCTCCCGTGGAGTTGCAATATAGGCATTTCTGTTGTTTGTGTTTGTTTCGTGTTTTTTTTTTTAATATTTTTTGTGTAATTTTTGAAAACAAGCTTCTCATAACACCTACAATAGGCTTAACAGGTAGTTAAGAACTGTTGCAGATCTCCTCTGATTCCAAACTAGGAATTTTTCCACAATTTAGTCTAACCATGATAACTTAATGCTGCAAAGCAACAGAACTACTGAATTCTTCATTAAGCTACTGCCATTTACCATTAAATTATATTTTAGCATAAATGAATGAATCCCACTAAAGTCAGTGAAAACGCCTTAGGCAATGCACTAAGCAATTAACAAATTAAACCTTAATTCCTGCACTCAAGGCACTGCCTCACCAGCGGTCCTTGCCAATGGCTTTTCAATCCAGAAATTCTAACCAGTGTTGCTATACACAGTGTAAACTTAAAGGAAAGCAGGGGATGACAATAAACCTCCTTTCTTCTGAATACAGCTTTCACAATTTCATTGTCACCACTGCTAAGACAAGGTTGCTTTGGAAATGCTTCTTTTTGATATGATTGAATATCATTTAGTTTACAGCAATCTAGAACAAGTGACTTGAAGGACAACTGAGGTTTTTTTTACATTGACTTAGTTCTAGTGTCTGCAGTGTGATTTAGCATGAAATAAAACGATGCAACTTCTAACTGTTAACTCTATTAACTAGTCCTTCACCGCTACAGAACAATGTTGGCCATAATTTTTGTTATTTTAACTCTGACTTGACACTGCCAAGCAACGTTTGTTCTGACAATAATGTAAGGGGGGGAAAAAAGGCTTCTCTTACCTGGCAGTCTGCCAGCTGCAAGTGCATCCCCTGGTAAGTGTCCATTAACCCCATTAGTGGATGGGTTGTTCATCTGACCCAAGAGGCCACTCCTCATTTCTAGATCTGTAGGATAGGGCCTACGTGGGTCCCCTTGAAAAGAAAAAAATTACTATTTAACAATTGCCTGGCCGACATTACCTTTTTCTCTTCAGTTTCCTGATTTAAAAAAAAAGTACTCTGGTTGAATCAGCAATGAGCATCACCCATGTTCTGTTAAAATACAAGACTTTCCTTGTTCATTCACACTTGGCACAAAAAGTACGTTTAAAAAAATAATCACGTTTAGAAGGTCTCTTTGCTCTCTCTGCTACTTCACAACTAAATAGCACGGGCAGGAGACGAACAGGTTGAGAACAGCCCTGAGGAGCAGGACTGTAGGGTACTCTTGGATGCCAGCTCCCGTTCAATTTTTCAGTGAGTACTTGCAGCCCAGGAAGCCAACTGTATCCTGGGCTGCACCAAAAGCAGCGTGGCCAGCAGGGTGAGGGAGGGGATTCTCCCTCTCTACTCTGCTCTTGAGAAACTCCACCTGGAGTGCTGCATTCAGCTCTGGGGACGCCCAGCATAAAAAACACAACAGGGACCTGTTAGAGCATGCCTAGAGGAGGACCACAGAGACAATCAGAGGGCTGCAGCACCTCTCCTATCAAGAGAGGCTGAGAGAGCTGGGGATGTTTTGCCTAGAGAAGAGAAGAGAAGGTCTCTAGGGAGACCTTCTGGCAGCCTTCCAGTACTTAAAGTGGGCTTCTAAGAAAGACGGAGAGTGACTTTTTACAAGGGTATATAGTGATAGGACAACAGCTAATGGTTTTAAACTGGAAGACTGTAGATTTAGATTGGTTATAAGAAATTCTTCACTGTGAGGGTGGTGAGGCACTGAACAGGCTGCCCAGAGAAGCTGTGGATGCCCCATCCCTGCAGGTGTTCAACGCCAGGTTGGATGGAGCTTTGGGCAACCTGGTCTAGAGGGTGGCGTCCCTACCCACGGCAGGGGCGGGTGGAATTAGGTGGTCTTTAACATCCCTTCCAACCCAAACCATTCTATGACTGTGACAACTACTGGAAAAAGACTTTCATTTTAGACAAGGAGGGTAGTTTCCAAATCTATCATAACATAACCCAACACAATGAAAGCCCTGCTTCTGTCTCCACCAACTACTAACATCCTCTGTAAAGAATATATACACTGGTGAGAAACTTCATTATGTTAAAACACTGTAAGGTCAGATACCAACTATGGTTTGTTATTAAAAAAATTGTCAGAAAAACGTTATTTACCTGGTACCCATGTCAGTGGGGCGCAAACAGCATTGCTAGCACTGATCCTATGGGCGTATTTAATTATTTCTTCAGATGAAATGGCACCTGGAAGAAGGGAAAGAAAGTCACTGTATTTTTTTGAGATTGCATTATTCAGTTATTTCAGAATATTGGATACTGTCACATTGAAAACATTAGAAATGTCATTTTGCCAAACATCAAGAGTATTCTTCGAACGCAATGACTGCTTAGATTGCTTGGGCTACACAAGAATGAGGGTTGCAGTGAACTGACTTTTCAGCCACAAGTTCAGTACGCCTTCCATGTCAACTGACTGCTCTTCAACCCTGTGAAAACAACACAAACTAATCTCTTCCACGTTGCAATTCAGCACTTCTGTTACGAAATTTTCTGTAGTAATTAAAATTTCTTTTTTTTTGGTAATTGTAGATTATACATGTAGCAGACCTTGTTTAATAAACACGTCTGCATTACAGGTACTAAAATCTTTATGAAAATCCTTGATTTTTTTTAGAAGAAAAATGACAAAATGATAAGAGGTACTGTAAATGAGACCAAAATTCAGTCTAGCTTGGCAAGTGCCACAGAGTAGCAGTAATTGATACACATACAAACCAGTATCACCATCTAATCAGTCTTTCATACACAATGTTATTGTACAAAATAAATGTTATTGCACACAAAAATTCTTTCCCTTGTTTAAGTATTTGGTCTGAGGCAATTTGCCTTTGTTAAAACGTTTATGTAAGCAGATACACCACTATCAGTCCAAGAAGAGCATCAAGAAACTTGAAATCAAGTCTAATATTAAGATATGTTTGACACAGAAAATAATTCATTTCTGAAAAACACATTCTGCCTTTACTCTGTTGAAAAGGTTTACAGGACCGTAATGAAGAGGAAATTTGTTTTACAGACAAAGCATCTGAAATCTGTGGTGACGATATTAAAAAAATAACTTGAGCTCAGTAGCAACTTTCTTTACATCTGTGTTTGTGTATTATGTACAATCATGGATACTCACCTTTTCTTGCCTTTTCAATTGATTTCAGCTTTTCCTTTGCTTGATAAACAGCTGTTGCCTAGTTGTAGGAAAAAAAAGAACTAAAACAAAACTTCAATACATCTTCCATTTGTATACTTCTACATTAAGTCAGCTCTGTGAATAAACTGTTGCATTTAATTGCATTTTGAGAGAGAAACTACTCAAGGAACATTTTCAAAATAAACAGGCATAAAGTAGGTTTGGAAGAAAATTACCATTATAAAACTAAACTGAATACCATGATAACTAGACAGTATTTGACTAACGAGAGAAAAAAAAACTAACAACACTAAAGCTCCCACAAAGTTTTAAATATTTAAATCTTCTCAAACTAACACAGCACTGCCTTCTCCAGAACCATCTTTTTCCCCATGTAAATGCTCAAAAGCAAACACATCATTAAGAGCTTACCAGAATATGCTCTGCTTCTTTCAGTTGCTTCTGCAGCTGCTGAATATCATTATCCCTCTTTTCTACTACCTTTTCTAAAAGCTGCATTTCGTGATGGATTTTCCCCTGGTCAACTGCCAACTTCATTAGCTCTTGAAACTCTCCATCTCTCTGAATCAGCAGCTCCAGGATCTATTAGACAAGAGTTTTGTACAACTTTTAATTAGCTCAAGTAACAACATACCCTCAATCGCGCTGCAAAGAACAACTGACATCCACAAGAGTATTTCTGTTTGTATGAAAAATGAAACCAAGTTTTTTGCTCTTTTTGCAGAAACAGCCTAGGAAGCACACAACAAATGAACAAACAAACACCAACATGAGGACCAAGAACTTTTTTAGTAGGGCCAAAGCCTCAGCATCACTATTGGCCTGAGTATTGGCATGGACGAAGGGAGAAATTAAAAAAGGGAAAAAATAAGTAAATCATAGTGCTTACCCAAACAAAGAACTACAATTAATAAAGTCAGTTTACCTGGCTCTCTTCTCCTGGTTGTGGAAGCTTCTGATTTCTTGAAATTGCCAAAATTTCAATTAGCTCCCTGAAAGAAAAACTGTGTGTTTATGCAATTTTCTAAGCCATTATTTTTAACTCACATCCCCATATTATCAAAGTATCTATATCATTATAAAAGCATTCATGTACTCGAGTATTTTACAATTTTATATTGTGGTGATGGCAGGGATTTTGCAACTAATTCTGTGAATAGTTTCACAGACTGGAAAATGTTCCTTTTTTTTTCTTTGAGCTCATGAAGTACTCGTGTATTTGTACTCAAAACGCGCTAAGTTCTTGCCAAACTGCATAAGACACAAGCAAAAGCTGAGGAAAAACAGCACAAAGAAATGCATTCATATCCTACTTTTACTGCCTTTGTTGCAAGAGGGCACGAAAGATTAATTTGTCAACATTATTTTTGTTCTCCGTTTTTCCTCCACTTTTACTGCAGAGCAAATATCACACTTGGGTTTAGAGCAATTACATCTGTGCTTTCATACATCTTCAGTTTGTTGTCAAACTACTTCTATAAAAACAGGTATTTCCACAACGGTATGCTAGCTGTGTATCAATCAGGCACAAACACTGAAAAATTGGTAATAACCCAGGGCTAGGTCAGAAGTGCTTCTCAAACAAACTTCTTGGTCTTGCTTCATGGTACCCATTTACTCTGCCACTGCTATGAAGAGCCATCAAGAACCTCAAAGGGGACTCACTAAACAAGACCATGCTGCAAAAAGGCATCTTGCTATAAATTTGGCGAATGTGTTTGCCTTCTAAGGCTATGGAAGGAAGTACAACACTGTGCATGAACAATTATTTATCCAAAGTAGAGTCATTGGAACAGCACCTATCCTTTGCTTGGGCTGGAGCAAGTAGCTCAAAACAGATATATGACTAATATAGTTGCGGGGCCATAATCTTAAGACGACAGCAGGTACTTTCCAAAAAGTCTGAGTAAAACCCTCACCAGCAAAGCTATAAACAGCATCTTGTCCTAAACACCAAAATCATTTAAAAGTATTACAGAATAAAGAAACTTGTCATTACCACTAAAGTATCAATCACACCTGACTGACACTGATAAAAGCAAACAAAATCTGTTGTAACTAGGTCTGGTAACACCATCAGGGCTGATGTTGTGGTGGGTCACAATTCTGTCTTGTGTTTGCCAAGTAAACCACACATGCAATTCAAAACTACACAGGGGCTATAGACTAGACATGTTGCCTTGTATCTGTGCCTACAGCCGTGCAAGTACCCATGACTGTGAAAGGCCAAGCCCTGTGGGGCTGCGACACCACTGATCAACAGGAGGATTGCCTAAAATACTGCTAAGGGATGCTCTGGAGTCATTACAGTAGAATAGTAGAACCAAGATGAAAAAAAAAAATGTTGTGATAAAGAGCACGTCTGTTTTTTTCCAAAGAGACTGGACATTCTCCAGCAACCTAAGGGTCACAAGAGCTTCTAAAACTTAAAATAACTAGAAACTAGTTATGAACTCAACTAGAAAGACAGTAGCAACTTAGCAGCATGGTTTCCTTGTGGTACCTGTGGTGGCCATGGGGAGTGAGCCAGCCCCACAGACAGCACGGGATGCTCCATCTTAAAAGTTTTCAGAAGCTCCTGCTCTTGTTGGAAGGAGGAAGATAATTAAGAAGCCGTTTAATTACGCTGCCAGCTGTGGCACACAACATGGTGGCCAGCTTGGCTGGGGCTAGCAGCATGGCCTCATAGCAGTCAGGACGGCCACCTGATCACCGAGATCACCTTTACCACTGCCTTGGCAATGACCAGAAAGGCTTAAACCACGCATCACCACCTACGAATGATGACTTTAGCATGATTTGCATTGAAAAATAAAAAAAAATGGAGGGAGGGGGCATGAACACACGCCTACCCTGAGCTCCCCGCTCGCTCCCACCTCCCCACACCGATGCGGTCAGCAGCGGGGGCAGAGCACGGTACCTGGCCAAGAGCTCCAGGTCCTCCAGCGCCGCCAGCAGCCGCTCCCGGGTGCTGCTCCGCTCCCCGCCGCCCGCCACCGCCGCGGCAGCCGCCGCCATTACGCTGCCGGCGGCGGAGGGCGCAGGCGCGCGGGGCGCATGCGCAAGGCGGCCCCAGCGGGGAGGGAGGTGCCGCCGCCGCCATTACGCTGCCGGCGGCGGGGGGGAGCTGCGCAGTGCGCATGCGCCCCAGCGGGGAGGGGAGGCGGGAAGCGGCTGAGGGGAGCAACGGCTCCCCTGAGGGGAGGGGGGTCGCGTCTGTGTGGGGACGCCCTCTGCTGGAGCTGGGGCGTTGTACAAGCGCCTGTGGCTCTGCTGAAGGGGTTTTGGGTCCCAGGGTTTCCACAGGAAAGCCTCCTAGATGAGATTCAGATGTACTCTAAAGGCTTAGAAAGCGAACGGCGAAGGAAGGGCTTGCAGCTTAGCATTTTTACCTCAGTGTCTGAGGGTCTTGATGTCTGAAAATCCCTTAGGTGCTCTATCAGATGGGAACAGTTAAAATTAAGTGGCTGACACTGAACATGTAACAAAACCCCAAGCTATATGTAGGACAGAGCCAAGAACACCTCTTACCTAGGCTTTCTGTCCCATAAGCACGACCTAAGAGGTGCCAAGAGGAGACACAACCTCTCCATGGAGGCTAACGGCACCTCTGCCCCCATTACCCAAGTCTACGTGCTGTGATCGGATGGTGGGGCAGCTAACATGCAAATCCTGCCCTCGATCCTGCTGGCAGCTGAGCTTTAATTGAAAAATACTGTTTGGCGTGTGTTTTTTTCGATGTTGCTGCATTGGGGCTGGTGCTGTAAACAGGCCGCTAGCTCTGGGTGGGGTCGTAAGTGAAGCCAGTGGAATTTTTTACAGTCATGAAACTTTTGGTAATGGGAAGACATGGAGACAGAAGGTGGAGGGCAGATGAGGGAGTGAAAACTAGTCCAGGGCCAGGGTTTATAGCAGGGGTAAGCACTTCCACAGAAGAGCACGGAGTCCCCAGGCTCCACATTCTTCTGTTGCCAGCAGGCAGCTGCAAAACCCGCCAGCAAACAGAGATTCTCTTCTCTCTTGGTTAAAGAAAGCACTAGATGAATGATAACATCTCTGGCTGTTCTGGCATTTACTCTGATTATCTTTTTTTACCTTCTGTAATAAGTATGTCCCTGAGAAATTTACACTTATTAAAAAAAGAAAAAAAAATGAAAGGCAAGAAACTCATTAATCAATGGTTCTTTAAATTGTGGTTTGAATAAACGATTCAGCATTATGAGATTTGTGATAAAGTAATGAGATTTGGCAACCCCGAGAAGAAGATAACTCTGCCAACAAGAGTTATTTAAAATTCGTTTACAATATACAACAACCCTCAGAGCCCTGATTGCAGATAGTTTGGGAATTCTCTTTAAACTACATAGCAGATAAAATCTCGCCAAATAGTTCCACTCTTTAAATAACTTTTGCTTGCTTTTTTTCCCCAGTATTTCAATGACTTTGTTCATGGAAGGATATAATCAGTGATGTTGTCTGGTTGTGCATCCACTTCGCTGATTTGTTAGAGTGTCTGTACGGGTGCAGAAACAGAAGGAAATAGCAGCTCCAGAAAATAAAGCAATCCTTCCACTAAATCATTTTCTTTCTCACATTCCTTTTGGCATCTGAATGATTTAGACCTGAAGGAGTTCTTATACATTTCAGGGCCGTAAGAATACTTTCACTAGAGCTAAAGCCTGCAGCATTAATCGGATGCCAGAACTTGACAGGCCAAGGAGTGAATATCTGTTGTAGGTGGCTCCTGCAAGCTGATTTTCCCTCTCCATCCTGCTGCCCAGGAACCTGTTGCCTCCCTCCCTTTTGACAGCAGCACTTCTCCTGCCCAACCGTGCCATCAGGCTTTCACTGGAGCAGACCCCCTCTTCCCAAACCGCTGACCTCCTCGAGGCAGCACGGACGTCTGGCTGTTTTCGGGTGCCCAGTCCTTCCCCTATCCTTGCCCTGTGGATGCAGCAGTGGCTGTGAAGTGCAGGTTCCCAGGCAAAGACTTAATTGGAGCTCCTGCCTCTACGTGGGAGGACAGGCTGAGACCAGAGGCATCAGGGAATGCCTCCCTGTGCTGAGACACAGAAAGGCATTCAGGCTGTGTCCTTCAGGACAAAGGGGAAGGCTGGGTGAAATGGGCTTGAACCCCAAATTTGCCCCGTGGGCCCACTGGTTGAAGTGGATGATTTGCTGAATAGGCTTCTGAAACAGCCATACAAAACAAGAAAGCCTCTGTTCCCCCAGTGTTGGTTCCTCTGTTTCCTCAGTTCTTCAGTGCTTTTGGCCTTCTTTCCCCTGAGTAAACTTTTTTTCATAATTGTGTTGGTTTTGAGCCAGCTCTGCTCCTTTAAAGCTTATGCCTTTCCTGAATAGCTAAGCATTGTTCCCTAATTTTCTTCAGCAGTCTGAGAAGATTTTATGTTGTGTGGCCATGAACGTATCTTTCCATGCACAGCGAGTTTATTGGACATTTCAGAGCTCTGTGATTTCAGATTGTCTTTTCAACGGTATATTGAACATATTATTAAGAAGCTGTTAGCACAAGCAAAAATAGCGCTTTTTTTATCCACTTAACTTGAGACTTCTCTCTTCCAGAATGGACCTTTAATGACTATCTGCAGAGCAAACTGATTTCTGTAGGTACAGACCCATGAGGAGCTGAGCTGATCTAATGGTTCGCCAGCCCCGAGAAGCAGAGATGCTGCTCGCTCCTCTCCCAGCCACAGATTTTCAATTTCCCTTAGGATCCTCCTTGGTGCTTGTCGTATGCTTCCATGAGCCCCTTTGAGTCAATTAAAAGCCCCCCCAAACAATTAATTTTGTTGTTGTCATCGTTGGGTTTGTTTCCTGTCGGGTTAGTGAGTGAAACCTGCTCATGGGCACACGGCCAGGAGCAGAAGGGGTGGGAGGAAGAGGGCGTTGTCCATGTAAATGGTAGGTCACCCAGCCTCATCTGCCTTCAGAGTGCAGTTTTATGTTTCAAGTATTTCAGTATGACTGTGGGTCAGCGCTGAAAAGTGCAGTCTTCCCCATCTCTCTCAAGCCATGCATTTTGCCTCGCTCCTCCTTACATGACTGAGAGCGCAGAGTGAATTGGGTGGCAAAGGAGTTCAATGGAAAAGCGTCACTGTTCTCGTGGACTTGTCTGTCTGAAGAGCTCGTTGAAGCAATTGGCTTCAGGGTAGCCGGGGCAAGAGGGATGCTTCCCTTGTTCCTAGTTAAGTGAAATTCATGCCTCTGATTCTTCTGGTCCCAGGATACTGCCGGGATTTAACTCCTCACTATTCACGAACTGGAGGATCCCTGTACCTTAGAAGTCGAGCTGTGTAGAGCCTCACGTGCAGAGCCCAACTCAGGTGTGTGTTTCAGTTTGCGCGTTTTCCAGGCTCCAGTGCTCTCCGGCTGTCGTCTTGTTTATGTATTCCAGACACTAAACACCAAGTGCTCGGTTGGTGTGTGGTGTACCACACCTTGAAATAATAATGGAAGATAGTGCCTCCATGAGATACGTAACTCCTGAAGGCTCTCAGGTGTCTGACCACGTGTAATAAAACAGCACAAATAAAAAGGCAGCAGGGCAAGCGAGAGCAAGGACAGAACAAATACTCACATCCACTTCCCCTAGATAATGTAAAAATAAAATCCTTTCTGTGAAATATAAACTAAAATAGAAATTAAACATCTTGAGCGCTGTTTGGGAGGATGCCACTGCTGTACTTTGGCCTGTGGAAAAGAGAATAATCATCCCTTATTTGTCAAGCTGTTTACACCATTAATATTTTTAAATGCCTCTAATAAAACATCCGTTTCTTACTGCTGTTTATAAAGAATTCTTTACTTCCCTGCTCCCTTTGGTTGGATAGCGATTTTAGACTGATGAGATAAGAGAGAGAGAAAAAAAAAAACAAAAAAGGTGTTTTTGCTTAGCCAGTGTGATTCAAAAATAGGCTAAAGATGAGGTATAAATAGATAGCGTTATGAGCCAAAGCTTATTTTTTTTGTGGAAGGAGTGTGAAACACTAGTACATATGGCCAAAACCAGAGTTTGGTACGCCATTCCAGACTGTTCCCGAACAAAATTAGCTCTGCTTTGTGCTATATTAAACTCGAGTTACACTGATTTCTGCTGGTGGAAATCTCGGCACGGAGCCCTCAAGACAGGAAAGGCACCCAGGCAGAAAGCAGTCGCGGCTTTCGGTGTGCCGGAGGGCTTCCTGGGGCCAGTGCTGCCTAGGAAGGAGGAGGTGTTGAGCGGGAGAGAGAATCAAAACTGGCCCTGGATAGCGTGGGGGGAAAAAATGACATTTGCAAAGGGAAAGCTTGCTTGACAGCTTGGCCACTAGAGATGTTCACAGTCCTGCCAAGCGTTCCCAGGAAAAAAAAGAAATTTGGGGGCAATTAAATATGAGAGCTTCTCCCTCACCGCGCTAAAGTTAACACTGGCTACTTCATAAAATAAAGCATCTAATTAGGGATAATGAGACTCCTGGGATAGCCCCCCAACACATATTAATGTTGAGCTTTCATTAAGTTAAACTTGTTTATTTGGAAAAAAAATAATCTTATTTTCCTTGTGGCTCCTGCCTTAACATGTTTACCAAACACTACTGGGACACTTACACAAGCTTCTCTAGAAGCCAGGCTGAAATTTACAGTTGTTTACTTCCCTTAAAAAAAAAAAAAAAAAAAATCCAAGGGCAGTGATGACAGCAGAGTCCCCACTCTCCCACGTGGTGAATTCCAACGAGGCTGATAGGAGTGGTAATTTGCTTATGATGAATTTGCTTATGATGAATTCTTCCCACACCTCCCTCATCCCTTTATTGTGCCCCACTGCCTGCTAAAGATAAAAGCTGTCACCTCTGCCCATTTAGACTAGGTCACCTGTCCTTTAACTGGCTGAGTTTGTCTTCTGATCTCCAAGGTGCTGCTCAAAGTTTCACCTGGTTCCCAGGAACGCAACTTCCAGACGGCTTTTAAATACCTGCAGCTGACACCAGCTCCAGCCCAGGAGGTTCAGAAAGAGCAGAGCACCAGCCAGAAACAGCGGTGTCTGGTTTAAATTAGCTGTGAGCGCTGAGTTCTTGGCTGAGGATAAAATTAAGATTTATTTAGAAAGCTACAAGAGCAGAAATGAAGGGGGGAAAAAAAAAAAGTGGTTTTCCTCCTAGCAGTTGGAGCTGGGAAGAGGTAAAATTCCTCGTGAAAGATGAGTCTTGGGAGAAGTGAGGCAAGCTTTTATTGGCAGCTGAGAAAACACTACGATAAACTATTCCAAAAGCAATTACGGGATGACTTGGACTGAGCAACCAAGCAGGATCCCATGGGAGATCCTGAAATCTGACTGACTACTGACAGTGCTGGTGCCACGTGAGACGAGGGGAGAGCGCGAAGCTCGTAACCCCGGGAAAGGCTGTTACAGTCGGTAGCAGTCTGTGCTGCGTGAAGACGGCCGCATGGATCTCTACTTCAGGACTATGGCATGTATCTGGACCACAACATAGCATTCAGAAAGCAACCCCGCTCTTCTTTTAAATGCTGGCAGATTTATCATGTCCGTGGATGTGTTGTTCAGTAGCGGTGGGGCCACGTGAGGAGTTATTTCCATAGCGCTGAGCATCCAGAAATGCAGACAGCACACTGAAGTCGTTCTTCGTTAGTGGCTTTAGAGATTCGCCTCAGCTGCTCACAAAACAAATTAAGCCATTCAGCAGCATTCTCAATGCAGACTCAGAGAGTGCACCTCAAATTCACACCAAACCTCTCCCCAGTAGGTAAATCCTAACTACACTTCATGTTTACTCATGTCATGGCTCCTTTTTAGCTCAAACTGCAACATACGATTGACGTGAGGTCATTAAAAGCCATGCAGTTGTATCATGCCACCCTGTGCTAAGTCAATTAAAATTATCTGCCAAGAGTTTATGCATAATTAAAATAACTGTAGCACTGACATCCAGGACATTTTGAAGCCGTATTATTGTTTTTTTTGTGTGTGTTTTTTTGTTTGTTTGTTTTGGGGGGAGTTTTTTTCTTTTGCCTGTTTAATCTAAGCTCCTCGTGCCAGGAATTGTCTCTTACGCCTCGTAAGGACACGGAAGCTTGTTCAGATCCAAGCTGCTTGTCAGAATTTCATACGTTATATGGCAACGCCAGCACTGGGTAGTGCTTCATTAAGAGCCACTTTGCAGGCATGAACTTGGGCACATAAAGCATATATGCAAAATTCACTGTGGAATAGAAGATATGAAGAGCAACTGGCACCATCTGTTGCATTTTTCCAGGCCCTGGAATGAGAGGAGAATAATTCACATGTTATTGTTTCTCTTAACCTCACAAAATTCCTTTCCTCATCCCTCACCTTCCCTGCTGCCCCCCCTAGAAATACATTCATTACAATAGGAGGGAAGGTGGCTGGGCTGGGATCCCACATAATTCCTGTCCCCAGGTGCTTCACGAATTACATTTCATCACCCTTAGATTATCTGGCAATGAACTTGGCAGCGAAAAGGACGGTGTAGCAGTGAGTTATATGCATTTGCAGGCAGCCTGCCACGAAGTTCACCCCAGACAGACGTCTTGCTCAGTAGTCTGCCTCTTCCCCCACAGAACCCCTTGTGCTGCTGATTCTCCCTCGTCTCTGATCTTGCGCCGGTTGCTCAGTGCCTGAGTCATACCCCGTGGAATAATAGCCACCTTCACTTCCAAGTTCAATGGCCACCTTCACTTCCAAGTTCAATGGCCACCTTTACTTCCAAATTCGAGCCTCAAAGGCAAACGAAGTATTATGATACTTTAAGAAACGAAGGCTCAATTTTGCCAGGGGTTGACCTGATGAAGTGCCGAGCGTTCTGCCCTCAGCTCAAGAGCATACCTGTCCCTATGTTTAGCTTCAGGCTTTGGACTCATTGCTTATGATTAATTAGATATTTAAGCTCTTTGGTAGCCTGTAGCCTGAACACACAGCATCTGGCAGATTCCAGTCCTGCAGGACGGAGTGCTCAGGAACACGTTTGTACCAGGGCCGCACAAACACATTTATTTGAGACGCTGCTCACTGCCAAGTGCTTCTGTCTACCCTGCCCTCTAAGCGGTGACATTTTGTCCTGTCGAATACAGTATAGTCCTGCTGTTCCCCGAGCATTTCCACGAGCTGGAACTGCACCCAGTGCGGATGCCGGCAGGATGCTTACAGGGCTGTGGGCAGCTGCAGGGACTAACCGGGTTGCATCTGACATGGCCACTTCGCTGTCACAGGAGGGGAGCCTTCCACATTCCCCCAGCAGCTCAAACGCCCTACACGAGCAGTGTAGAGGTGATGTCAGTGCTGTAGATAGCAATATACCGTACACTCCCTGCCAGCACTGACTAAAACATTTTATTACATGCAGCTGTAAGCAAAGTCAAGGAATCTCATGGGGTACGTCTTAAACTGCAGAACCCAGGAGCGCTTCCACCGTGGTCCCAAGTCTAGACACACGTCTTTTGGGTGTGCACCAACTTCTCCTCTTGCCTCACCCACTTCTCCACTCCCTGGTTTCATGGGAAATAAACTCAGGCGAAAAGACAAGCATGACACATTCTTCCAGATCCTCAAGCAAAGAAAAGGTAAACGAGAAACATACTGTAGAGTCTTCTAGCTCTACACTGCAGATACAGCCACATGCACTCTGTTGTTTTAGAGACTTAAGAGTCTTCTTTTCTGTTAACTCACACCACTGATCTTGGAAAACAGTTTTAAAAATTTATTTTTTTCTCAAAAAATAGGTATTTCATAAACAACCTTGCTTTTGTCTCTGTGAAAATGCTATCCCATCCCACTCGCACATCCACAGTGTGGGATTTCTACTTCTCTTAGGCTATCAGATGCCTTGCAAAGGTGACCCTTGCTCACTGGGGATCCACATCAAACCCCTGTCTTGTGAATTCATACTTGCCTTTGCTTTTGTCAAGAAATGCGGAATTCGAAAGAGGGAAAAGTGTCTTTATACATGGTAACCTAACGCTACAGAGTGTTGTAAATAAGAGAAGGATTCGATTCAGGTTTGTAAGATTATTTATGCAAGGACATGATACAGAAATTATGTTCTGACATAAGCAGTTAGAAGTGGGCTTCGGGCATTGAAAATTCTGCCCTTATCTTAAAATTTTTTGCAGAGAGACTTTAGTTTTGCTTTTTCATGTGATTTTATGTCTATTTGTTGCAGTCCTCATCCAAGTATTTGCTGTTAATCCCACGTGCCTGGTTACCTCAAGGCTTGTTTTTATCAAAACAAAATGCTGTGGTTTGTTTCAACATCTGAATATCAGAGGTGTGTTTGTTGCAGGAGCCATGCAATGCCCCCAGTTTCAGACTGACCTCTGGCAATCCTGTGCCCTGATGGAATAACAACAACACGTGCTCGCTTCCAAACACCTGACATGCACCGATTTTCCAAAAGTAACGGTATGTGGCAAGGGAATCTGGCCCTCTATCAAACCCTATTGCTTCTATCTTTTGGAAAGATGACAAACTTCTATTGACAGAAGGAGAATTCAAACAAGTCCTTTCCAATTTGAAGTTTCACACTTTTAGAGGAATATGCTAACCAGAGTTTGCTGAAAATAAAATGGAAAGTGATGTGGAAGCTCAAGGAACTTCACGTGCTATATTCAAAGCCAGACTGTGAGCGGATTTCTTGAAATACCAAATTTTAACTGTAAAGAAGCTGTCAGAATGCATCACATATGAACACAGAAAGATGTTACAGGCTGCAGGGAGATGAATATCTATGATAAGAAAAACAGCCCAACTGGCATGTGGAGGAACGCTTGAAGCCTCCTTTGTTATGACTACAGTGAAAATACACATCTATTTTTCCTAGGATAACAAAGTGTTCATTCTAGATCCTGCTTGGAGCTGTTGGGCATTTACAGAGTGTTATTAGCAACTGTACAAATGTCTCGTGTTTTTGAAAAATCAAAGGAATTAGTGAGTAAGGAGAATTAATACCTTCCCTATAGCCTTGCCCCAGGATTTGCTTATGTGTTTTCCTTTAAGGAGTCCCTGAATAAAAAATGTAATCTATGCTGGAATCAAGGCCTGGCGCCTGAGACCTCCATCTCGCAGGGGAGCACCTCTATAATTAAGATACAAAGTTGAGGCTCCTGTTGTTGCTCAGGGTCTAGTTGGCTGGCTGATTCTTCCACGCTTTTTTGCCCAGTGGGCCCTGCTGCAGGAGGGAAGGCTTGTGCTGCATGGCCTCTTTGCTCCTGCGTAAGGAGCTCTCCTTCGAGAAGAAGGGAGCTTCAGGTTTGAACAGTATCCGTCTGGGGAGGACCCAGATAGAACCCCCAATTTTTTAAATTTTATTTTTTGTGTGGATAACAAGACACTACCTATTTATATAATAGATTAAAAAAACACTTTCTCCTTGGAGGCCACGTTTCAGCAAGACACACGTTTGTTCCCCAGGGCAAGAGCTAGTTACCTAAATCTAGAAGTGAATGAATGGAAGAAGGCATCAAAATATGGTCCAGTCTCCCATAAAGTCTAATTCTGGGAAGAGGAAGAATCTCGGCTCTCATCTTTGCCTTCTCATTTCATGCTGGCTGGTTTCAGCAGATGCTGCTCTCCCTTATTCAGAGGTTTTGTTGCTAGGAAAAGGATGCACCACTGCCTAAGTCTCCCTGTTCCTGGAAGAGGAGAGAGATGCCTAAATCAAGCTCATGAATCACAGTCCTTGGGTACCTGCCTACAGATAATATACGCAGCCCAAGTCCCGTTGTGAGTCTTCCCTTTTTGTTCTGGTGCCTAAGCTTAAAAATACGTCTAACACGAATAGTAAAAGTAAAATAAAATCACAGGGGAGGTAGTTAAAAAGGCAAAGTATCTTCTCTCCTTTGTTTATGCCATCAGCTAAATGTTCTTGCCCCTTCCCATGCATGAGATGGACTTGTGCAGCGGCCCAATTCAGAAAACAGATTCCTGAGGAAACAAAGCACAAGTTAGATTTCTAGCTAGATCAGCTCCCTGAGCTTGGTTCATCTTCTGGTTGTTCTGGCACCAGTGTCATGCAAGACACGAGGCCAAAATGTGCAGGAAAGGAAGAAATGTGTGTGAGGAGGGAGGGGAATCAGGCAGCAGCAGCCCAAATTTAGAGCAGCTTATGCTGTGTTGGAATCGTACCCTAAGGTACAGTTTGGGCTGTTATTTGCCCAGTGGGTTGCCATCATCCATACCTCCTGTAAAATAAATCTGTTTGAACTGCGCACCAATTCCCAAAATAGATTAGATATCATCCACTGTAGGGTTTTGTGATACCAAAAAAATAGAAAAAAAGAAAAAAGACTTGGCAATGAACGAGGCCCAAGGGTGGGGTTTCATGTGATGCTGAACACAATTTAACAGCTTGCTGCTGCTGACAGGGGGCTGTTCATCTTTTTTCCCTCTGCATTTCCTCCCCCACAGCCACATGTCATTAATGCTTCCCTTGTACCATCCGGCATTTAGTTAGCGAGTGGCCAGTTTGTCTTCTAACCCCATCAGAAAAGAAAAGCCTGTGGAAAAGTGAGTGGTTTTCTGCGCTTAGGAGCTCAGGTGGCTTGCTCGATCCCTTGGCTTGGTCGGATGAGCACCACAGCAGGCCGACGCCGTGAAAGGGGCAAGAGGTTGGCCTGGGAGCAGGATCAGAGCCTATTGGCAACGCTGAGCTGCTGGGTTGGCTCCTTTTGCTGCCAAACTGCAGCCCAAATCCTTTTGGATTTCACTATCCGAAGCACATTATTGAAGGCACGCAACTGCTGCGGCAGAGCCCCACCAAACTTTTCTGCTACAGACTATGGGCCAAAGGGATTTGCAAGGTCCTCATAGTTTGAAGAACCAGCTTTGTTCTCGGCTCTTGCTGGCAGCTCGGGCATGTTATGGGCCAGCAGCGCAACGTGCTTCCCCTCTGGGAAATTCAGCTTGCTAAGGGAGCAATCTAATTACGTGCTCGAAGCTTTTGGAGAATCTGTAACACCAGCCCCCTGGAGGGAGCTGCAGTAATCCAGATGCTAGGCAACAATAGGAGGAAATGCTGTGCAGAAGCCTGCGTTCAGGAGGAAAGAATGTCACTTAAATGACAGAATGCCTGCTTGAGAACTTCCTCTCTTTCAGCAGCGATTCCTAGCAATTCCTTTGTTAAGAGGAGCTGACATTTTGCTCGCTGTCAGGTCGCAGTTTTTACAAGTGGCTCTCACAACAGGCCCAGCCTGTCTCTGCTGGCATTTATAAGCCCAGAGATTCACAGATCAGTTTCACAGGTCACGGGTCCGGCCCTTCCCTGTTCCCCAAACAAAAGTGATTTCACTTGGCCGATAGTCAGGAAGAAAGGAGAGCTCTTTTGCCCCTGAGGAGCAGCACACTCTGAGTGACTGCAATCTACAAAGCCATCCACATTCCTTAGACAGAAAAACAACCCTCCCTGCCCCTGAACCTGGGACGTCCAGGCGACAGGATCCCCTCAGAGCCCTTGAGACCCATGACAGGATTCCCTCAGAGCCCTTGAGACCCACAAGAGGATCCCGTCAGGGCCCTTGAGACCCACAGCAAGATCCCCTCAGGGCCCTTAAGAGCCACGACAGGACCCTCTCAGGGCCCTTGAGACCCACAACAGGATCCCCTCAGAGCCCTTGAGATCCACAGCAGGATCCCCTTGGGGCCCTTGAGACCCATGACCGGACCCCCTCAGAGCCCTTGAGACCTACGACAGGATCCCCTCAGGGCCCTTGAGACCCTCTGTGGTCCTGTAGAAGCTGTGGTGGAGGCGGGGGAATCTTTCCTCCTCTCCCACACATGCACAACGTAAGCGTGCCAACTCACTTCACGCTGAAGTCCATTTCCCTCAGTGAAAACTCCTCTGTGCAGTATATTCGCTGGGTTCCTACCAACAGCATCTGTTGTGGAGCTACTGTTGAGCACATAGCGAAGCCACAGGAGCTCCAGACTCCAGATTATTCCTCACAAAGTCACTCGACTTATGTGTTTCTTGGCTGTCAAGGTCTGCAAAGAGGATGCGTGCACTTTGTGCCAGAAGTTGGGAAGTGCATGTGTTTCAGTAACGTAAAGAGAGATTTCTGAAGAGGAGGCGTCCCGGGTCTCTTGGTGAGGGTGAAGGAAGCAGGTCTAAGTCACTGGTGGCACAACAGAGCTTCTGTGGTTTCATTAGGGGTGGTGGGTCCATATTTTTTGCTCTTCTACAGCTATGCCACAGCGTGCATGGATTCTGCACCCCGTTTCAGGACCTAGCTGTGCAAAGGGTGGTGCACGCAGGCTGAAAGGCGACTTGTTGTGGCTGCATTCAGTGCCTGGTGCGCAGCCTGCTTTCCGAGAACACGCCTGCCTGAGGCCTGCAGCAAGAGTCTTCAGATGTGCTTATCATTAAAATGTGGTTAACTCGGTTTCTAGCCCAGCTGAACTTTCACAAATAAGGAGGACGTTGTGCAGTGAAATCATACTTTTGTGTTTATTTATTTTTAGCTTTGATGGTAATTACAGTGATGCAGTCATGCTCTGGGTGTATGTGTGCTCTTGTGTCTGTCTGGCTTTGCTTTGCAAATAACTCCTGGCCATTTTCATCCCAGTTTCTCTTAGGGCTAGTGGCTTCAAAGCTACTAGGTCCCTATGTACTTCATGAAAACAGACGGTTGCATATAGCACAAGGAAAGGCTACAGCCTTACACAGAAGGAGTTTTATAGCATCAGCCCAAGCCATGTTAGTCATGAAAGAGTCTACACAGGAAAGCAATACTATATGCCCTAACCTCCTAAGAAGCTTCAGTCAGAGTTGGCACCACCAGAGGATCTCACCATGAGATGAAAATGAGTTGGGAAACAGCTTTCATTTGCTGTGTGCCATATGGAAATGGTTATTTACTTTTGAGAGTAAAAATTAAATACTAATTTTGTCTCCCGCTCTTGCCTGCTCTCTTGCTTTGCTTCCTTTTCTACAGTTCTGTGATCCAGAACCTGATCCTACGTGACCAGGAACAGAGAGCTCCTACTTATGGACAGAGGGATTAATTGTAAGAGCATATTCATGAAGAGAAACTTATCATTTGGATTTGAACAGGGAACATTTTATTTCCTGTAGTCTTCTATGTCTCTTACTTAACCACACATTGGCTAGGTGTTAGCAGGTATTTGATGGATGAGTTGTATGTCCATCACTAAAACTATAAAAGATACTATTCCAGTGGGTGAATTAAAAGGCTTTCTTGGGGAAAAACACAGTAAAACTGTGCTAGTTTTGAACTTCGGGTGGTCTTCTAGCTACTTTCAACAAAACAATCTCCTATCTTGTGGTGAGGGCCTCACCTTCCCAAAACTGAATGTAGTACTGACTTTCTGAATCAGGACAAGTGCTAACAGAAATATAATATAAATTTCAGTTGCCAGAAGAAATAAAGTACATGTTTTTATGTGCGCTGCTGGTGGCTTTTACTGTCTCTGTCTTGGCAGCAGTATGTCAATCCCTTAAGTATGCAAGCAACTCTACGCATATAAATATTCACCAGATCTTCTCAAGTGTTCAGAGGCCTGTGGCTTCACAGAGCAAATACATATGAGAATGCAGAGACGGATGTTGTAATAATTAATCACGCTGTCGTTTTACATATATAATAGAATGTAATAGCATTGTAATTTCATTATTATGAGTTATTCTGTTGGCTTCAACACATTTATTCATGTTAGCAGACAAATGTACCATGCTACCTATACTGCTGAAGTAAGCAGTGAATGTCCTTTGGAACTGGAATTTGAGAATCCAGACTATTAAACTGGAAGAAATATCACTGACATGGGATCCTCTTGTGATGCTTGACCTAGGCATGCAGCCTTTTCCCACACAGTTCCTGGATGCTGTGTGGTAATCAGTCAGGGACCAATTGCAACAAGAAGTTGGGAAGCAACTGTCCTGTTTTGGGAGAGAAGAGTGCAACAGAATGGGTATGGGTTCTTCCATCACAGTGGGCCTCAGTGGGATCATGAGCATATTTAATTTGCTGGTATAGACATAGCCTCAGTATCTTGCAGTTGCTAACATGGATACAGCTCATGTGAACTTGTGAGGTTTACAGTACATAAAGAAACTCCTTTAAAGTCTGACTAATTATCTGCAATTCTTGCTTATCCGTTTTGTTCATTTAAAGATGGTTTTAGCATCAGTTCCTCCTTCGCTTTTAAGGCCCAGCTGTCAGCATCTCCTGTTCCCACAGCTCACCCATAAACCAAGGTAGCCTTCTTATGCTCCCCCAAGTAGCAATGACGTCGGCAACTATTGCAGAAGCACTGCAGATATGGAAAGAAAGGCCTGAACTCAGCTTTGGCAGATTTAAAAGCCTGTCATCTCAGTGCAAGAACAAGCCTGTGTAAGAGAGGATTAGCTCAGAATGCATTTTACATAAAAATTCAAACACTGTCATTTGAGAAAGATGCTTTTCTTTCTTTTTTTTTTCCATAAAGGAAAACATTCCAGTGCACATTTTGATCATTGTTTGCTCTGCTTTTAATAAAAGCCTGTGGCAGAAGAGTAAAGATAATAAAACACTGCTTAAAAAGGGCAAAACTTGAGTAATTGAGATGTGAATATATTCTTTTTCTTAGTCATAGATGTATATTAGTCAACAGTTTTAAACATGTCAAAACCTGCTGTTTAATCCTCAATTCCTTTTAATTCCCTTTCCTTATTGCTATTTTTTATATCATCAAAGTATCTGGAGGCCCACTCCTGACTGAGAACTAGGGTCCTCATTCTGCTCACACAAAAACCTGTTATTTGACGGCGTTATCTTTCTTTCAAATTGTTTGTTTATCGATAGTTATTACTCAAAAGATGCAATGCTATGAATATATACTTATGATTACCGTGGACAGATGGTCTTGATTCAGTTCACTGTTTTGTTTTGTTTTAATAAATTACATGTTTCAGTTAACAGAAGTCTCAACCTGACATTCACCTATCAATTTTCCATAGGCTTCCTCTGCCCTTTTAATTGTAATAGCATCCATTTAACATTTAGGTGTCCAGAATATCTATATGAACACAGCCTTTTGTTGAGGATTTTGAAGCAGCTCACAAATCAAATGCTTCTAGATAAATAACTATTCTCTCAGTGCACTCGCTTGATCATAAAAAGAGCTGATGTTGTCAGAATCCCTTGCTTTGCTGTAAAGTAGTATTCCTGTTTTACAGAGGAGGGCAGTAAGAAACACAGTTTAATCCCTAATTATCGAAAGCTGTTATCGGGTAACTTGTACCCTCTGGGTGTTTCTGATATTGGGGGACAGGAGAGTTTTGAGTTCCCAAAATGTAGCCCAGCCACATTGTAGCTTACTGGGATAAGGTTCCCATGTACAGTATTTCTCCTCCCAGCATTCTAGTTTCCCCTGCAAGGAAATTCAGGTGTAGGGGAAAAGAAGGACCTACGCCATGCACCAACAGGTCTCCATCTGGACAAGCAAAGGACCACAGTGGTGGGGAGGATGGAGAAGGGGAAGAACAGAGGAGGAACACACCATGAAACCCATAGTAATGCACGTATTGCCTATTACTAAAGTTAATGGATATGTAAGGCAAAAAAATCCCCTTAGCTTTAGGGTCCAGCAAATGGGACTTTCTGGCAAACATGGAGAGGGTACATTTTTTTGATTCACAGCTTTTTTCTTATCCCAGGATCATTCTTTCCCTCATTTCTGTCGGTTTGCTACTACAGAACCATTCTGGATACTATGATATTACATATTCATATCGCAATTGTAAAATAATACTCTGAGCAGTTTAAACGAGGCTTTTTATAAACCAGCTTTCACTACTGAGAAAAAGAGACCAACAAATTTCCTTCCTACAGTCAGTTCATCTGTAACCCCTTTCAACAACCACATCTTTCCTGTCCCCAGTATTCACCAACAGGTCAGTTTCTTTCAGTTTTATTTTCAATAACTACTCTTCATCTGTGCTATGTATCTCAGTTTCCCTGCAGCAGGCTGCTGTTTTCTGCAGGATATTTCAAGGGAAGCTAATTTACATGAGGAAATTGCTTCAAGGTGATCCATCGGGGACAGTCAAAAAGTTTGTACACTCTGTATGTGCTATGTGGAGTGGTTTTTTTATAATTTTTTTTTTTGTGCTTAACGCATCAACTTTGGTTCATGAGCACGTCCATGATAACTAGTTTTTGCCTTTATTCATACTAAATGGGCAATAAATTTGTGATTGCCAGTGTGGCATTCCAAGAGAACTAAGAGGGAAGAGTCCATCCAGATTTAATAGTTAGGGGCTAAAAGGGGTTCCCATGGGTCAAGGCTGGCTTCCAGCTTTCAGGGGAGAAATGCTAAGGGACAAAAATGGGTGGAGTTCTCTGCCCAAAGACATTGTGAAAGGACTGCTCGGAATGTTCTTCCTTCCTTTGCAAGGTTAATGTTTTTCTAAGTAGAAAACCTGTGTATTTTCTGCCGTGTCCCAAGTTGGAAATGCAAAATGCTTCATTTACCACAGAGCCAGTCAGCATCAAGCTAATGGGTACCAAGCAAGAATTTGGATAGGAAAGGATACAATAAAAGCAGTTGGAGGGGATTTACTGACACATCCTGCTTTGTTGACTGACACTGCACAGGCTCAGAGCTGTGTGCATGCCTCCTCACAAGACAGGCAAAACACTGCACTTCTGTAAAGGTCCATTTCCCTCTCCCCAGCCAGCTTTGATCTCGGCCAGAAAGGGAAAAAATGGGGTTGTTTCAGGGCGTGCGTTCCCAAAGTGACACATCACTCCCTGGAGGAAATGGGCAGCCAGGAGGCAAGTTCATGTTTGTGGTGGCTGTGGAAGTGGCTAGGGTTAACCATGGTCCACAAGGGTCTGCCTGAAAACTGTTCCCACTCAGTGACTGAAAAGCCCTTTAATTATCACAGGGGGCTCCAGTGGTCCCTCGTCACCTGGAGGCAGTGGGGCAGAATTGATGACAAAGCAAAGGGATCTCAGAGGAGCTGGTTCCTGCAAATACCCAGCTTAACTGGAAGCCCTTTTTGTCTTCAACTTCACCCTACGAATCTGTAAGATTTGTTATTTTTAAAGCCACCTTTCATACTGCACGCAAAAAATCTCTCAATGTGACAGCTTCCATTTCAGTTTCAGGGTTCCCCATGTCCCCCAGCCCCACGTTTCAAACTTCAGCCATTACAGTCATTATTTTACTACCTTCCTGGTGGCTCGGCATCCTCTTTACCTGCTCCCTCCTTAAAAAGGACCATGACTCTCCACCTCCCATCACCCACAGACACACACACCAGCGTACCCCAATTTTTCTGCTAGGATATCAATTCTTTTCTCACGCCAAAAGCTCTCTGTACAAACCATTCTCCCTTGCCATCTACCCTTCCACCTCCTGCAAGGATTTTGCCTTCCTCTCATTTTTCCTGTTAATGGCTCAGTTTACCCTATTTTCCCTATGGTAAGGACTTCATGCTCTTTCATTCTGTGCTAAGGACTTTATGCTCTATTTTTCTTTTTGGTTCAGGCTCCCCCCATCTCCTCCCCTCCTTACCTCAGGGCTGAGTTCGCACCCATTCCCCCACCATTGTTATGTTTTCTTTCTGTCTAGGAGAGGAATTATGCAGTGTGGACGTGTTCTGCTCTATTGAAAAGGGCTAGCGGAGAGGATGAATGAGCACTGTTATCTTGGAAGGTGTTAATATGTATCCGTAATGGATTTTTGATTCAGTATACATTTTCAAAAGTACCTCAGACTGTAGGTCTGATAAACAAATGGAAAAGGCTCTGTACCCTTTTCTACATCCTTCTGCATTATTAAATGTTTACCAAAATCAACAAAGTTCTGCCCACTCATGCCACAAATATTCCCTGCAACTCCAGAAACTGTATTCAGAAGTTACTGCTTTAGAGGAACCAGAGGTATCCTGAGGCTGAGTGTAGGGCTCACAAACTCAGCTCGTAACACAAAACAAAGGAGAAAACACAGTTTAGCAAAAATTATAATGTGATTTATTCAAACATGTTTTCACACTTAAGAGCATCTCTTTAGGCCTTCTAAAACAAAACAAAACAAGGTGATAGCCCCCATGTGTACTGAGGAAAGCACGCTGTGCCAAAACATGTCTACCCATATTTTTTTTATATAAGAGTTGTTGCTTTCTTTATAATTTGGCTTTAAAACTAGCATGAAAATTGACTTAATCTCCACACTCCCAGTCTCATTAAACTGCCTATTTCTCTTGCTCTTTTTCCTCTGGTTTATTTATTTTTGGCTCCTTCTCCTTCATTCCTGGTTCCTATTTACTTGTGTTTGTTCTTGCTTCTCACATACGGGACCTGCTTCTATTGTCTTCACTCAGACAATCTTTTATTGAAAGCAAATGACAGTCTTACTAGAGAAAAGGCAACGGAAATGATCCACTATTTTCATATTAGGATCTTGCTTCTGTGACAAGCTGCATGCCGGTATAGACATTCACCAATATACAAGAGGCCTCAGCTTTGCCAGTTAAATATTACGTTTCCATGTAAAATCTATATCTAGGAATCTATTTTTCATAAAGTTTAATGTTTTAACCTATTTTTTAAATTGTTTCCATTTAGAAGGGGCAGTATTATTTAGGAATCTAATTTCTTTTGTGCTATGAATTATTAAGACTGAAGGAAAACTAGCTGCTGGCGAGGTACATATGTAAAATCATTGACCCATGCCTTTGACTGATGATGGCTTCTTGTCAAATCATTTGCATGATACATTTTGTCCAAAACCTTTGTAGTCTTCCCTGTTGCTTCCAGAAATGGCCAGGTATTTTTTGGCATATAAATGTTAATAATCTTGAAAGGAGATTGTAAGTTCCTATTTTAGCAGAGTGAAGATTGATGATTTATCTCGAAGGCAGTCGAGACACATAATTGCACAACTTCAGTCAATGGGAATATTGCTTTTTACTTCAGTAACTAGAGAATGAAGTCACAGGCAGGAAGACAGATTATTATTATTTTTTTGTCTAAACTTTCCCAGAGGAGAGAGCTGAGAATCTTTCCTACACTGAGACTACTGTTTTCTCTCTAAATCTTGGCATTTCCTTAGAAATTACCATTACGTTTATTTTTCTTGTATAATTTATTTCCCCGTTGCAGTGTCTGCACCATCCCGAACAAATAGCGAATAGGTAGTCACCACGCCGCAGGTTGTTTTACCCTGTGCTGGTCCAGCCAATGCTGCATTATGTTGGATGCAGAGAATTTCGTAACAACCGACCACAGGGATTTCCTGAGAAACTAGGAAATATTTCTTAAGTTACCTTCAGCTTCTTCAGGGTTTCATCCTCATGATCATAACATTACCCCACTAACCAACCTCAGAAATATAAAGGAAGCTGTTTGTTAGCTCTATAGCTTTAAATAATCCTGAACAGAAAAACCTTGTTGAGAGATTACATGTTATTGATTTTTGTCTCTATAATAAGCCAAAAAATGAGGCTTTCTGGGGAGTAAACATTTTTCCACAAATCCATTTAGGATTTGAGAAGGCAGTCATTTAGTAAATTTTCTTGAAGGAAGTTTTAAAACAGGTATAAATTATTGCCAGATACCTAACTCTCTTTGGCCCACGGACAACAATATTTAACAAGCAGTATGCTGCAGCCAACTCCAAATTTTGCTGTCATTATAACCCATGGTTTCAACTTCTCGTTTTTTGTCTTTTTTTTTTGTTCAGATTGTAAGCAATACCAGAAAATTTGTGCTGTATGATGCCAAGAAGTCAGAGGCAAGGAACCCTCACCTACTGCTCTGCTTTACTAGAATTACCATATCACAAAAGAAACCTCCCTCATGACGCAGCATTCCTGTGAAAATCTTTCCTTGTTTTTATTAAGCCAGGTGATCTTACTGAATTTATGGATGTTTTAAAAAAAAAACGCAAAACAGGGGGGGCTATTCTATGAGTCTGTAAATTGAGTAGAAAGGATATTAAATGTCCAAGAATCTTAAAAACGTATTTTATCTCAAATGCACAAGTAGGGATACCTCTGACTACTGCTATGGTACAAGTAATGGATCCCACCCTCTGTTACCAGTATGGTTTCACGGCTCCTCTAAATTTATGTTGCTGCTCCTTCTCTGTCTTTCCAGGCTGCCCTGCGTGTCAGGAAAATAAAGGAGAAAAAGAACTGATGAACACAGATCTCAGCATTTGGGCCATTTTAACACCCCCCCCCACCCCCTCCCAACCATCTTCATTACCAAGGCTGACAATGTCAGTGGCTGTGGCATTGCGAGTGAGGTTTCGTGTTACATCTGAAGCAAAGTGGCTGTGGGCTGCTGCCTACAAGGAGCCCTTTCACTGCTCCTTCCCCTTCCTCCCCCACCAGCCAGCTCTGGCTGCTTCCCTGGAGGCAAGTCTAGGGATCGTGTGGCTGAACGGCTCAGAGCTGACCCAGTGCAAGCTCCTCCACTAAGCAAGGGCAGTAATGGAGGCAAAATAAATAAATAAATAAATAAAAAAGCAATTTTCTCTGAGATCCAGTTTACCTATGAGACCACACAATGACTGACTCACCGTATGCAACGGGGGTGCTGCTCTGGCAGACACATGCAGTTGTCCAAAATTCCGTGCAACCTGAAACTTCACCTGAAGATACCGAGTGATGCTTCAAACAGGCATGTTGGGGTGCAGCCTCTCACTCCTGCTGTTTAGGAAGAAAGTTTGCCTTAGGTGTGGCAGAGCGGCTAGCAGGGACGTTAACCCTACAGTACAAGATGTAAAGCTTGCTGTTCTGTGAGCAGGGTTGCATGCCAACCCCACTGAAACCTGTTTAAACAGGATAGAGCGTTTCATGCTTTCTATTGTGTAACTTATGCAGCTTTGCAGAAGTTTATCCTAAAAACCAACAGTTGCTAGGTAGAATTAATCTTACAGCATCAGGCTGGAAATGTCAGTTCCTTACCTTTTTGCCAAATGCTGGTAAGCATAGAAAAACTCTGAAAATCGACAGAAGCAACAAAACCTTCAGAAGAGAAAAAAAAAGAGAGAGAGAGAGAGAACTTGGCTAGTGGAAAAGCTGGAAAAATTGACAAATTTGGTATATGAGAATTGGACTAGTGAGGTGAGTGAGCTATCAATTCACATCAGCAGATCTCTCAGCCTAGTTTACCTGCACATCGGTGTGTGAGAGGCTGTATCCTGAGACACAGGACTGGAGAGAACCTGTAATAGTGGGGTCTCACAGAGTGTGGGTCCATCCAGTAGGCGCAGTGCGTCTGGCCTGGCTTTGTCTTCCCTGCACAGACACTATTCACTCTGAGGAAGAGAGAAGGTAGAGAATTAAGTGCAAATGTGCAAGATCCTGGCGATCTGGCTGGAAAGCATGAGAGAAAGGAAACTTTACAACTCTGTGGAGACCCACCCGCCCCAGATGTGATTCCTTGTTGGGCTGTGGACACGTGTATTCAACAACATCACAGCTTCTGATGGACAGGACAGCTCCTTCCATGCGTGCGTGACGCAGGACCAAACAAAGTTTGCACCAGCAATAATCTGTAGGACTGGCCATGAGATCTAACAACTAATATGGACAGGGCCAGGCGCCAGCCTGGAAGGCCAAGTGAGGAAGTCTGTGCTTGATGCAGCAGAAAGGGAGACAAACGACAGGTACAAAAAAGTCCTGAGGCCCAAACAGAAATTGGAGACTATGACACTTTATGTTAGGATATACTGTAATGGAGCGAGCTGAATTCATCTTTAACCTCCCGATGCAGGTGTCCTGTGGTAAATTAAATATCTGCACCTGACCGTCTAGGCACTCTTGAGTGCTAATGGACAAAGCAAAAAGGAGAGATAATATCAGCTCAATAAATCCTAAAAATCAAAATATATTTGCAGCATATGTTTAATGTACATAATGGCATTTGTGGGGATGGGAAGGAGGGGATTGCAGCTGCTAGGATACTAGAGGACAAGGGCTTGCAGCAAGTTTTATCTCTGTGAAGAGAAAGGAGAGAAAGAGAAGAGCTTAAGGGAAAACAGAGTGAGCCTTCAAGTTACTCCGTGTCCTTAGCTTCCTAAGATTTTTTTTTCTGTACCTGATTTAAATTATAAAATCCCTGGGGCAGCAATAGTCTTTAATTCGAGTCTTCTTTAGTACTGGCCAAATCATCGATGCTTAATGAGCAAATAAAATGTAGATAAATTAATATAAAGGTTGCCTTTGTGCAGTTTAGCACTTAATAGATGACACCCAGATAAAACTGAAGTCAAAGCATTTGTATTGAACCTGAGGACGGGACCAGCTTTAAGAGAAAAGCATGAGTCCTTCCATTGACTTCAAGTGAGGGGGGATCTGGTTTATGTTGCAAAAGATTCTCTGAAATTAAGTGCATGCAACTGGGTACTATACGTGCAGGTAAATTTCTGCATATTGCATATGGAAATTTTCCTCCAGACAAACTACAGACCCAGTCAGGCAAGCCGCCGTGTCTTGGTGGGCCCTAGGGTTCCACGTGGGTGCAGAAGCTGGCCATGCAAGGCAGCTTGCTGGATTAGGGCATAATTCAGTGCTGCGGTGCCACTTACGCACTCTAATTGGCTTTATTCACAGCAGGGATGACTGAGGTGCCGGAAGGCACAAGACAAGTTGCAATAGATTTGTCAAGCTTATTTCATGCGTCGTAGTTGTGGCCGCATTTTAGACAGATTGTGAAAATCGTGTTATTTTTAAGATGTAGATTACAATACTGCCTGGAGACTAAGAAAAACTGGGGAGTCTGCTGTAGAGATTGGGCCCCCAAAATATTTGAGAACACCAACAGTCTGCAATCCCAACCATCTGCAATCTAAAGAATGGCAAAGATTTATATGCCGTTTCACTTGCTGATGTCAGTGGGCACTGGGATATTAAAAAAGAATATAGAGGCTGATAAACAGACATATTCATTTGGATATGTTTTCTTTCCTATCCCATCCTATTTATAAAAATAAGTACCACCTTTTCACTTCTGCTTTAGCCATCAGGCATTTACACTGGGTTTATGTTATCATTTTGCGTTGTTATAGGAAAGGTAGATTTGCAGGTGGTAGCAGATTTAACGAAGGACAAAGCTAAAAAAATGCTGCCGTGGCTATATGCTCCCATCTAACCAAAACAAAGAACTTGGAAAAAAATTGGCCAGATCAACGCATAAAGTAACAGCAATATGTACATATATTGCTGATAAAAGTGGCTTTTTCGGTAGAGGGTTTTGTCAGTGAAATATACAAGTTCTTACCTTCGTAGTAGACTTATGTATCTAAGCTAAAGTCCATTCCTAGTACAAGTCCTTATGAATGAATTCAGGGATCTCGCAAAAGGGATGGTGTGACAGAAAAGTTTTGGGGGGACATAAGAAGCTGGCAGACGAGACTCTCAGGAGGAGCTGAGGGGGCTGTGAAAAGAATAGGAGGTGGAAGGAAGGATGGGTCAGACAGGTAGAGTCATGGTGCAAAAAGCCTTGAAAAAGTGTAGATGGATTTCAACTTCTGACTAAGAAAGCAAGCTGAAGACATGTCTATCATAGAAACAACTTTCGGTTGTCTGCCTTTCCCGCACTCTCCCAAAATAAGAATTATATATATATAGTTAGACAGAGGTAGATAGACAGAGAGAGACATAAAACTGGGAAGAGCAGTTGAGGGAAAAGAGAAATAAGACATAACCATGTCAAAATGTCATGCAGTTAATAAGAAACAAGGAGTAGAAGAAACAATTAAAAAAACACCATGACACCATATGGAACCTTCCACATTGTTACACTTAAAAGATTTTTAAAAGAAACCTTATAAAAAACTACATTTTCCTCATCTCAAAACAGTGTCCTTTGTTGGAAGACAATATAGTTATTTAAAAGGCCCACAGTTTTACGTGTTTTGATCCACATATTGTCTAGTACAGGCATTAGAAACTTAGTATTAGATCTTAGTATGAGAGATGGCATGTAGGCTGATTTTGAATTGTAGATGGGCAAGCAGAAGCAAGGCTTGAAGCATCATGGCTTTTTAAGAGAGGTATCTGAAAGAGAAAGCAAGTCCCAGTCCTGATGAAGGTAATAGCCATTTTCCACTGGGAGTAAACAAGAAATCAGTTAAATGCCCCCTTTGCAGTGACAGCTGAAACAATGGAAAACCTCTGCCCAAGGACACAAACACACAGATCTAAACAGCGTAGGTCATCTGCCCCACAGGGGGTTCCTGAGATCTGATAAATGATGGGGCAGGGGACTGAAGAACTAAAGCCTTGTCTGTGAGAGAGAAGGGGCAGCAATGTGAGAGAGAACGAGAAAGTCGTCTGCATATAAATTGAGATGCACATACTTGCCTGAGAAAAAAAATGAGGCTGTGGTTTTGAGAGATGCAATAGGCTGACATAACACTTTTATCTCAGATAAAATCTCTAATTTCTCATACTTTTGTCACTAATGCTTTTTTTACCTTTGCAAAAGTGGTGAGGCGTCCATCCCCAAATCCCTCTCCCTTGCTGTTTTTGGCCTCGCAGTCCCACTGTTTACTCTGATGCTGATCCATATATGTCTGTGAACTGACATAACTCACCAACTCAGCAGAAAAATAATCCAGAAGAACTCGGATAGTTTTCTGCTGGATTGGAGAGTTGAATTGGCTCATGCATGGGTCATACATACGTGCAGCACAGGCACTGGCAGATTACTGGTGGAAGGAGGTGGGCGTAAAGGGTATTGTGTGGGGGAACATGAAGGGCAAGAGGAGGAAGATGAGGTAAGATTTCATTTCAGAGGAACGGAGCCATCCAATCAACTCAGCTGCATGTGAAACCACAGCCTGAAAGCAAGCACGTAGGAGCAAAACATAGCCTGAAAGTAAGCAGACAGGTTTTCCTGTTGCTTTATTCTTACTCTGTTCTCTAATAGAAAGATCCCCAAATATCCTAAATTCTTACTAATCAAAAGGTCAGAAGTGGCAACACCATAAGGGTGCCCTTATCTACCTGTGGTAAGCCGCCATCTGTAAGCATGATTCAAGAAGCAGACAGAGAGTATTTGATCCCAAAAGACAAGAGCGCATGCTGCCTGGGGTATTAGATATACTTTGACAAAGATAATAAAATGTCATGCCTTTGCCCTCAACTGTCTTTTGCATACCCATCATCTTGTGAGGAATATCTGAAGATGTCATGAAGAACAAAGCAAAGCAAAACTCAGAACTGCGGCCACTGCATGCTAAATATTGTCCTGAATACACATAACGCCTGCAAGAATTCCCAATGAAATTGGGAGAAGAGGTGTCACCGATGCACTTCTGAATGTGGGAGTGGGGCAATAAAGTCCAATTTACCAAAGAAAATCCATAGTTGTGACCTGGCCTACTGTAGTTTATGATAGCCTCATTACAATACTTTGTGATTTCCATGTAGGATGCTCAAACACTTTTTAAGAAAGTTACTACTAAAGCTGAGTAAAACCCCAGGATCACATCAAATATTTTTGGAAAGAGCCTAAGGAAAGCTCTGTATTGTGTCCGTTTTGTGCAACCATGACCTTTTACACTTCTGTGAAATATCTGCAAAGGATTCGGTTAATCTCTGTTGAATTTTAACGTAGTTAGATTGAATTCTTGGAAAACCTGAGGCAATTTGCAGTTCTGAGTGCAAACATGTTCCTTAAATTATCCATATACCTTTGGGTGAAAATACTTTGGGGTGATAGAATGAGCCAGGTTAAGCTAGATTTTCCATCAGCCATTTTAAGTGAAAAATTTGAAAGGACGCAGATGACCAGGCATACAGCATAAGGACAACTCAGTCATGGTGCCATCTCATGTCCTAGAAAGGCCAGATTTTGCTGAAGTCAGCAGTGAAGTGCCCGCTGTGCACAAGGGTTGCCTTTCGCTTGCCAGGTATCTTACTGAGAGTGACAGAAACATTACTCTGCCGAGCTCTTGCCAGGAATCAAGCTCTACCCAGGTGAGTCACTAAAATAAAATCCTTCTCGGATGATAGCAATATTCACAACATGACTGTGTGCCTTGCACAGTTCTCCTGAACACCACCCTGCGTGGGGCTGTGTGTGATTTTCACTTGACATCTTACACCCACTGCATCCGAGTGGCACTGAGACGTTCACTCTTGTGCTTTTTCCCTGTGCTTTTCCAGGCAGGCATGGCGCGCTCGCCACTCCTGAGAGATGCAACAAGGGTGGTTTTGAGCTTCTCTGCCCTATCGCTACCCCTTTAAAAATAAAGATGCAATTCAAAAGACAACCCTAGAAACCCAGGCGCTGCCAGCAGAGCCCAACCAGTGGTGTCACCCCCGGGGAAGGGGCGAGGCAGGAGGGCCCGCCAGGTCGAGCAGCGGCCGGGGGCTTGGGTAGACCAGGCCGCCGCGACTGAGGGCACCGACCCTGCCCCACACAGCGCCGGCCGGGCTGAGGGCGAGGCCCCGTCGCCCTCTCCCCACCCTTCCTAGCAGGCTCCGGCTCCTCCTCCTCCCGCCTCCCTCCTCCTCCTCCTCCTCCTGCTGCGGTGCCGCCTGCCAAGGGGACTCAGGAAGGGGGCAGCAGTCTCGGCGAGGCGGCAGCGAGGGTCGGGGGGCGCCAAGGCAGGAGGCAGCCCTCCCTCGCAGCTCCGCCGGCCCCCGCGCTCGTCCTCCCTCATCTCCCCCGCCGCCATGGTGAAGGTGTCGTTCAACTCTGCGTTGGCGCAGAAGGAGGCGGCCAAGAAGGAGGAGGAGAACAGCCAGGTGCTGATCCTGCCGCCGGATCCTGCCAAGGTGAGCCCGGCGGGGCACCGGTAAAGCCGGGGGCTCGGCTCCGCGGGACCCCCACCGCAGCCTCCGGACAGCACCGTGCCCCCCCCCGGAGCGCTGCGGGCAGCTCGGTCACTTCACGGGCGAGGTGCTGCCCTGAGGGGGACACCACCGCCACCACGACATTTGGGAACGATTTGAGTCTTTTTCAGCCTTCGCCCCTGCAGCCATAAAACGCGGACGGGCCGGGAGGGAGAGAGCTGCACGGCGGTGTGCTCCCCCCCCAGCTCATGCTTCTAAAATGGCTGACAGGAGAGCGAGCTTTAAAGCCCCGCTTCTCCCTACTTTGGGGTGGTTGGTGGTGGTGGTTTTTTTTTTTTTTTTCTTCTTTATTTCTTTCTAAGCCCGTCAGCGCTTGGCTCGCGGCCAAGCTGGCTTTTAAAACGCTTTTCGTCTCCTTTTCGTGGTGTCCCGTCCGGCCGTGTGTGGGCTCCCTTGTCCCCGAGCCCCCCCTATCCCGGCTGAGCCGTGTCCCCAAAACGGGCTGGGGAGCCCTTCTGTGGGCTTGGGGCCCCCCAAACTGCCCCTCTTGGGGGGGGGGACGGTGCTCCCCGTCTTCAGACAACGCTTATTCCCCCTTTGGTGGCAGGGCCAAATCCTGCTGGCGACCTGCTCGAGAGGGTCAGCCTGGGGTTGGTTTCAGCACGGGAACAAAGAGCTGCCTCCCCCTGCCCCAAAAACCAGCCCCCAGACTCTGGAAACGCCATCGCCTTTCCCCCGGCATCGCCAAGCAGCAACAAAGAGCGAGGCTGCGAGCGCTGCACAAGTTTTTGAAGTGCAAAAACTGCAGGGAATGCAAAGGTCTCTGCTTGCAGTTCTCGCTGCTCCCCTAATCAAAGGCAGTTTTTAATGAGCAGTAACGTGATGTGCTCTAAGCTCTTTGAAAAGAGAGCGAAAACTTGAAAAATGGCCAGCTGCACGTAAACAGCGTGCCCCGCTGTTTTCATTTGTTTTCATAATCTTTTCGTGCATCGGGCCTCCCAGATACTAGATGGGATCTGCAAAAAGAGGGAGCGTTTGTTAATTCCCTGAATCTTAGTGATGAAATTCTGCCTGGGGAAAACTCTGTAGGTTTTTCGTGTGTGTGTTTGTGTTTTAGCATGATGATATGCCCCTGTGTAGGTTTTGCCGTGATTTTATAGGGCCGGTTTCTTTGCCTGCAGAATCCGTGTCATTTCAAAGCCAAAGGGATATCGCAAGTTGTCTTGTATGGTGACATCTTCCTGGGTACAAAAAGTGGTTAAATCCCACGCTTCTACTAAACGTACTGCATTTATAAAACTCAGACCGAAACATTTAAGTCCTTAGAAGAGTAAGCAGCCGTGTGCCACAATGTGATTATTCAAATTCCCTGCAATTATGGGAAATCTGTTAGGTGATCTGGGTGCCTACTGGCTGCTAGCAGGAGAGCCATCCTGTAGAAGGTAATTGGTTTCCCAAGTCCAGCTTGAGCTGTGGAGCCCCTTCCAGACTCTGGGTTTGGCAGCCAGTTTGATACTGAGCGGTATGTAAGCAAGGCAAAGATGACAAGTTTCTGAAAATGAAGGGTTTTTCGTATTACCTTGGAATTCAGCTCTGCCCTGGATGATTTTGTTTCCAGATCGCCTACCAATTTGGGTTTGTTGTTCCAACTGCTAAACAAACAAAATACAGCTGGCTAATTGTACGCTGGGGAGCAAACGCTCCTGACCCTGTCCAGATACTGACGGAAGCATGTTATTTGACTATGATTTCCTTAACGCAGAGCTGTAAATTGTTTCAGCTGAGGAAGAGATACAGGATCTCCCTTAACTTTGCGCAGGTATCATTACTGCTTTCCTTGCCTAGCAATGACAATTGCAAACATTTATTAACCAGGTCAAAAGGCAGTCCGGTTTCACAGTAGCTACTTGTAAGTTCTTTGGAGTCTTGCACTGTTATCAGGGGATGAACATGCCTGTTCAAGGCTTAAAGCAGCCCTAAAATAGCATGCGAGGAGCGGATGCTTTCTGCAGATGAAAATTCCAAAAGCAAATCAATGCTCTGGAGGGACATCGAGCCTTTGACATTCTCCTTGACATATTTCCATCTCTTTTTTTTTTTTTTTTTTTTTAGCAGAACTGCAGACTGTACCTACCGGTATGCAAAAATCCTCTTGAAAAAGCTTTTTTGTGTTTGTGTGGTTTAGGACATGAATAAAAGCAGATTTGAGTACGGTATCTGTAGTTTTAGTAGAAAAGGCTGTGCAATCCACGAGGGTTTAAAAGTATTGAAACAAATTGTTCCATAGCTGTAGAGGTATTTGGGTCTTCGATTTTGGGAATTTATCCTCAGATCTTGGACAAAAAAAGAACTGAGGGCCACTGCAAAGCTTGAGAACTTCAGTGTAAGTGCAAGATAGGCTCTTTGAACTTTGCCTTCTCTAATATAAATAGACTAGAAACTATTTTTTCTTTTCTCCCCTCTACAAGGCACTTCTACTGTCTATGCAGTTCTTCAGAGGAAAGGGAAAAATAAAGCACATCTGATCAATGTGTTATTCGTATCGCTTACTTCATTGCTGGAAGATGCGTAGCTTCAAGTGAGGTTTGAAGGTGGTATGGGAATGCATATGGAAGAGTGAATGCTGGTAGGTTGAAAAAAGGTCACATCTCCAAAATGCCATGTGGGACATTTGGTTTCCCATCTCCGGTATCTTTGTAGACACCCAGTTTCTGTAGGATGATGGATAGGTCTGGATCACAAGAGTGAACGTGAAGAATGCTCAAATTAACATTTTATGAAGATTCTGTTACGAAAAAAGGTTCTGGGAGGCTTTCTGGTCTGCAGTAAATGGAAAAAAAACTTAAGAATGGGAGAGGATCAGCAGAACTGCACATTCGGAATTTTGTTATTAAGAACTTCCAGATTTGAGCAAGAGGTCTTAGTAAACCAGCTGATACTCATGAATAAGGACAAATAGTTTGAAATGTCTGGAAAAGAAGGATTCATGGAATAAGCTTTTAGGCTAATTTTTTGAGTCTTGTCCTGATGCTTTTCCCAGTGCAGTATCATGAAGACTGAAACTCTGCCATTGCAGGATTACTCTGAAGCGGATAATCTTCCTAGGGCTTGTTAACAGGGGTTTGCAGCCAAACTGTATTGATGATGTGGCACAGAAATGCTCTGACCTTTCCAAAATCTGCCCGATAACTTCTGATATGCACACTGATAGGAAATGTAATTGGGGAAGTCAGGAGAGGAAGATGCAAGCAGAGTAGGGGATGTAACTGGGGAACAGCTTAAAAAAAGCTTTTGCAGAAGGCAATGGTCTCACACGTTGGAATGTTCTTAAAAGGAGTTTAAAAATCAGGAGTGCTAATCCTTTCTCTGCGTGATCATCCATCGGTATTGTGCGTTGTGGAAGGGGCTCCACGCTTACTGTAGGCACCAGTTACAACTCCGCTGCTGATTTTGGAATGATACTTCCATGCCACAACTCTTGGCCAACATTCAGAATGCTCTTAGCCAAGGTTCCCAGGCCATGTTTAATTTTCCGCTTCGCTCCTTGTCAATACAATAGGTTATTTTATGACCCGGTTTCCCAACAGACAGACAATGCGTGTCATTTTAATGTTTTCCTTAAAATAAAGAGCCAGAGATGGTTTGTTCTGAGCACAGTTGAAGTCTTCAGACATCTTTTCAGAGCATGTTCGGTAGCTCGGGTCCTCCCCAAAGCTCTCTGGGCCCTCAGCAGCCCGTGGGCAGTTGCTCCCTTGCACTGGAGGTAGGTGACAACCTGATTTTTTTCCTGGGTGCTCAGCTCAGAGCATCTTTACTAAATACAGCTTCGTGCTCAGAAGCTGTGGATTCCCACGTACACATCACAGCTGACCTTTGGGTCGCTGTATCTGCAGAGGGATTTTATTGTGAAGGTGTAAATGTTAAGAACTTCAAAAGCAGCAGCTTTTCTGCATTTATTCCTTATGAGAACATTATTTCTCCTCACTCAATCTTTTTTTTTTTTTCTTTTCCAGTTTAGCTTAATCTTTTCTAAAGTGCGCTAAAATGGGAACTTTTAACGCAGAATAAGAGGGCCCACCTGGGAAATAATGTTGAGCAACTAATGAGCACTATTTTTCCACGTAGAAAAGCCCTTAGATTTTGCATAAGTGGTTTTATATGATTCTGAAATACAATATTGCAACTACAAAGCTAACGCCTTTGTGCTTATATATAGAAGTACACATCCTATATAACATATATGGTGCGTATTAGTATATACACTCACAGTTGTTTGCTTATTGTTTTGCTGTTAGGAAAATGTTTTTTCCCAATTTGTGACATTTTTGTAGATGGATGTTTGGTGGTGTTGGTTTCTGTTTTGTTGGAGGGGCTTTCTTACTCCTCTCATAGCCTTCCTCCAGCCAAATTTCCGGTAAGGCTTTGTATTTTCCTGTATTTTCCCTGATGCAACTAGGTCATTAAACCAACAGCTTCTGCTGTCTCTCAGAGCAGTATGAATTAAGAGATGATTATTTTAAAGAGGCCAAGAAGAAAAAATATCTGGCAAACTGAATTCTTTCCCCCCTTCTCCCTGACTTTGGTAGGGTTTTAGTGAGAAAGCCTCAGACCTCAGAAGCAAACCCTCCAGCGTCAGGCATGAGGGTACCCAGGATTCTGATCCAGATTTGGTTTCACGGGTAACTGCAGGCATAAATTCAAGGAAATTGAGTTTGCGTAAACAAAACTTGTGGGAGGGATTGTTCATAAGGAGCTCTTCCTAAGAAAAGAAGCCTTGTGGCTGTTGGTGTCCCATGCATCCTCTTACGTGGGGGGTCTGTGAAGCAGTGCAGCTTCCTGGGATAACATCCCTGTGGTCTTGAGATGGTCAACTCCTAATGCTGTTTTGTAGACCTTGCCAGCAACTGAGAGAACAATACTCAAACAAACAAACCAACCGCAAGATCTTTAAAATTTGTTCTTTTCCTCAAGTGCCTCTGAAAATCTTGCCCAGTTTCAAAGCTCAGTTAGGGATTTGGGGTTAGAGGTTAGGAAGTCAAAAAGTGGTGTTGGAGAGCCTGTTTTCGTCCCATCCTCAAGTTGTGGAGATGAACCTCTGGGATGGAGGAGTTCTGCCAGTGGTTTGTATCTCACTTCCTTTTCTCTCGTCACTTCCTGACGTGAAACACAAATACAAAGCCTTAGTTTGGAAACACAGCTGATTCCCAGAAGAACAGTATTTAATATTTGAAACGGGGTGCTTTCTGCCAGACCTTTGTGATAACTGCATGGTGAGTTTGTGTCATTTATGGTGTTGGTTGTGTGAACAAGAACTGGCATCCATACACATGAAGGCAACAAGAACATTTTACACAGTTCTGTATAGTTTCTGCCTTCAGATTAACAAACTCGTACATACATACTTGGCCTGGGCACCCTGCCTTAAAAATTTATTTGGAGAACTTCCTTTGTGTATAACATTGTCGCGTGACCAAGTCTGTAATTAGGTGAAGCTTTGTATAGCACAACGTCTAGAAAAACTACCCTGCAGCTGTAATTGTTGTTGTTGATGCCATAAATTCTTTTCTTATGTTCACTCATGTCTTGCTGTGACGTAGTCTTCTTCTCTCTGATAAGATTCATGAAAGCAGCTTGAACATTAACATGGCAGAGCAGCATAAAATGCCACATAAACAGGTAATTGAAACCCAAAGTTCTGATTTAGTGGGAAATGCTCAGGTTTAGAAACTTTGTTTGTTCCTGAAGATTTGGATCAAGATGAGAAACTGCACTTTACTGTAAAAGCAAACATTCCAATGAAAACTTGCTTGGGATCATCAAATATTTTCAAGGGAAATGTCCAAACGCTTTAGACTCCTCCTATTCAAACGAATGTTTACTCCAGCATATCAACGTCTATCTCAATAAAAGTTTAAGTTCAAAACGTGTATATATATTTTTCCTGTTAAGTATTTTAATTAAATGTTTATGGCTGCAAATTTAGTCTAACACTTTTTTTTTTTTTATAGACTCAAATAAATCATGTTTCTTTTTGCCTGGTGTTTTCCTCTTTTTTTAATTCTACCAGAAATTTTTAAAATCTTGATGTTTGCCAGTGGTCATTTGTGTATTTGGGGTGTTGTAAGAATGATAAACATACTTAGCTCCGGTAATGTTTTCATTTAATTCTTCTGCAGTGGGTGTTTGTCAGCATTTTACACATTTGATACTCAGTAGCCACTAGCTACAGACTCCTGATAACTTATACGCAAGAAAATAGTCCTGTCTGACTCTCAGGGAATCTCTTTGAAAGCAAATCTCGCATTTTTTTTTTTTAAGTCTTAGTCATTTAAAATGTCCTTTATTCTGTGCTTCTAAAGACATGACTTATTTCAAACCTATGAACTACTGCTGGGATAAGTAGTGGTGTGTTCTGTTTGCTGTTGCATAGGTTCGTTTTTTTTCCCCTCCCATTTATGCAGTGACTGACAAAGGTTGGCATTATCCGCTTTTAGTCTCCTGGTCTATATGAATAATACAACATTCATTTTCGTACTATTTATGTCCTGCTTTTCATCCTCGGTGGAAATTACTTTGAATCTACAGATGAAAAGCATGCTAATTTATAAAACTCAGATATCTGTCCTAATTTTCCAGATGTGGTAAACTAAAGGAAGGAGAGAATTAATAACGTTGAGCCTGCAATAAAATCAGAAACGGTCTTGCAGCAGACATCATGTGGCCCAGGGTTTGGACCACAGCGGATGCAGAGCCTCCAGCTCTTATCTGAGCCATCCGTGCTGCATCCCCAAGCAAGGCTCCTTTGTGCGACAGCATCCTTATGGATCTTACCGTGAGCAAACAGGCGAAGTAGTATTTGCTCAACAGTTATTACAGGGGTCTTGGAAAAACTAAGCTGATGGTTGCCCTTTCAAATAGTGTCTGTGAATACGAATACATATTTTTTAAAACATTATATATTATAATGTATATAAAGCATGTAATATTTATATATACATAAAAATAAAACCCAGGTGTTTGAGGACTAGAGCTCCTTGAATATAAATTCATAGGTAATTTGTGGCTCTTTTCCTCCAAAGATTCAGCAAACTCACGCTTTCCTCTGTTCTGAGGGTAGAAGGAGGCAGCGGAATAACTGGAAAAAATGTGCATTGAGGAGCTCATAGGTGGAGGGAGCAGTGATTTCTGGGGTGGGTTGCTCCCTCTGTGCCCTGTGCACAGATTTAGTCACCTGGCTGCTTAATCATCAAGGTCTCCTAATGAATTTACTGTAAAAGGTATGGTCTACCTGCAAAACCGCGCAGCTGCACGTGTTAAAGCACAGTCCCCTTTGCAGAGCAGGATGTGGAGCGTGGCGCTGAGGCTGCCGCGTCTGGCAGCGGGTTGCCTTCTCCAAGGTTAGTGACTGCAAGAGGTTCTCTCTCTGTGTCTGGCGAGGTGTGGTGGCTTCACCTTGCTAGGCAGCAGAGCTCCACCACATCTACTTTTGCACTCTGCTGCCTGCCGGTCAGGACACGGCCAGGTACCCAGTGCTGGGGTGTACGGCCTCCACTTGAAGCCCCGGATAGTTTAATTGCAGCAAAACCCATTAGACTGTTAAAGTAGTTTCTTCCAGAAAGCGTGTGATTAACAGTGAGCCTTCAAGGTCAGCTCTTCTGTGTTGCTACTCTTGAAGTGCCGTAACTAAATGCTAGTCTGTGTTCGCTAGTAGTGCGCTATCCACTCGAAGAGCTCAGCTTGCTGTACAGATATTAAACGTCGTACTTCAGGAATGTATATATTAGCAAAGTATGTTTGTTGGAGGTCGAGCTGCCATTCCGAGTGACCCCAGCAGGCTCGGACCAAAACGGGGTGCCTTTCAGAGCAGGGGAACGAAGCAGTGGTCAAACATTGAAAGAGGAGAGCTTCAGCAGGGTGAGAGCAAAACGTTTTTCGCTCAGAACTGGACACTGAAGAGGATCCCCGTGGAAGGGGGCGTCAGGGCAGGGTCAGCCCCTGCAGGTTTTCACAACCCGATCGGACAAGGGTCCTGAGCAACCTGGTCAACTCGAGCATCTCTTGAGCAAGGGGTTGGACTGGAGACCTCCTGCGGCCTCTTCCAACCCGAGCCGTTCTGTAGCTCTACAGTCTGCTTCTGAGAGAAACCGAGACGCGGTGCTGTAACTTGCTTGAGCTGACATACCATCTGTGGCTGAACTGGGAATAGAGTTATTAAATTGCGAGGCTCAGTGGTGCATATGTGCATGCTAATGAGATCTCTTGGGTGAAAGAGCCATCACCGTTTGGGAAAATAGTCTTGAGAGAAATCTAGGTTAAATCCTCATCGCGTTCTGCCATACTAATGTCTGAGATTCAGTCAGAGGAGGAAAAGCAGAGAAATGTTCAGAGATAAGAAGCGAGCAGGATAAGGAAGAGACGGGAACTGGAACAGCCAAGGTCAAAAAGATAATTTAGTATTGATCTATTTTAAATGGAATAGGAGCCTTCTGGGTTCCTGGTTTCGAACAGTGATGCTAATTCAGGATAAAGTTGAGACAAATATTTCACTTAAAATTATAGATTTATTTAGTGTAGTTTTTATAAGTTTGGTAAAACGCAAGTCGATTAAGTCAAGGAATGTGGGTGGGGAAACAAGTTCCTTCTGGCAATGTGCAGAAACAAAACATTTTTCAGAATCGGACGGTTTATAGAAATGTCATGTTTGGCATGCTGTATCCTTACAGGATGTAGCGATTTTCTTTTCTGAAAGCAAAAGGTATTCTGGAGAATGTGCCGTATAACCTCTTAGGTTTGGGGTTTCAACAACATAAACAGCCCTCAGGCACCTCTTGCCAGATAGCTCTGCAAGTTTGCTTGTGTGTGTTTCGGTCTGCCTTGCAAGCTTATACCAGAACACTTCTCTGCTCTTAAAATACTCAAGGAAAAACAGATACGGAATGCAGAGCGAATGTTCTTCCTTCTCGTTTATGAGAATGTACAGGTAAACTCATCACCATGTATATCACCGAAAATACCTGGCTTCTAGCACCTCTTTACTAGCCAAGCTTGGAAAAAGTTCTCTATTCTGGCGATTGCAGCTCCCTGGCTGTCAGTGGCACAGTAATTCAGAATTGTGAATCCAGCATGCAGGCATTGAAAGGCAATGGACATGCTGAGTGATGCTGATATCGGGAACTGGAATGCTCTTGTGAGGTTTCAGGTGGGGAGCAAGGGGATGGGGGAAGAGGACAGAAGGATGGTAAAGCCCCAAAGTGAAGGAAGCAGCTTAGCCTGTCTTCCCAAGCAGGCAGCGTGCTGGCACTGTGAATGGTTTGTCTTGTAGAGCAGTAGTGAAAGGAGGGAGTGGAAATAAGGTGTGCCCAGCGTGGCACACCAGCAAACACTACTTTGGGAGGGGGAAGAATACAGGGGCACGGACCTGGGATAAGGAAGAAGTTACAGGAAGTCTTGAAAATAGCAGTTCTGGTGGTGAGAGAAGGGAATCGGGGGATCTTGGAAGTGAAGGGAAACAAAAGGAACAATTTGGGGAACATAGTTTGGAGAAAACAGAGTGAAATACAATGCATGTGCAATCGCTGTAGACAGCCTGGGATGAGGTTATAGCCAAATGTTGTACACAAGAATCACCTGGAGAAAGTCTTTGCCTCGTCACACTAGCAATTAAAAAAAAAAAAGTGGTTTGGGCATTGCTTTTTTTTTTCCTCACTTTCTAGTCAATGTAAGACCAAAGCTAACAATAACAAAGCTAACAATAACCACACTTAACAGCGCTGCTCATGAATTTAATCAAAGCAGAAGACTAGTTACAGGTTTCTTTCTCTGCATCTCCTTACCTGTTTTCTTTAATTGTTGGCTGCTATCAAGTTCTGTAATCTCTTAATCTCAGAAGTTGAAGGCAGCACTTAGGTAAATGAGGATTACTCACATCAGTTAAGAGTTGCAGGATCACTCTTCCAACACATGCTTTTTTAATTGTCCCTCTATCACGTAGCTGCGGGTGAACTGCTGATTCACGTCCTTGGCATTCACTTGCAGTTGTAATTTTTCTTGACTTCCTGCAGAGACATCGACCTACGTGTTCCACCATCTTTCTAGTTTTATTTCCCTTCACTCGCCTATTTACCGTGTTGTTTCTGTTCCACCTTCACCTCTGTCTTACCAGGTACATGCAACATGTTTCTGTCCATTAGTAATGAAATCCTAATTCTTCCTTAGCTTTTTAAGGCGATCTTGAGCTGGCTGCTTATATTAGTGTTTATTCCACGATGGTTGTGATGTTTGAACCAGGAAATGATGATTCACTTGACAGACACCTAATTTTATAAATGGGAAACACTCCCATCATTTGGTGAAAGGTAGTGTCTGACTAACAGAAAAAGTAACTTTGACTTTGAACTTTTGAAAGCTCTTGGAATGTATTTTCTTGACTCTGATGGATTTCCTAATGCACAAAATTTGTACAGTATTTTTGTATAGAAAATGCACAGATATTTGGACTACAGGAAAAGGTTCATAGCACTAGCTGCCTGATAGATAATTCTTCTTGATTCATCTACTTGGTTATCCAAGCTACGTGGCGGCAGCGAGCAACAGAGGAATTAGAATTAAGGTCTGGTTTTCCCGCAGCTCTTCAGGCAGAGAGCCTTTGGCCAGATGGACAAGTCCTCGTCCATCTTGCCAGAGGAGGAACTGGCGGCACTGCCGCAGAAGGGTTGCAGTGCCCAGATGCTAACTGCACGTAAACAACTATAGCTTGTTTTCGGGCTTCGTCATCCGAGTCGAAAGAATACGTCACTCCTTGTGGTCAGCGAGAGATCTCTGAAGCGTCTGTTGTATATGGAGCCTGTTGTTCCAATAGCAAGTTAAAAGAACATTGTACTAAAAATTTCGATATAATTTTATTAGGAAGCATAAAGTTGCCGCTTGAGAGGCAAATGAGTATTGATGGCCTTCCAGTTCGGCAGCATCTGCCAGCTAAGTGAGGAGTCTTGCAAAAGCCTGCCTTAATTTCCCATCTGCAACAAGTAATAAATAGAATGCCAGGCTTGGAGCAGTCTTCAGGCAGGAATACCATGGGAGGAATGCAGAGTTCTTTCTAAATTAAGTTCACTTTATATTGACTGTCTTTTGGGAGGGTTTTCCACAGGCATCAGAGCTGCAAGTCAGAGCAGGCAAGCTCGATCAACAGAACCCATTCTCTGTAGCCGTTGGGTCAGTATTTTATTCCAAGATTTTTTAGCTTCCTTCATTAACAGACACTTTTAGGGAGTTATCATTAGTTTCTCTTCTCCCCATTCCACTATTAAAAGCTGCACTTGGTCAATATTTGCTCTGTCTGCCCCACTGCCTTCTGCCCATCTGGCTAACTGGCACACAGAGGACCTCTGAAGAAAACATCTCCGAAGAGTTTCCAGCCAGTTCTACCCACACAAATTTAAAGTTTATATATATATGTGTGTGTGTGTTTGTGTTTGTATGGATTAGATGTTATTCTCAGATGCATAATTACGGACTGTGTATCATGCTACAGCCATTTTTAGTAATATTTTGTAATACTCAGCAATAATCTGCATCTGGTTTTCTCTGCGGATCAGAGCCTAGGGTGGACCTGAAAGGTTTTTCCCCCAAAATTGGTGTTTTCTTTTTTTTTTCTTTCTCCCTACCATACCTATTTTTAATCTATGACCATTATCTTTTGCATAGGTGCACACTGGTCATGCAATATTCTGGGCTCCCCACAGTGTATGCAAGGACATCCTTCTTTTCTGGTTTAGGTAGATTCATATTGAGTTGATTAATATGAAGTTTTTAAATCATAAAATTGACGTACCCTTAATTTACGCAAAGGAACAATGTCTGATAATCTTCTTACCCATTTTAATACGAACTAGACATAAGCCTTGTAAATTTTTAGACTGCTTAACTTCTATCATTTTAAAGCAATTATATTCGACTATGTACAAAAAGCCACAAGGGAAAAATCCAAGTAATTACCAAGTCTAATTATACACATTTTCTGTCTCAGTATTGGAGTTTCTTAGCAGAAATTTGCGATGCTACCCCAAACACGAATTTGGTCCTTCTGAAAAGCATTATTTTTTTTAAAGAAAAAATGTAGCATTAAAGTTGAACTGAAAAGAGGAAGAGAATGTATGTGCAGTAGCCCCGTAATAATTACTGATGTTTGCAAGTTTAAGGGTTATTAACTCTTTTTTTTTTTCTTTTAATCTACTCTAGAACGGTTGATGCTAATTGTTGTAACTGTGTTTTTGTGAAGATTTCTCTTTAATCGAGAGGTGCTTTGACAAGGCGTTTGTGATACCATTTATCCACTAGCTAGTGTTTTATAGTTCCAGTAACAAGACACGACGCAGCTGCACGTTATTAGCTGCTGTGGTCACTTGATGAAGGCACCCTTACTGAAAGCTGCAGTCTTTGGTGTGAGAAGAAGAGTTACAGAGCAAAGGGAATCCTGCCAACGCCTTTAAATCTCAAAGAAAATGAGAAGTATTAAATGATCTCTTATATCTACAAGAAAATGTTCCTGCAGGGCTCGGAGCTATTCCGATTGGGAAGTTCTGAGCTGATTAATTTAATTTTAACTTTGTAGGATTTAGTGTACAAGTGGCAGAAGATGCTTCTGTTTCATGTCTTGTCCATGGGAAGTAGGCTAATCAAATGTTTTCCAATTAGAACAATCAGCTCGTCAAGGGAAAAAAGCCAGCTTTGGGCTTGCATCCAGTTCCTCCGGAGGCATTTTGCATCAGAGAAGATTGCTTGTGTGGCATCCTCTTCAGGTTGAGGATTCACCATGGAACTGGAAGTGCACGAGGCAGCGATGAGGCAGGAGAGAAGAGGACCAGAACAACGATGAGTAATTGTTGCAGAAGTGCAGAGGCATATTTTGTAGAGGTCAATCTTCACCTCAAATACACGATGCTCGCTTTTGTCAGATACCTCTGGCAGCGGAAAGCTGACCTAGAGAAAAATCGGCCAGCGAGGCTGCAGTGTCCTGTTGTGCTGCGGCTTCGGCGCTATCAGGGAACAAAGTGCAGTCCCAGCTACGTGGGGAGAGGTGCTAATTCAGCACTGTCCCTGCTGCTGGGATCTGCTTCCAGTTCTTGTGTTTTCTTTCCTTTTTTTGAGTCGCGCTTTGATCTCTCGCGGTGCAGAGGGTCAGATTTATGTAGCGTCGGATGGGTTATTCTTTTGGGTCAGTTCAGCCCAAACTAAGCTGTCATGGCAACAGTACAAAAGCTTAGCCAGCTTAGCCAGGACAGCTACTAATATGAGTATAATTTAGCTTCAGTTGGTTATTTATACTATTTTAACATAAGATGGTTTGAAACTGCTTGGTGGTATACCAAGTTGTCAAATTCAGAAGAGGAAATCCATTCTGTGTGCTTCTTCAACAACAGCAGGTACTTTCACTCTTACCTAATGCTTGTGGTTCCGCTGTACTGAGATGCAATACTTTCGTACTCTGTCTAAACAAGAGGTTAAACCGGGCTTGAAATCTTGCTCTAATTTTGGCTTGCTGCTTTTGGCAGGCTGTGGGCAAATCAATGCGATAGGCAACTGCAAACACAAAGTATGTTAATGCCCTACCGTTAGGGATGCCTGAAAAAATAATAATGATAAAGTTTAGCTTCTGGTAGAGGATTAAAGAGTTCTGTTACACCTATTGTACACATCTGTCATCTTGTATATCAAAGCAAAATTATTTAGGGTGGAATTCTCATAAACTTGTCCTTCAGGTTCCTTCTGGCTTGGTAGAAGTGTAAAAGTTGCATTCCTTTTTCTGATTATTTTTGTGGCCTAAGCAAACTTAATTTGACATTAATCTGCATTTCTAAGTAGGTGTTCACGCACTATATCCCTTCTGCACCATTTCCCAGATGTGTATTTTGTAAATCGTACTGAGCTTACAACATGATGGAAGAAGGGAAGAGGCAGTTGTTCCACAAACGGATAATTATCCTTGGAGGTAGAAAAATAATAATAATAAGCGAGGAAATAATATCAGAAAGAAAGAATAAAGGTGCTCTTTATATTCTTCACTAGGGAATATTTTGGCATTGTGTCCCAGAGACAGTTTGCTATCCGTTTTTCTCATATTCACTTAAAACCATTTAAATGACAGGTATTGAAAAAAGTTTCAGTCGGGTGTCCTCTATGCATTGAAATACCCAGGGAAATGGTTACCTAATGACACAGGGCAACGTAAAAATAAAAATCCTTGTTTTACCTGGTTTAGATTTATAATTGAGATGATGTATAGAAGAATCCGCAGTGAATCCCAACCTGACCTGAAAGTTAATTAGCTTACCGTGGGTATTACGGTCTATTCTCAGTCTCCGCAAGCAGCCAGGTTAAAAACCACGCAGCTACTAATCCTGTAATGCTTTCTACCGAATTCCTTAACTAATTAGTAAAGTAAAAACTTCTTAAAGTTGTTACTTGGCTTTTCATTCTGTTTTTTTTTCAGGCAACTGTTTTCTAGCCACTCTGGCTTTGCCTCGTAATGAATCACGGGCACGTGGTTTTTGGAAGGGGCCTCTGGAGGTCCTCTGGGCCAGCAGCCCTTTAGAAACAGGGTGGTTGCCAAAGCAAGATCAGCCAGGTTGGGTCTTGAAAACCTCCAAAGATGGAGATTTCTCCATCTGATTTACTGCAGCGCTTCGCAAGGTAACAGAAAGCGTAATCTGGGGAATATCTTTGGAGCTGGACTCTAAATATTTCTGAATCGGGTTTTGGCAACTGTTGCCTGGCAAAGGAGCTGCGTCGCCACTTCTGTAGGGAAGATAATTGCAGCGCGCTGCAAAGGTGGGTTTCACATCACCTAATTTTAGCTGCATATGAATTAGGTGCCTCGTTCGTTAACCAGGAATCTCTCCCTATAATCAGTGAAAAGAAAGAAGTGCCTCCAAAAGGCTTTTTTATCCCACTCGGAGATGGTTGGGATGAGTCATGCTGGGGAAGTGCCGGCTTCTCCCCACCTTGTTTGTGCAGGGAGGGCCTCCTTTCTTTGGTGTCAGACTTGCTGTGATGGCTGTGGCCAGATGAGAGGAATTCCTTCCTAACTGGACCATGGCAGCCTGAGGGGGAGTTATACCTACAACTTCTTTTTCGAGTGGGAAATCGTCTTAATTAGCAAATACTGAAGAAAGCCAATACCACATGAGCCAGAACATTCACTGACTATCACAGCTATCAGTCCCTTTTCAAGCACTCCCCTCCTGCTCTTCCTCTGTCCTGGTTGGGGTTTTTTGGTTGGTTACTCGTAGTGGTTTCACCCCGGTCATCGTGCTATCCTGTTGTTCCTTTGGCTGCGAAGGGATGATGAATTGCTTTGTATTTAGTTGAATTCTCATATTTTCCTAGGATTATCATGGCTTGGAAGAAGGTGACTCAAATCATATTAGGGCACTATCGTGCTGTTTTTCTTGGTTGTTGTTTTGGGGGGTTTTTCGGTTTTGTTTTGTTTTTGATGAGAGTTATGCAAGCTCTCGAGGGAGGAAAGAGCATTGTGATGTCGCTGATAGAGGAAAGATTTAGCAAGCAGCAGCTTATTGCTTCGGATGCCTGTGGGGGCTGCATGGTTATGCAAACGAGTGCCCCAAAGGGGAAACATCCTGCCATTCCTTCAGTGCAACACGCACAGCAGAAAGTAATGCGTGGCCAACGCTGTCTTAGGCACAAAGCTTCCTGAAGCAGGACTTCTTAAACCATCATTTTGTCATTCCCATTCTTCCTGTTTTGCCAGCAGAGAGGTGGTAAGGTCTATTTCTTGATGCGCCAGTGTAAGAAAGGATATATTTTGCTCTTCTTACTGCCTGTGATCTTTTGTTGGTTCTGCAGGTTCACTTAAATTGCATATACCATGCTAAAAAAAATCTGACCTTTCCGAACTGGCTTCCTCGCCACGCTGTTGGTGCATGGAGGTTGCCTGAGAACAGATACTTCTGTCTGCAGTCCCTAAAATGGCTCACAGAGTGTTACTGAGTGTCTTGAGAGATTTTATTTTTACTTTTCCTTGTCTCTGCTGATTTAGTCCATGACGATGGCGTTAAAAAGTGATTGTCGGTGCAAGTTTCCCTAGACCTCAGCTGAAATAGCTCTGCTTTAAATGTTTCAAAACCACAAAACCAAACGAAAACCATTCCCAAACGACTGCGATAAAGTGCTCGTGGCCTTTTCTGATGGGTGCAATGTTTGTGCTCGCTGGGCCCAAGCTATCTGCTGTGGTAGGTGTCTTGGGAACACCGCGTTGAAGGCCTCTCTCTGATCTATTGCAGGAGCCGGAGGATGTTGTCGTCCCTGTTGGGCAGAGGAGGGCCTGGTGCTGGTGCATGTGCTTTGGACTGGCCTTCATGCTGGCTGGTGTGATCCTGGGTGGTGCCTATCTGTACAAATACTTCGCATTCCAGGTAAGCCAAGTACATTTTGTTACGAGAGCATTGTGTGTTTTCCACCGCTTTCCTTGTGTTTAAAAGAGGAGCGTCTGACTAAACCAAATAGCCCTTTTGCTCTCTTTTTTATCTTTGGAAACTTCAGCCTTTCTACAAGCAAAGTGTATGGCCTGTTCTATCAGCAGAGGAGGGCAGGACCAAAGTTGGCAGATAAAAAGGAATAACAGTTTTTAACACCTCACGGAGAACGGATTATATCTAAATATAGGACTTGAATATAAGAACTCCAGCGGTGTCCCAGATTTTCACCCAGTATTTCTCATGTTCAGCACTTGCCAAACACTGAAGGTGGCTTAACTCCTTGAAAGCCTCCTTGTTTGACCCACGATTCCTAGACACATGCGGAACCGCTCATGCAAAGGAAAGGGACCGCTCGCCAGAGCGGTGCAGCGACTCTCCTCCTTCCTAGCCTCCACGGGGATACGAAAAACAGGCCCCGCAGGGGACTTTGGAGAAGCACAGTCAGTGTGGCTAAGCATGCTCTGTCAAGTCTAATCCACACTGACAAGACGAGATCTCTGACAAAACATATTTTAACTACTGGCACCGCCGCACAAAGAGCCCGGGGAAGGCAGTGGTGCCAGGGAAGCGGAGCGTTTTCCTGGAACACGGGACATGAGAGTTAAATATTGTTTTCTTCTGGGGGAATTGTCACTGGGTCACGCTGGGCTTGCTGGGCTGTTGCCCAAGTGGCGTGAGCGCACCCTCCCTCCCGCAGAAGCTGTGCTGAGTTGCAAAATTCGCAAGGGCAGGAAAGGTGAGAGCATCAGCAGAATTTGAATCCCTCTAGCCCACTGGTGAGTGAGCACAATTGTAAGGTAGGAATTCTTGGTTCTTGTCCACATTGTTAGGATTTTGCCCCCCATTTTGCTAGGTGCTAATGTAGAAAGCAAAATGATTGAACGTGAGAAATTCCAGTTGAAATTGCACTTTTAGTAGCTTTGGCTATCAAGTTAACCTGACGTACAAGGGAGCAGGAGTGCTACAAACAGCACAGTACATCGGTGGATTGGCAGGCTCAGAGCAGCTGAAGGCTGGCTGTATTACTCACTCCTGTTTCATTGGTGCTTAGCATGCTCTTTACCTTTCATGTGCCAGCAAGCTGAAATTGCAAATACCATTTAACTCAAACCTGTGATACTTGGTCACGAGCGAGATCTGGGTTGAAGGACACATTCAGGAATTGAACTAGTGTTGCGCTGAAGATGTGTTTTTTATGTAAAATTCTAAATTGCTGGCATGTGCATATGCTGAGCAATAAGGTATATGTTTCAAAAACTATCTGGCCTATAAATCTGTTACGTGACTTCCTCTGACTTAGCAGTTTATTTTACGCTCTGCTTAGGTGAGCCCTACTGCGTGTACTGTGACAGAAGGATGTGAACTGGTTCTTTTCATTTCTTTTGGTTACCTTTTTTCCATTAAAAACTGTTCACAATGAAAACAATTTATTTTAGCAACTGACTTTAAGAACTTCTCAAGCCCTGTAAAACTAAACAGCTTCATAGAATCACAGAGTAATTCAGGTTTGAAGGAATCTCTGGAAGTTGCCTGGTCCAACCGCCTTCTCAAAGCGGGACCAAATTCAGAGTTAGATTTGCTTTCTAAAGCTCATTTGGATGACCAGGTTCAGTGCTTTAAATTGGAGCTACAGACTGCAGTTAAATCATAAATTAATAACATGCATGCATATAGGCTTAAGAATTTCATACTCTTTCTAAAAATAATGCCACAGATCCTGGGTACAAAGCAGAAGACTAGATGTTAAGAACCTGCTTTTGGGATCCTGTTTGCCTTGAAGTCAAGAAGGGAAGGACTCCCACTGGGTTCAGCAGAATGAAGGCTTTGCCCACAGTCCTGTTGCAGATAGCTACTGTCTCCTACTTTGGTCTACGCGTGTGAATCAAATTAAAGGAAAAATATTTCATCTAGTCTGACAAGTTTTTCTTCTCTGTAGTGCTTTGAGAATATTAAACTTCTAACAAGGCTGCTGATGTTGTTGTTGCTGGGTTGTTTACTATTTTTAGCAGGGCGGTGTGTATTTCTGTGGAATAAAGTACATTGAAGACGGCTTAAGTTTACCTGAGCCTGGGGCAGAGGCTCAGAGCGCTCGCTACCACACAATTGAGCAAAATATCCAGATCCTGGAGGAGGAAGATGTGGAGTTTATCAGCGTGCCAGTCCCTGAGTTTGCTGATAGCGATCCTGCTGATATTGTCCATGACTTCCATCGGGTAAGAAATGTTTCTGAACAAGCAGAAAGCATTTTAAACATGAAAAACGCTCCCCCTCAGTCATCCTGATAAATGTACTCCCTAATTATTTTGGTGGCGGAAAGCAGAGGGTGGAGGAGGCAGCAGAAACGTTTTGATCATCGGCAGGCTGGAAGCAATTATTAACCGAGCATACAAAGTACAGCATTATACAACCGTCATGAGGTAGTATGTAAAGCACCACTTGCAAATACAGTTCTGTTTTTAGAACGGGAAAGATCTTCAAGCCATTTCCTTTCCTCAGTATGAGAAAGTAAAGAAAATACGCTTCTCACCGTGCTAACTCCAGCAAACCAGAGTTCGACCAACTGCTGTGGTGACGAGGGAAGTTTGGAGAGGGCTTTCATACCTTTGACCTCAACTTGCAGGGGCTGATTGTGGCTGAAGTCACTAGGTATGGTCAAGCGCCCTCAGAGGTGCTGCCTAGCACAGCTCAAAAACCCCAAAGCAGCAGGAGAGAGGGAAGGAAACGACCAGCTGCCTGCCAGAGGAAGAGAGCTCATTTTCCAGGTATCATAAGAAGCCTAGCAGAAGCTAAATTTTCCTTGTGCACCACAGGCTACTGTGTTTCTTAAAGGCACCAAATCAGGCTGTTGAAGCACTTGGAGCTGTTTCTTCCTTTTTTGTAGAAACAGCTTTAGTGGGAATCTCGGTAATAAATTTTTGGTAAGACAGCTGATGGGCTTACAGCTCTTGGTAGTAATGACAGAGCTGTAAAACAATTAGAAGTCCTTTTCTGTGTCAGCTTGATGGAAAGTGATAGCTATGAAATGTTCTATAGCTGGTTTTCAGGAAGCTAAATTTCTGTGAACATTTGAAGGCTTCACTGAACTGCTTTTTTTAAGCAGGGCTGGAAAAGAAGAATAGGGAAGTGTCCTATTTTTTATGCACTTAAGAGTTTTAAGTTTTCCAAGCAAAAAGAGTGCTATCTATCAAATATTCATAACCAGACTTGGAGAAAAGCAGAGCTTGCTTAAGCTATGTCATTTAAAAATATTCCTGAATATATTTAGTGAGCTTCTGTTAAGAGTTAGAGCAAAGCCTCTAAACGGGGAAAACTAGAAAAAAAGCAGTATGTAAGAAGTGAATGGGAACAATATAATATTAGAAACTTACTTTTTTATTTAATGGATTAAAATTAACTATGCATCTTTAATGCTTTGCTCTAAAGGTCAGTGCAAGGAGCATTTGCCATGGGCAGAGCACATACTCCTGTGTAATGAGATTAGTTGCACTGACAATTGCTGTCCTGGTACTATTTTGACTACTGGTCTCGTGGTGCTCAGTATTTTACATACGTCCGCAGCCTTAGAGCTTTCAGCAGCTTGAGATAATGTTTTCTTAAGCAAGAACAGATGCAGTAAAACACAGCTCAGTGAACAGAACCATAGGATTCATCAGGTTTATTCCTGGGGCTTTTCTCTCTCTCTCTCTCTCTTTTAATTATCAAATAATGACAGATATTCAGGTGCTATAAAGGTGCTATAAAGATAATAATTCAGCTATGAATAAAAATTAACACTTCACCTGAGTAGTATTTTAGTAAATAAAGGGATTTTTATTTGTTACATTCTTTATAACGTGGTCTTTTTTTTTCCTATAGCTCGTTCTTATCAGCACCTTTTCACACTACAGCAAAATAAAAGATTTTGTGCAGGTTTGAGCAAGGCTCTATTATTACAAAAAACAGGCAATAGGAATAAATGAATACTGCATGTGATCCCCTCACAGTTCAGATGCACCTTTGTAATTCCATTAATGTAGTGCATTTGAGCTACTTATTGCCTGCTGCCTTGCACAAATCCCAGTAAGGGATTTAAACTGTTATCAAAAATGCCTTTTATTTCTGTATTGACCTCAAATTGGACTTTATTGGACAGATTTGATAGAGAACAAAACATTAACTTGAAGAAAAACATGAGGCAATAGCAGTTTAGCGACATCTTCATGTGATTTTTCTAATGTTCTGCTTATTTTGTTTAAAATAAATATTTCCTCGCCAGAGACTCACTGCCTATCTTGACCTGAGCCTGGATAAGTGCTATGTGATTCCTCTGAACACTTCAGTTGTGATGCCGCCTAAGAATTTCTTGGAGTTGCTCATCAACATCAAGGTACGGTTAAATAATAAGTGATTTGTTCTTAAGATGGGAAAAGGAAATGTTTTGCCTTTTTTTTTTTTTTTGGCTAGGACTGACATTCACGTGGGATGAATGAGGTAGAAAGTTAACTGATCACTGGAGATCTCTGCAAAGAGAGATAAAAGGCTGTAACCTTCTAGGTTATAACCTTCAGAGGAAGACAAACAAATCTGATTTTGTTCTTTGATGCTACAGATTTGGTTGACAGCACTGGGCAAATGGGGAGTATGCGTACCCCTTGAGAGGAATCTACAAGTTAATTTAAAACCCATTATGTCTAGGTTTTCCATAAAGTCCTGAATTAAGCCTATTCAGCTGAGACACTTACATTAGATGCACTGGGAAATCCTTCAGTGTGGGCACTGTTCAAAGCATGTTCAGTGGATCTTTGTACTTCCAGGGAGATATTTGTAGGACTGATCAGGATTTGGGGTATATATGATTAGTAAGGCCCAATGAAATGAAAAGCTTTTTCATATAGCCAAATTCCTGGGTCTGCGTCTCAGGAAGAGGAAGTGAGCACCAGACCTTCAGAACAAGATTTCTGCATCCTTAAAAACGAGGACCCTGGAACGGGCCGAGACACCACAGTCGCTGAGGGACTGAACATGAGATTTCAGTGCGATGTTGTGGGAGCTCCTAATCGCTTCCCAGTGGGGTCTGATAATTGAACGGCACTGCCTGGCCTGTGGTGCTGGCTGGCTTGTTGCCACCACAGGGACTCGCTGTTCTCTCAGTAGTAGTAACTGGGTGAAACGTAATGGCCTGTGAAATTGAAGAGGCCAAAGTAGATAATCTGATGGGGTCTCTTACTAAGCTGTTATGAATGATCTTAACTTTTTTTCCACATACGTACGTGTGCTTTCAATGAATATTTAAATAGTGTTTACGGTGGTTTTCAGCCTTTTGTTTTCTTTATATGATAGCCAGAATACTCAGGGAGGGGAAGAGAGCTGATAAGCTAACTTTTTTCTAAGATACCTGTAGGGTGTTTTAATTTTTTTTTTAACTGAGCTTTTATAAATTTGGAATTGTCGGTATCATCTTTGGGCTTGCATCTTTCAAACGTGGCTTTGGAATTCAGACTCCATGAACCATTTTAGCTGTTTCTGAATGGTTTGGGTATATAAATGAATTTCATTTGAAAAACGAATTCACAAGCAAGTCCTGTGCTGCTTTTTGATGCCTGTTTCAAGACTGGCTATTCAACCACACATCCATTATCCTGTGCATAAGGATGAAGTTGTGTCTATAAAACTCAGACACCTTCTTTTTTTTTTTTTTCCTGTTTTTTTCCCCCCCTTTTTTTTTTGGCCTTTTTAGTCCACACAAACTCCACTGTTAAAATCTGTTACTTTCCTAGTTTGTCATTGGTACGAAATCAAATACGCTTGGTTTGCTAGTAACAGGATAACCAGGCATCATGCATTTAATTGAAAATCTGTGCAAAAGCAAACTGTTTTCATCATTGTCCCCAGCAGTGAGTGCCCTAATTTTATCAGACATCTGTTTAATTCTCATTGTATTAACAAAAAGCTGTGGGCACTTGATGTCTCAGAAAATCAGGCTAAACATTTTGTAACTGAAATCTGGGAAACTACTCTGCAGATGTACAAAGTAAGTAAAATTCTTTTCGCTGTCCTGCACTCACATTGATTGCACAAAGAAAAAAAAAAAACTATGAAATTAAAGTAGTTGTGTCATTAAAATGAGTTCTGAATACATGCCAAGGGCATTTTTGGAAGATGGACGTGCTCTGGGCTGTTTTGCTTTTTCAAAAGTTGTAATTTTAGCTTAAAGAATGACATCTCTATTTATTGATACAGTCTGCTTGAGTGAAAGGCCTCCTTTCCTTGGGGAGCAAGGCCGAAACCCAGGTATTCTTGTTCATTGACCATTGTAAAGCCAACTGGCCAATTCTCACCACCAGTGATGCAGAAGACATCTTAAAGATGATGACATTTGTGGCTATGCTGGATCCCACCCTTAGGTAGTTGCTCCTGTAGTAGCTGGGCAAGGATGATGCCTGCAGCCCAGCCACTGAGCTCCTCCTCCTGCAGCCCCAAGGGAGGGCTGAGTGGGTCCAGGGATGTCCTGTGGTTTGGATGGCACAGACCCGAGAGCATCTCCAGCACTGCTGCCCACCCTGCAGGTGGTCTGAGCTGCTGCAATGCTCTGGAACTCCCCTGGGGCTTTCTTCTGAAATTCTAGAGAGCAGGGATTAAGATGATTTGCAGTGATTTGCTTACCAAGCTTTTCACCAAATAATAACAAGTCAGACAGTTTGGGAAAATCGTGAAATCTTCCCAGCTCTTATTTGAAGAAGAAAATTTCCTGTGGCTTTCTTCACAACACATGCTGGAGAAAATTCTTGTAATTTCAAGTGAATTTTATATGGACTTTCCTTTCTTTACTGAAAAGAATAGCATTTAATCAGCTTCTTCTCAACATGTTGCTTGGGCTGGAAGGATGGATGTGTTTAGGAATGGAAATTCCAAGTTGTTTATTGACAATAAAAAGGATAGTGCTCTTTTGCCACAGAACCTGGGTTTCTCTCCATAATAACCAACCATTTTATATTTAGAAAGCAAGCAACACCTTTTCTACTGACATAATAAGAATCACACTAAAAGGATTTCTTAAATGAAGTAACATTTCAGAAAAGTTGGTTATTATTTACCAGTAGCAATATTAGGAATTCAGTTGATGCACAGGTCTGTGCATCTTCAGCTGTGGATAATGAAGCCTGATTCTTCTGTCGTTTCAGCTGCGGCAAAATAACACTGAAGAGAGTAGAAAAGGCTTGGGAAGCCTTTGTGTGTTGTCTTGGCTTTTCCCTTTTTCAATTTATTGCCTTAAAAGCACCTCATCTATCACAGAGACTTTCTAATACTTTTCTGTGTAAACAGTTGTGGGACCCCCCGATAATAGCTTGCAGGCCCAGACCATCTCTTCCTGCATTTAGTTTCTAAGCTGTGATCCGTGCTGTGAAAACGTTCAAGGCTTCCCAAATCCCGTGGACTGCAGCCGGAGTATGCTGCACCTGGTGGGTTTCATCAGCAAGAACATGCTGATGCAGAACATGCTTCTGCAGCTCTTACTTGGGAAAAGTTCCCGCTGAAGTCTGTCAGCCTGTGGTTGATTAAGTGAAAACTTCGTAGGAGAACTGTGGAGTTTGATCCATGATAACGGGTGCTCCTGGAAGAAAACACTGCTGAAGAGCGATGTTACTGTAACAGGAGAAAGGAGGATGTATATATTGGTGGAAGGGTTGAATGTAATCATTATGTATAGTGCAGTGCCGTCGTGTTTGCATGTTTATAATAAAATTCCGTAGGTAATACATATTCTGAAAATTTTCAAAGAAAATACATTGCAACCACGTTGAAGAATCACAATGCAAAGTGTTTCTTTGTGTACTTAGACTATGAAGGGATGCCTTTTGACAGAGCTACTATGCTTGTATTCAACAGGCTGGAACGTATTTGCCTCAGTCCTATCTGATTCACGAACAGATGATTGTTACTGATCGCATTGAGAATGTGGATCAGCTGGGATTCTTTATCTACCGCCTCTGCCGCGGCAAGGAAACCTATAAACTACAGCGCAAAGAAGCCATGAAAGGTAAGCGTTCCTCCGTGCGGTCCTTTGTGGGGAGAGAAAGTTCATTGCCACTCGAGTTCAATAAATGGGCTTGATTGTAGTGAAAGGAATGACTCTTATTAAAGCAAGAACTGCTTATTGCAGTAACTGGCTCTGTGGGCTTAAGTATGTCTGATACTTTCCATGTAGGTATGGAAATAAGGCATTTATTGTGCAGAAGTGCTCAAGGCCCCAGTGGGCTAGGAACTCCTAAAAATTATGTGTATGCATGGGTATGTTTTCTGTGGTTCAAGCTTTCATTGATGCTTTTCTTCAATCTTGTTTCTTAGTCCACCCCAAAAAGCAAAAAACCCTTTCATATGAGAGAGCCCACAGCCTTGTAGTCCAAGCACAGAATGGCAGGTTCTTCTTGTCACTAACGTCCCTTATTAACCAGTCCACATCTTCCTGTTTGCATCAGTGAAATGTGAAAGAGTTGTCTTCATAGGATACTTTTAGTTCTTGGTATTTGTTCATGGAAAACTTACGAAAAAAAAAGTTACTTGGAAGAGTTTTGACAAGCTATCAAATATTGCCTTAAAATTTTCACTCAGTTTTCACTGAGACTTTTTAAAAAATGATGTGTGGTGTACAGGTGGCCACCGAAGAAATTCAATTGTTCTAGCCATATTGTTGGACCTGATTGCTTCGAAAAACAAGGAAAATAAATATATAGATAATAAATACAGAACAATGTTTAGAAGTGCAAAGGTCTTAACAGCATGAATTCAGTATGTTGCTCTTGTGGTAATAAATGATGGGCATAGCATGGCAGTGAGCATTGGTTGGACTAATATTTGGTTAAACTCAGTTTTTCTCTGATTCTTAGATGTTGTTTAAATAGCTACTGTTGTGGAAAGAGGTTATTCATCTCTTTTCTGCCTATGGCAGCTTGTTGCTTTGCTGTTCCCTTTTTCCTGTCCACACAGCACTTCTATAGACTCACCGAGGTAGAATGAGAACTGATCTGGGTTAAAAAGAACCACTAGAGGGGTTTTGGTAGGTTGCTTTTAACTTCAGTCACTATTGCAGTTTGGTTCACCATGCCTCTGCAGGGATCATCGCCTGCATATCGATTCTTTTCTAAGGATGAATGTGTGTGTCTGTGTCTTCCCTCTGAGAGGAGGGGTTGAGGAGAGAGAGTTCTGGTCTCTGGTGACGTCTTATTATAGTGGATATAAAACTATTACGCCTCTAATATCCATCACTCTTTTGTCTGTTTACAAACAGGAATTCAGAAGCGTGAAGCTGTTAATTGCCGAAAGATTCGACACTTTGAGAACAGGTTTGCTATGGAAACACTCATCTGTGAACAGTAAGGAGAAATATTACTGTTACAGGAGACTTAAACTACCGTATGACCCCACCCTTTGTATTGTGTGCAGTGATTATTTTTTTAAATCTTCTTTTATGTAAGTAGTGGACAGGGCTTTATTGCTGAACACCTTCCATACTTTTCATCTCATGATACATGTAAAATCAATACGTTTTAGTTTTTTTTCCTTATTTTCAGGTGTGGTGGTGTTCTTATATTTGAATAGCAATTGTATAAAGTCTTAGTTGCTAGTGCATTTCATGTGATGAATCTTGAATACTAGGAAGAAGATAAAGGCTTTGAATTATCCACCGGTTTTTAATTAAGTAAAATTGAAAAGAATTATTAATGTACAAATGGACTGCAAGAGCTACTTCTAACTGTAATATTACCTGCTATATAGTTTGTTACAGCATATAGACAAATCTGTATTTGACTCCCTAACTAAGTGCAATTTGTTTTGTTTTTAAAATATTGTCATATTTACCTTTTTAGATTGATTTCTGACTTGATGTTTTAAAATGGCAAGTGTTTGCTGTAACAATCTTTTAGAAAATTAAGAAGTAACTTATGTTACTAACTTGTATATAATCCATGTATGTGCAATGGAAAATAAATCTTATAAACCTGTTTGTCTAAAAGTTTTGTATTTTCTTCCGCTAGTCTGGTATTTTCTTCCACAGCTGAGTGTGCTGTGAGTTAGGTTGACCCAGCGGAGAGCCAGGAGTGTTCATTACACAAGTGTGTTAAGCTCTTGACTTGTGCATAACTAAGACAAAGCACAGATTACTAAAGCATCCAGTTCACCGCTATTCCAGCCTGAATAAATATGTAGGGAAAGGACAACCTTACACTGTGAAGTTTGTACATATTTTCAAAACATTGCTCAATCGCTGATGTTGAAAGGAGCCTGTGGAGATCATCTAGTCCAGCCTCCTGCTCAGAGCACAGTCAACCTGGAGCTGTGTCCAGCTGGGTTTTGAGTATCTCCAAGGTTGGAGATACTACAGCCTCTCTGGGCAACCTGTGCCAGTGCTCAACCACCCTCCCAGTAAAAAAAAAAAAAAAAAAGTATGTTTATAAATGCTATTTCTTGTATTTCAAATTGTGCCTGTTGTCTCTCATCCTGATTCTGGACCCTACTAAGAATTCTGTCTCATGACTGCTTCAATCATGTGTTTATACACATACATGTATATGGATATTACACATACAAGAAACCCCTGAAGTTTCTCTTCCCCAGGCTGAATGGTCCTAGCTCTTTCTGTCTCTCATGTCAGATGTTCAAATCCCTTAATCCCATCCCTTAAATACATGGGATCCAGCACTTCAGATGTGCCAACCAGTGCTGAGCAGGGGGGAAGAATCTCCTTCCTCAACCTACTGACAGCTCTCTTCCAAGCACAGCTCAGGAGGCTGTTTGTCGTCTTTGGTGCCAGGGCACATTCCAGGCTTGTGGTCAATTTGTTGAGCCCCCAGGTCCTTTTTTGCAAAGCTGCTTTCCAGCAGCTGGGTGTCCCCCAGCCTGTACTGGTGAATGTTCATCCCCAGGGGCAGGACTTCACATTTCCCTTGCTGAACTTAATGGCTTTCCTGTCAGCCCATTTCTCTAGCCTGTCAAGTTGCCCCTGCATGGCAGCACACCGGTGTGGTCTATCAACCATTCCTCCCAGTTATGTGTCATCTGCAAACTTGCTGGTGGTGCATTCTGTCCTGTCATCCAGGCCACTGATCATCCTACGAAACAGTACTGTATGTAGTCCCTTGGGTATACCACTCGTGACTGGCCTCTGGTTGGACTTCATGCCACTGATCACAAACCTCTGGGCTGGGTTTTTCAGCCCGTTTTCAGTCCACATTACTGCCCATTTGTCTAGTCTGTACTTCGTCACTTTGAGTGTTGGAAGCCTTGAGAAAGTCAACATAAACAGAATCCACTTCTCTCCCTTTATCTACTAACATTTCGTTGCAGAAGGCAGTAAGGTTGGTCAGGCACGATTTTTCCTTTGTAAAACCACACTGACTACTCACAACCACCTTCTTGTCTTGCTAATGTTCAGAAGTGGCCTCCAGGATAACTTCCCCCATCACCTTCCTGGAAATCTAGGTGATGCTGCCCAGCCTGTAGCTCCTGAATCCTCCTTCATGACCTTCTTTAATACGGGACCAATGTTTGCTTTCTTCCAGTCTTCAGGAACTTTGCCTGATCACCGTGATCTTTCAAGGATCATCAAGAGTGGCCTTGCAATGTCATCAGCAAGTTCCCTCAGCACTCACGGGTGCATCCCATCAGGTCCTGTAAACTTACATATGTCCAGTTTGTTTAAATATTCCATAACCTGATCCTCCTTCACCAAGGGTAAGTCCTTATTGCTCGAGGCTTCACTGTTCCATCTTGGGAGCCTGCAATTCCTGGACATAGATCTTGCCAGTAAAGACCAATAATAAGACATATCCCGAGCTGGAAGGGACCTACAAGGATCATCGAGTCCAACTCCTGGCTCTACACAGGACCACCCCAAAATCAGGCCATACATTTGACAGCATTATCCAAGCACTTTTTGAACTCCAGCAGGCTCAGTGCCATGACCACTGCCCTGGGGAGCCTGTCCCAGTGCCCAGCCACCCTCTGGGTGCAGAACCTTTCCCTAACACCCAGCCTGACCCTCCCCTGTCCCAGCTCCATGCCGTGCCCTCAGGTGCCACCTGGGAGTACCCCAGCCTTTCCCTGAGATGCCATTCACTGGGCGTACCTCAGCTTTCTTCATGCTCTTTGTCACCAGGACCCCTGTCCCATTCAGCAACAGATCTACACTTGCCCTGGCCTTCCTTTTGCTGTTGATGTATGTGCAGATGCCCACCTTGTTAGCCTTCATGTCCCTTGTCAGATTCAACTCCAGGTGGGGTTTGGCTTTCCTAACCCCATTCCTGCCCTGTTTGGGCAGTGTCTCCATGTTGCTCCTGGGTGACCTGATCCCACCTCTTGTACCCTTCCTTTTTATGTTTGAGTTCTGTCAGGAGCTCCTTGTTCTCCCATGCAGACCTCCTGCCACCGTTACTTGACTTTCCAAGTGAGAATGGACCATTCTCAAACTTGGAGGTGTTGACCCTGGAAAATCAACCATCTCTCTTGGGCTGCTCCAAGCCAACCTTGAATCCAGAATCCGTATAAGCAGCGTAAGTGGGGCTGATCACTATCTGGTTCTGGGACATTAACCACCACTGCATGATGCTGGACTGCACCATTTGAGCTTTGCCGGTTCATTTTGAGCTAGCTCAAGTATTGCTAATACCAGTCTGTATCGTGCCATTTGCACTTAAACTATTGTTCTTAAAGTGAGTTTGAAATTTTTGATATGGTTGGGATCTTTGCATGGCAACTCCTATGGGAGAGAGTACAGGACAGGATGTATCCTATTACCTGTGGTTTTGAAGCTGGCTGTGAGAAAAATTTTACAGAGGAAGAAAAAAGGGAGTAACACCCAAAACCAAGGCTGGAAAATCTCCCCCAAAATCCACTTCTGAGCTTTCACAATATGGGAATTGACCTGCTTGTCCTTCCAACCAAATTATGAGCGTTGATTTATCAGGAAAGTAGGAATGTTTAATAAAATATCAGCTGCTTAAACCAATTTTTTTAAATAATATGCACCATAGGTGTCCAAATATTTTGTCTTAAGTGGATTCAGTCAAGAGGCTTAGGACTGATCTTATTTTTCATCTTTTATTAATACAGTGGGAGGATGCTTTAGTGGTTTTGGAGCTATTATATAATTGTAAACATGCTATCATCCCACTTCCTACTATTGTGAACGTCTGGACTGAGATAAAATAATTTGTTTTAAAGGAAGTTTCTTAAATAACACATTTTTCCTTCTTCTGCACTTGGCTTCACTTGCAGTTTAATATAGGTGCATTGTATGAAAAATGAAAAGTGTAATTGTTACTTTCCGAAAGTTATTTAATCCATTCTTGGTGGTGGATGTCAGTCATGAACGTCAACTAAAACTTCATGTAGATGTAGGTTAGATGTTTACGTATAAATTAAATTTACATAGCTACACTTTGGTGTAGGTCTAAGCAAGCTGGAAAATCCACTGGGAAAACTTCAGCTATAGACAGTCAGGATGTTGAAATCGTGTGCTTGCATAAAGGTCAAATGTATGTCAGGAAATGGTTATTCTTTCAGTCTTTGAGATTTGTACTGAAGAACTTTAAAGCATGTTTCCTACCTTTTCATGGGCATGCCATTCCTATTTTCACAGATTTGTAGGGGTTGGAAGGGACCTCAAGAGATCATCGGGTCCACACCCCAATTTTTTCCATAAATTAAACACGGAACTTATTTTATTTATATATATTTTTAGCAAGCCTCTCACCGTCTTTACCTTGTTTTCCAAATAAAACTCGGCAAGAAACTTTGCGATCTGAGGAGCATCCTTTGATGGAGAGACCAGCCAGGAAGGAGTGGAGGTGGTGGGGAGAAGTAGATTGGTTCTTATCGACCGAAGGTTCCCATGAACATGCTGCACACCTGTGTCCCTAATAGCTTTTGAATCTGTTGACCAGCGGAGGGATATTTATTTCTATCAGCAGTGTGAAAATAAGCGTTGGAGAAGAGAGAAACTTGTGCTGAATGAAGGAAAGCTCCTGGCAGGTGCTCACATCTTATTAAATGCCAGGCAGTTTGTATGAGAAGAAGACCTAAAACACCCTGAGACCAGAAAAAGCTCCTGATGGAAATTCTGCCCTCTTGGAAAAAGTGGAAAAAAATAACTCTTTGAACTGCCTGGGCTTTCTTCTTCTGTTTTTTATTTTTTATTTTTCTAATTGAAAAAGGGGATGATAAACAAACCTAGCTGTGCTGTACTGAAGGAAACTACATTTCAAGCCCGAGGGATTCCAGGAAAGTGATAGTGTAAAAATGACATTTTTGGACAAATATCTTTGCAAACATTGCAGACTAGTGAATCCTAGTGCTGGGAGTCAGCTTGTCACCAAAGGAGCAGAAACAGAGCAGCACCACTGTCATCTGCCACCGTGTTTGTTTTGTGCAGGGGGCTGTGTTGCTCTCTGTGTGCCACATGCTTCTGGTGTTCAGCAAGGTTTTGGTCCCCAGCTGATGTGCGTGATCTGGGCTTGCAAAGCGTGGTAAAAGCTCCCAGTCCTTCCTCATCCTCTACCTGAAGTCTTGCAGCGGGAAGAGCCGAGGGGCAGGTTTTGGCACGAAGAAAGCACCAAAGGTGTGAATGACGGAAAACGCCAGAGGTTGGTTACCTGGTGGAAGGAGAAGCTGTGGGGTTACCTGCAGCAAGGAGCACAGAAGTGCTGCGCTTGCAGAGACAAAGCAAGGGCGGGATTCATTCGTTTGCAGATGGTTTCCAGCTGAATCAGTCCTGTGGGAGCCAACAGAGGCTTTATGGAAGTGCCTACCTGAGAGCCGCGTTCTCTGCAAGACGAGCGTCTGCTTTTGTTGCCGTGAGTTGGGTGGGAGGATGGAAGCCTCCCGTGGCTGTGTTAGCAGACGCCTGTGGTTAGAAATACCAGCAGAGCTGTGCTTTCACTGGCATTGTTTGCTCGAGTCGTAGGAGGATGTTTTGCTGTTAGAGGGAAAAAAATGAAGAGTCTGTAGAGCTGTTGTCACGCTAAGGGTGTTGCTGGAGTGCAAAATGCCTTCACCTAACCAGGGTGTTTAACTGCCAAGCCTTAATAAAGAATTTAATCATCTTGTGCTCACTTCTAGCAAATAGACGAGGTCACAGGTAGACTTAATTCAGAGAAACACCCACATCTGCTGACCATGAGCTCTGGTCACTCATTTTCCATTGGTTTGCAGGTTGTTGGTTCAAGTCGACTCCCGAGTACTACTTCTAGTGGAGCGTATTCTACTTCTCGTGGTCTTGGGAAGAAGAGACGTGAGGAAACATCCTTGTTGCAGGGACCATCCGCAGCAGGACAGGGTGTTGGCCATGCTGGAGCACGCTTTCTCACGCAGAGAGGAAGCAGAAGCTGGGACTGAGCAGGACGGGAAGGGAGGGATCGGGATGGGGTCATTCACACGGCTGCGTAGCCGCAAACAACAATAGGGTTGGGGCTTGTTTGCTTGTTGACCTTTATTTCTGTTGAAATATCAGTACCAATAAAGACAAGCTGTACTCCAGAGGGATCGCAGGGAGCCCTACAAACCCCCAGGACAGAATGTGCTTGGGGTTAGCAGTGCTTTACCTGTATGGGGGCACATAGGACTGTACCCGTGTGGCAAAACATGGCGTGATGTAGTTATGCGCACAAAGGTACGTTTTACATTTATGTCCTAAAATCTTCCAGAAACAAGGAAAGCTGTATCAGGAACAATTAGTTTTTCTGCCGTAATTGCATTTGCACCAGGGCTTCTTTTGATAAATTGCACCACTCAGGGATTTTTCTTTTTGTCAATGCTAGCACAAATCTGTAAAATGGACATGACTCGGGTGGCTGTTTTCACCCAGCACATGCAATGCATTGCATCGGGCCCTAATACAATTATAAATGATTTTATATAAATAGATAAATGAAGTTATCTGAGTAAAAAAGAGGAAAAAAAAAAGTCAATCTCGGGTCAAAATGCTTAACCAGCACAAAACTTTTATTAACTAATGCCAAATGGAGAGAGCTTAGAAGTACCCGTGCAAGGCTCGGCTTGCGGGTTTGCATCTAGGTGTGATGCCCATGCAGACGTCGCTCCATCCAGCACCAATAATCATCTCCTTTCTGATCTCTGAAGCCGTCACGGTCAGAACACGTGAGAAGAGTGTGTGCACGCTCTTTGCCTGAAATACCCCACTAACAATGGGCTTAACCACTCTATTGGTATAGATTTCCTGCTGTGGACTCATCACAGTAACTGAGACCCCAGCACTACATACTGCACTCGTAGATGTGAATAAATGTGGAGTGAAAATATTATTAGTAACGTGTATAGGGAGAGGCTTTGAACTGTTAGAGAAGCCAACAGCTAAGAAATACTTCTCCATTTAGAGAGAAATGGATTGAAGTTTGTTTGTGGCCCATATGGATTTTACATCACTGTAGAAATATAAACTTTTAGAAACAGTTTCTGTCCTTCGTATTTTGAACTGAGTCTTTACATAGGATACAATGATATTGGGGCCAGTCTAGGTACAGTATAAACAAGCATATTTTGAGTCTCAGAAACATTCTTTCTCCCCTTTCTCAGTGTATCCTGAGATAAGAGCTTAACCTACACAGCATCATTGGTACTGTGAGAGGGTATTTCAAACAGATCACCAAAAATGGGTACAAATCAGACACTTTTGCACCATTTCGAACTTCAAAGGAAGAGCTGATGCCAGGTTACCAGTGAAAGTCATGCTGGGGAGCTGAAAAGGCCTGGCTAGGGCTGTTTCAAAGCGTAGCCGTTTCCTCCCCGAGGCACTCCTGAAATGCGACTGTCATTTAAGTTTGTCTGTTGCTCTGGGCGGCTGTTCCATGAAAGCGTTTGTTAAGGCCTGTTTCTTAAGGTATACCTGCTCCTTGCCCATGCCAGCGCTTGTGCTGGGGCTTTGGGAGGGATTGCTGGGCTCCCGGTGACACTGGTGGCACGGACTGGTGGCTGCTGCACGGTGCAAGGGATGTCCCTGCACAGAAAAGGTTGGCTGAGGAAAATTATAACCCTGCTGCCTGGCCAGGGTTTGTGTTCTCACAAAACTCCCTGTGGTTTCCTAGGGAAAAGAATAGACACTTTATTTATCAACAGGTAATACAAGAGAAATCATTCAGCTCTAGCTTGCCCTTTTTTTTTGCCCACTCTAGTTCTTTAAAGACATTTTAATAATCTCTGAATTTTACAGCCCATGAGCTTTATTCCAGCAAAAATTCAGTCAATACCTAGTGCTTGGACTAATATCCAGATGCTCCCAGTTCAGTGGCTGCAGAAAATACATTTCTTTCATGTACCTGCAGAAGAAATGGCTTTATTAGAATTGTAACTTAGGTGGTAGAGGTCTTGGCTAATGTGGAAATAAGAAGCTAGACTTGGTAGACCATGAGGTGCACTTAAATCAAGTTTCCCCATCACAAATACTTAACTTTTATGGCAACTAAAAACGTAACAAACTTCTACCTTATCTCAGCAGTAAGAGTCAAAATAAAAAGGCTTGGCTTCATTTGTAATGAAAGAATGATTTCTATTTCCACTGGCAATTACTCTGAAACTATAGCAACACTTTTAAGCGAAAGAATTAAGATAATGAAATTACTTAAGATTGTTTAGCAGCTGGAAACAATGAATCAGGACTGCCTGACTGGGCAAGGTTTCGCAGACTGCCGTTTGTGTATGACCTACACTTCAAAAGCTGTTGTGCCAAGATGTTTAGAACAAATATAATGTCAGGTTTGATGAGAAAAGATGATTAATACCTAATTTGATTTTGCAGTGTTTCTTTTTTTTTTCCCACTAAGAACTACTTTTCTTCTTACCTTTGCCATTGTATCCCAAAAGCCAAAAGGCTCCATTTAAAAGGAAATGTTTTAAAATACAGGATTAAAATTCAAATGTCTAGCAAGGAAGAAAATGCAGCAATTTGCATACAGCTTTACATATGCATACGCCTTTCTTATTACATACACGTTAGATCTTCCTCACGCAGTTTAGGTGTAGTTGCTATATCTGAGGCTCTGGGATGGATTAAAGGCTACTGCACCTCGATTCATCTGCTGCCTCTGGTTCTCAGTGAGCTGCAACATGAAGCACTGAGATTATTTTTTGGTTGTACCTGCTTCTGGAGGGGAGCCCTGAGCGCCTTGCTTGATGAAAAGCTGCATAAAATTTGACTCGAGAAGAGGCTCGTCGCGCTAACAATTTCGGAAAATAAGCATTTACGCCGACACCGGTTGTCAGCTCTTTAATAGAACGTGCCGCTCCCTAAGCAGTAATAGCCAGGGAGTGATGAGAGCAGCACAAATTCTTTGCCTATCGTTCGGGTGATCTGGGGCCTGGCTCTGAAAGCACGCTAACGCAGCTGCGAGGGCAGCTACCCAGGAGGGCGTGCTTCCTCCTTGCTGACAGCTGGGAGGGTCTCCACTGGCTGCCACCGAGTTTTCCGGGATGCTTTGCTCTCATCTTGAATTCTTCCGTGCTCTGAAAGCCACTGACGAGGAGAGGGCAATGGGCTCTTCTGTGCTTTAGGGTTTTTGCTCCCTTTTCCAAGCTGGTGGATCTGCCCGGTTGTCCGTGGTTCGGCTGTAGATCATGCGCAGACCTAGACTCTGAACCTTCCACGCCATCTGGTATCATCGAGAAGTAAAATATTAAATATTAAATTCTGAGAAGTATTTGAAATGCGCTGAGAAGCAGGGTAAAGTTTCTGTTACAGCCTGCTAGAATTACAGGAATGTCTGAATCCTACAGTCTGCAATTCAAACACTTCGCTTGGAGTTTATGTATGTGGATTTACCTCAGAAATCCCATTTGTTCTGTGTTCACTTTACTGTAATTGGTTTAATTATAATTATGAACCAGAAAATGGCCTGTTTGCCTATTTTTAAATGAGAAATTAATGAAAAAAGAAAAAAGCCCAAACAAGCAAATAAAGCATGTGAATCCTAAGGGCTGGTAATTTTTTTAGTATACCACCATTGTACTCATATTTTTTTTTAAAGCCAGAAGTTTGACATCAATGCCACTAAAACTAGTTGCTTTACGAATGGATGGTAAATGTGGGCATGTAGCAAGAGCCCCTACATACAACGACTGTGCTTTTACTAGCGAGTTGCCGTAATAAAGAAACTTCAAAGGAAGCATGCTAACTTGCAGCAGTGATCTGCCTTCTAAATGTAGGTTATGTGACTGTAGATGACGGAGTAAATGTTAAGATCTGGAACAGGGGCAATGGGGACTTGAATCTCATCGGCTCAACATCCATCAGAATCACAAAATGGCCGAGGTTGGAAGGGACCTCTGAAGATCACCCAGTCCAACCCCCTTGCTGAGCAGGATCACCTAAAGCACATTGCGCAGGATCACATCCAGGTGGGTTTTGAATATCTCCAGAGAAGGAGACTCCACAACCTCTCTGGGCAACCTGTGCCAGTGCTCTGTCACCCTCACAGTGAAGAAATGTCCTCTAATATTGAGCCGGAACCTCCTGTGCTTCGGTTTGTGCCCATTGCCTCTCCTCCTGTCGCTGGGCACAACTGAAAGACCGGCTCCATCCTCTTGACACCCTCCCCTCAGATATTTACACACAGTGATGAGGTCTCCCCTCAGTCTATTGTACGAACTAAACAGGCCCAGCTCTCTCAGCCTGTCCTCATGAGACCGGTGCTCCTGTCCCCTCCTCATCTAAGCAGCCCTCCTCTGGACTCGCGCCAGTAGCTCCATGTCCCTCTTGTACCGGGGAGCCCAGAACTGGACGCGGTACTCCAGGTGTGGCCTCACCAGGGCTGACTAGAGGGGCCGGATCGCCTCCCTTGCCCTGCTGGCAACACTCTTCCGAATGCACCCCAGGACACCATGGGCCTTCTTGGCCACCAGGGCACACTGCTGGCCCATGGTCAGCCTGCTGCCCACCACGACCCCCAGGTCCCTCTCTGCAGATCTCTCTGGCAGGTCACCCCCAGCCGGTACTGGTGCCTGGGGTTGTTCATCCCCAGGTGCAGGACCCTGCACTCCCCATTGTTGAACCTCATGAGGTTCCTCACGGCCCCCAAAAATCCCGCAGGCCGGATGAAATTCCTTTGTTAGATACAGTGCATGGTGTTACAAACAGGATTGCGCTGGGGAGGTGGATGAGCGTCAGGTTTAGAGGTGGCCACGCAGGACTTCAATTCCTGTCCCCTATACCCACACCGTTGTATATATGTGTATATCCGTATATGTGTATATATGTGTATATATGTGTATATGTGTATATGTGTATATATGTGTATGTGTGTATACATGTGTATATACATGTGTATATATGTGTATACACGTGTGTATGTGTATATATGTGTATACATGCGTGTATATGTGTATATATGTATATGTGTATGTGTGTATACATGTGTATATACATATGTGTATATATGTGTATACGTGTATATGTGTATATATTTGTATATACGTGTATATATGTGTATATACATATATATATGTGTATATATGTGTATGTATGTGTATATGCGTGTATATACATGTATATATGTGTATACATGCGTGTATACGTGTATATACGTGTATATACGTGTACATACGTGTATATATGTGTATATATGACGGGGGGCGGTTGCCCCGATAAGGGGTTGGGGGGGGTGGGGCGAGGCACCCCGCCCGTTACCACAGGGCTCCAGTGGCGCGAAGCCGAGCCCTCCTCCCATTGGCCAGCGCCGAGCAACGGCGCGCTGCGATTGGCCGAGCGGCGGGCGGCTTCTCCTTCCGGGTTCCGCGCCCCGGTTTCGAGCCCGGGGCGGGCTCGGTGGCGGAGGGGGGGGGGGGGGGGGGGGGGGCGGGCGGAGCGGCACGGATAAGGGGCGGGGCGGGGCACCGACCGGCGCGGACGTGACGTCAGAGCGGCTGGTGGTGACGCAGTTTTCCCGCGGTTTGGGCGGCGGGGAGAGGAGCGCAGGGAGCGCGGCCGGGCGCGCCATGCCGCCCAAGCCCCCCCGCAGGCCGGGCGCCGCCCGCAGCCAGCGCTCCAGCCCCGACGGCGGCTCCGGCAGCGCCCCGCCGCCCGCCAGCCCCCGGTAAGCGCCTGGTTTAACGGGCCCGGCTCGGTCGCGGAGCCCCCGTTAGCCCGGCGGGCGGAGGTGAGGCTGTGCGCTCTTGTTTTCGCCAGGCTCGGCGTCGGGGAAGCCGGCTTCGTGGCGCTCTGCGATGCCCTGAAGGTGTCGGGCAGCGTCAGGGAGAAGGCGTGGAAGACGTACGAGAGCTTGTCCGCCGCCGATGGAGCTCCGGTGAGTACGTGGGGCCGGGCAGCCCGCTCCCCGGGGGAGGCAGGGGGTGGGGAGCTCCGCCACGCCGACCCTGAGCGGCGGCAGGAATCCCCGACCCGTGGGCAGCCCCCTCTGCGAGTTATTTCAGGCATCCCAAAGGCAGTTGTAGAGGGGTCATCCCCACCTGTTCCCCTGTGTGCTTTGCCTGCTATGCCCCTCTTCAGGAGGTGCTGAAAGGGGCCGCAGAAAAATGTGAACTTTACTGTCAAACTCTTACTTTTTCCCCTTCCATGCTTGTAATCAGTATGTACTTGTGGCTCAGGTATTCCTATCCAACATTAGTCGTTGGGTGTGCAAATAGATTAAAATATTTCTCTTTCCCCTCACTTCCCCCCCCCCCCCCACTACTGCTGACTCAGAGAATGGCTATGACACAGTTTAAGCCCAACCAAAGCTTTGTGATACTGACCCGACTTAAATCTAAAACGCCCAACTTGGGTATATTCCCCCCATCTGGGGTCTAGCATCCGTGTGTTTGTTGTGGCCGCTGCTCGTTTTCCTGCAGCAGGAGCTGTGCGCTGCTGATACCTCGCTGCCTGCGGTTTCAAAGCGGCTCTTGGTGCAGTTGTGAGTTTGTTGACGCAGAACAGAAACGGTGTGGGGGAAAGGCTGTGTGGCTCTTGCTGTAACAAATAAGATTTTCTGGTTGTGGAGGTTCCCCGGGGAGCACTTACTTAAAAGCGAAGTCAGGCTTCTTGGTATGAACCGAAACGGAAATAGTCAGTCCTGTCAAGTGAAAAAACCAAGACAGGTTTCAGTATAATTCTGCGAATTTCACTTTCAGGTGAAATTGTCATTTCACTGATTATCTAGAAGTGGCTGGATAAGATAAAGAGCTTTGGAAACCCTCCCTTTCCACATCAGAGGATGTGCACAGAGAAGGGCTACGAAGCTGGTGAAGGGCCTGGAGCACAAGTCCTGTGAGGAGTGGCTGAGGGCACTGGGGGTGTTTGGTATGGAGAAGAGGGGGCTCAGGGGAGACCTCGTTGCTCTCTACAAGTACCTGAAAGGAAGGTGGGGGGAGCTGGGGGTCAGCCTCTTCTCACAGATAACTACCGATAGGACTAGAGGGAATGGCCTCAAGCTGCCCCAGGGGAGGTTCAGGTTGGAAATGAGGAGACATTTCTTCTCAGAAAGAGCAGTCAGGCACTGGGACGGGTTGCCCAGGGAGGTGGTGGAGTCACCGTCCCTGGGGGTGTTCAAGGAGAGATTGGACCTGGTTCTTAGGAACACGGTTTAGTGAATGACATTGGTGGTGGGGGATGGTTGGACCTGATGATCTTGGAGGGCTTTTCCAACCTTAGTGATTCTGTGATTGACTTTGTTTATCTGTTCAGACCAGGACAATGACAAGGCCTTCATTGTGATGTGTAACTAATGTTTGTTCTCCTGCAGCTCAAGTGCAACAAGGTCTATCCTAAGAGACTCCCTGTGTAGGAAAAGGTCTATGCTATGTTGTGGTGCAGTTCTGGATGTTTTCCTCAAACTTTCTGACATATCAGCAAGGTGTTGAAATGAGGAAACTGTCAGGTGCTGGAGCTGCTGCTTCTAACTGAAGCAGCAGGCTTCGTTTGGGGCTGAAATCAAGCAAATTAATAGCCTGGCTAATTGCTGCTTCTCTTTTCAAGTCAGGCTGTTATCATGGGGAGCGAGGCTTTGCAGTGTGACTTTCTGCTTTAGGTTGTGAGCACTCAGGAGGAGGCTGTATTTAAGTGCCCACTCCCTTTTTCCCTGCGGTAAGGGGGTGCGGTGTGAGGGGCTGTCTCAGTGTTTGTCCTACAAGCATCAGCTGTGCATGTTCTAGTTGGTACTAACCTTTCAACTCTGAACAGGAGCAGAAGCTGCTTATCAAGCTGCTTTCCCTTCTCAAGCGAAAAGGGAAATAGCAGGACACAAATTGAGACAAATGCCTGCCGGAAGTCTTCTGCTTCACCTTGTAGCTGGTTTGACTCAAGGCAGGTCAAATCATAAGACCGCTGATGGAAGTAAAGCTAGCATCTAACGATCCTGCATCTTAACCTGTTACAGAGCATAAAACCTTACTTTCACTATCACATCAGCCTCTTTTTTTTTTTATCGTTGATCTCAGTTTTGCCCTCCTCTGAAGGTATGGAGGGGACCTGCAGTGCTAGCAAGGAGGCAGCGAGGCTGAGACACAAAAGACTGTGTCAATGATAGAGGTTCAGGGTGCACATGTGGGCTCTGACCTGGTCTGAACACGATACATCCTTAATGGATGTTTAGTAACTTCAAGTAAAAATTATCTATTATTAACTGCCCCTTCTGGGTTGCTTAGGGTACACATAGCCACGTGCAAAGAGACTCTGCAAACAAGGTTTATTATTATTACAGTTACTATTTTGGCAAGCACACAAAAGATAGCTAGGATGTAATGACCTATGAGCCCGAGTGTATTTGCACTTCGATGACACTTAAGGTGTTTTTGCTGGACGGGCAGGCATCAGCTGGGAGGAAAAAGGCTGGTATGTGCTGCTCCCTGAAATAACTCCCCCATGCCGTCATCCCCCAACACCACCAAAACTGACTTGCTGCTTTTTTTCCTTTTAGGATATTACACCTTTCTGTATTGACTTTTTTTTTTCCTTTTGAATCTGAGCTACTAATGATCCTACTTCTCTCTGTAACTTTACCTTTTTTATCTTGCATGGTCCACACTGTAGCTTTCTTACAGCTCTCAGCTTCTCTGTTTCCTCATTGGTTTGACTCAAGGTTATGCAGCTGGACCTTGAATCCTTGAAACAGTTGAACCCTGCTGGGGGGTGTGTAGGAGGAGAAAGCATGGCTATGTCCCTCCTGTAACATGTCTTTCTGGAAAATGAGACCAGCGTGTAGTTTGAAATGCTAAATCTGCAGAGAGAAATTGTTCAAAACATTGCAAAGATGATGGGGCTTTCCTTCCTAAGCAGAGAACATTAAAGCTTTCCTCTGACAACCAGAGTTGAACTGCACTCTTCTATGATACGATCGTAACTTGAGAGCTCTGAGACAAAATCCCTAATGCTGGTTCCAGAGGTGCAGCACTGCTGGTATATGGTATGAAAGAAGTTATCTGATGCATAACCAGAAAGATGTTTGTGCTTTAAATTCTGTTTTGTATCTGGTGAACTCCAGTGCAAGTTTATTGCAAACATGGTAGTGCATATATAAATAAGGCTTTTGCATTAATGTCACACAAAGCCTTTTGTTCATTCTGTCATTAATCTTGTTTACCAAACCAAGTTACTTAGGTAAAGAAAATGTTTGGTTTAGTGTTGTCTTCGCTATCTTCATTACAAAACTCTTACGCATTGACAGTTGTTGCCTTAGCAAATTGGCTTCCTGTATGGGGACCCTTGTACTCCAGTTGTGTGTAACTCACCTGCGATCTGTATTATGAATCAGTAGTGCCTGTAAACTCCAGATGGAGTGAATAGATTTAGTGGAAGTACTGACATACTTTTCAGCAGTATGTGGTTTTTGGTGTGAGAAAGCTTAGGAGAGGTCCTGGAAGCCATACTTATATTATTAGGAGAAAGTTTGGGGCATTTGTTATATTCTGCTACTGTTCAGGCAGAGAACAACCTGCGAATCTGAAGTAGGTTATCAGGAAAAATAAAGTGAATTATTGCTTAACGTATTGGAAAGAATCAATATGAGGAACAGATGGGCATGTTGACTAAATTGGAACCAAACTTCTGCAAAGAAAATCAGTGCTTTAGGAAGCTGATAGAAATTGGAGTCTGCAAAGGACCTTGAGAAATAGGGTCTGGTGTGTTTCAGCTGCCCAACTTGCTGCAGTTTGTGATGCCTGGGTAAAAGCTTTGCATTTTGTTTGCTGTTTATGGAACTACTTGAGAAACCTGGCCCTCTTGTCATCTTTTCTTGTTTCTGGTTGCACATCTTATGTTCTGACTCTGTTGACTGCTATGTGGATACTGCAGAGCACTTAATTGACTCAAGTAGAACTATTTTCTTAGTGGAGAAAACGTAAAAAATGAACTGCAGCCTAAATGGAGGAACAAAATAGTTCTTGCTTTATTTAAGGTTGCTCTAGACAGACAGAAAAGCTGATCAGCTGGTGACATGTTCCAAACCTCTAAAATTTCATGAGTAAGTTAAATCTTTTTGGTTGTAGTATCATGAAAAAGAAAATATTATGGTTGATAAACCACCTACTCCTCATGTTAATGACATGCAGAGGTTTCTTACTTTAAGGAAAAGCACAAAATGTACAAGCTAATAAAGTATTTTCTGGCTGGAGCTTTGTCTCTTACAGAACTGCAGCAAAACTGAATCTGAATCTGCTGCTTCAGCTGGATGAGCAGAGTCTTGTAGTATCCTTTATTTTTAAATAAAACATAAAAAACTGCTCAAAGTCCCATAGCAAATATAAATCATCACCATGGCCTCTAGCTGGTCATACTCAGTACTTTAACAGCAGATCCAGTGCATGTATGTGTTTTGCTCTTGCACTTGAAAAGCATAATTAAGTGGCATGTACTCTTTTTGACTTGTCAAATTTTTAATAGGGGGAAAAAAAATACTGTTGAAAAAATAGAGGATTTGTCTTTACACAGAACTTTTTGTATGTAGATAGTGGGCACTTCACTCATTTTCAGATTTTTTTCCTATAAATTTGTTTCTACAGGTCTTAAATCTGTTAAGTTTCTTATTGTGAGCGCTTCTTGATCTTTTTTCCTGCCATCTTGTACCTGTAATCATAAGCATACCTGAGAGTCTTTCTCACACCATCTAGGTAATTGCGTGTATTAAAATGTGGTGGCTGAGATTTTGGTTCTGTGTGTTCCCGTTAATAAAACAAGGCTTCAGTGTGACATCCCATTTAATTAAAGTACCTGTCTGTATTTGTATACTTCTCATCTATGTTTCTCTTGGCCTTCTTTTATGCAACATCATCAGAAGTCTCTATTCCTGGGTCACTGTTGTAGGCATTCTGCCAACACTGATAACAGTTTTCATAATAAATATCTCTAATTGTACAGACTAGAACTGAGATTTCCTGTTACCATCTCTTCCTTGCATCTGTTGTAGCACTGGAGACCATTTTGAGGTAGAGAACTGAAGTTATTTCTGTTGGTGCCTTTAACTTCCAGCAATATCTGGAAAGCAGAGAGGCAATGATCCCATTGCACAGTAATTCAATTTGAGCCTTTTAAGCCAGTTGTCCAGGTTGTTTTCACTAGATTTAGGCAAACTGATGATTTGCTAAAAAAAAAAAAAAGATTAAATAATAGTAATAGTAACTGCAGAATAAGAAATATTGAAAGACTTTCTGTAAAGCTTTAGATTTTTTTCTACAGAAAACTAGATTGATTTAATGCAACTGACCTATATTACCTGAATATTACAGCATTGATTTCCCCAGAATGCTTAAAAGCAAATAAACAATTCCTGTGTGAACTGTTGAGTGCTAAATAATCTTTGAGTTAGTGATTAATGGATTTTGATTTATGAGTTGAAATGAGGTTACTAGAAGTTACCTTATTTGAACTGACTGGCAGTCAAGAGCAAACATTGAGTCATTGTCCTGCCCATTTTCTGTAGTGGAGCTGTATCAACAAAGAGCTTAAGTCAGACTGGTCAATAAGATAACCCTCAGGAATGAATTTCTGGCTGTGAATTTGTCTTATATATGTTCCTGTGCCTTCAAGTAAGTCTATCTGGGGTGAATTGTCTGGTTTTAACTGTAAACAAACCATTTATCTGTGTCATGGGATTGGCTTGTCTAAAGGTATGCCATTCGTAAAGTATTTGAACTGGGTGATGATGCTGCAGTTTGTTCTATGGCTTCGTTTAGTTTGTATAGGAAATGACTTAAACATCTGTATGGTTTGGGAGGGAAGGAATATGAAAAGGAGATCACTCAGCAGTTGGATGTAATGGGAAGACCTCCTCTTACCTCTTCTCCCCCTCTTCTAATCCCATGATGTGTATACATAGCCTGGTGGTCTGGCTTCTTTTCCTGTTCTCCATCACTCAGCTGATGTTAAGAGGTTGGCACGCTCAGGTACTGCTCACCTTTCTTTGCTAGTAGAAAAATACTCATAATCTATTAGTTTATTCTGGCTTCTGTGGAATTTTTGTTCAACATCTGTCTGGTTGAGGAGAAGATGTCCAAAACAACACGTAACATCAGCAGTGGATATGGGGATAGTCCAGATAACTAGAATTTGACTTGCTGTAGTAGTTTGAATCTAGTGGATTGAAAGGCTGCCATCTTGTTTAATGGTAGAAATAAATGAGCTGTTCTCATCAAACCAGTATGGTTTGGGGTGAGTTTAAAGATTGTTCTTGCAAAACCAGACCTTGCTCTTACCAACTAAACCATTGCTATAGCCTTCAAGCATTCATCCTCCCTGTGTAGAGCTAAGCCTCCTAAAGGAGCTAACCTTGTTTTTGTAGGCAACATACTAGGAAAAAGGGCTCTGCTTCCTAACATTCAGTCTTCCTGACCTACAAAACATTGTATTTATAGAGCAGTGCCATGATCTGAGTTTGCAGGAGCATAAAGTGAGAAGGACTTCCTTATTAAACAAGATCAACCTTGATGGTGTCGTCCTCAGGAAGTGAATAGTCATCCTTCTTAGTAGCTAACTAGGTAACATTAAAGATTTTTTCAATGGGTCACAGACACTAATACAGGAGAAACCATTCCCATCCTATAGGATGCTTTTTGTTTTTATGTTCTGTGGCTTTTACCTCTTAGCAAAGGAGTGTTGAAGTTGTCTGAGACGGTGGCAGTGCATTTCTTAACAAAGCCTTTGTTATATGCAAAATCCCCTCAAGGATTCCCACATTTTTTTGCCTCATCTGTAGGTTGCTGGTGGTACATAATGGTACCTGAAATGTCTAAAAGGTGAAAGCTTCCAATAAACAAAAAACAATGGCTAGTTGATACTAATATGCATTCCTTTAAGTATTATCAAATGCATCTCAGTCTGTTAGGAGCTTCTTTCAAAATAATTATCTGCTGTACAAGGTGTCACAGTTCATAGAAAAATTCAAATAGGAATGTAGGAAGAAAGTAACTTAACTGACAATTACCATGTTGTTGAAGGTGTCTGGTCAGTTAGCATTCAGATCTAGACTACCTCAAGTACTGTGTGCAGTTTTGGGCATCAGAGTATAAGGAGGACATAAAACTATTAGAAAGCCTCCAAAAGAGGGCTAAAAGATGGTGAAGGGTCTGAAGAGCAAGATGCATGAGGAGTGGCTGAGTTCCTGGGTTTGTTCAGCCCAGAGCAGAGCAGGCTGAGGGGAGGCCTCATGGCGGCCTGCAGCTCCCTCACGAGGGGAGCGGAGGGGCAGGCGCTGAGCTCTGCTCTCTGGGGACAGCGACAGGACCCGAGGGCACGGCATGGAGCTGGGACAGGGGAGGGTCAGGCTGGGGGTTAGGGAAAGGTTCTGCACCCAGAGGGTGGTCGGGCACTGGGACAGGCTCTCCAGGTCATGGCACTGAGCCTGACGGAGTTCAGTAAGTGTCTGGACAGCACTCCCACATACATGGTCTGATTTTTGGGTGGTCCTGCGTGGAGCCAGGAGTTGGACTTGATTTTTGTTGGTTCCTTCCAGCTTGAGATATTCTAAGACTATAATTCTTACCTAATATTCTTCCAACAAATGAAACTTCTCATGCTTTGGAGGAGGCCCCAGCCAGTCTTCACAAATGTGTAAACACTGGTCCCAAAAAAGTAGCCATTGTAGAAGATTTATTAGCAATGTTAGTTAGTGAAATTGTTCTTGTGCTATTTGTGGACATGACAAGGTATTAGTGATGGTTAAAGTGATGAAGAAGAGGGCCAGAGTTGGTTTCCTCACTGCCAGACTGAGTTTTGTGAACTGACTTGTGTTGGGACTGCTTAGGGTTAGTCTCCTTCAGGAAGAAACAGCTGGACAGCCATGCTCTGGATGCCATACGGTGCTCTTGTCACCTCAGTGTGTGACCGTTGAGTGAGGGAGAGGTCTGTCAAAAGCGGCTGAGAGGACAATGGAGATGCTTTGCAGTCTGCTAGAGGAAACTAGGGGTAGGTGCTACCTCCAGTGAGGATGTGGAGGGGTATCAAGGGTACAGAGGCTTTTGGGGTAGTTCTGGAAGACCATGTAGGATGGAGGGAGCTAGGTCTGGTGTGATCCTATCCCTGCTGCCTTTCGAAAGTATTTGCTGGTTTGAACTGGTCCCTGTGGTTCCAAGAGGTACTGCCTGGGAGACACCTAGTTGGGGTGGTGGGGAAGGAAAAAGTAAAATAGGGAAGGGAGCGGGTTAAAACTAAGCAGTGCAGAAGAGTGTGAGGTTGATGGTTCAGCTCCCTCCTGGCTCTGCTTTAAGGTTAAAGGTGTTTGTTACTACCATGACTTGCTGGAGATGTTTGTGGTCCAGCTGTGCTATTAAGACCCAGTTGTAGGATAAAGCTCATGAGTATTTATTTCCCTGTCTCTAATTATTTTGCTTCTCATGGCTGCCTCCTTTCTAGGAAGGAACAAATCCTTCTCTCCTCATTCCTTAACCTCCCGTGTCTTGTTATGGTAAAATGTAGTTTGTGTCCATAACAGTGGAAGTGTAACTGAATGATGAGGGATGTTCGCTCCCTCAGGTAATCCTGAATGGGAAGCAGTTCCTATTTTCAAATCGTAATTTTAATGTACATTTAAAAAAAAATGTTTCTGCTTTATATAAATTGTCAGTGGAACCACAGCTTTTATTTTGAAGCTTAGCTGAATTACAGCTACAGTTAAAATTCATTTAGTACTGTATAGTAAGAATTGGAGTACTTGATCTGTCATCTGCAATATAAAACTTTTACTGGTTTTCACTTACCAAATAACTGGCTATCATACATGAATGTCTGCATGAACGTCTCTTGTTTTACATTTTCTAACCTACTGTGAACAAATTAATGTTCTCTGTATACCACCCACTTGTATTACATAATACACATAAAACCCATTTTCTCTTTTTCTGAAAGGCTTATGACAAAAAGAAAAAGGAAACGTGGGGAGTCTGTATCTTTATTGTAGCAATTGATCTGGATGAAATGACGTTCACTTTCACAGAGCTTCTGAAAAGTATAAGCATAAGGTAAGTTTTTGTGAATTTAGATTTCAGTGGGAATCTTTGCGTATCAGGCTTGATTTTTAAAATGAAGGTTACTTATGGCAGTTACTGTGTATCTCAGTGAACTAGGAGTCTTGCTATCTTATTCTAGTTGAGGGAACAGTGGCATTTATTTGCTTTAACTGAGATTGGCTTATGATTGTATGACAATTTTGACTCTTGTCCTTGATAAAGTTTGAATTGATTTAACTTGGTATAAATCATGCTTGATATTTTCCTTTCTTTCTCGATATCAAGATTTTCTGTAAAACCTTTCCATTAACATTAGGCTTGTGCTAAGTCAAAAAGTGGCGAAAAAAATTAGCATTCAAATTGTTTGCCAGTATGCTGCTCACTTTCAAACACTTTAATGCCATTTTAAACTTTTTACCTTTCTACATGCTTTTGACTCGAAAATGTTACCATTATATTTTTACATTCACTAAGCTCATATTAGAGAAATGAGGATTACAGTATATCTGTTCTTAATGTAAAGTGAAGTGGCAACAGCAATAGGTGTACCCTTGTGTTAGGCCTATTGAAGGAGCAGGATTCCAGTGCTTTCTGCCTAATAACCCTTCCCTGTGTGGGTGAGCAGAGCCTTCTGATGTTCTCAGGCACTGCATCATCCCCTGGTGTTTGTCAGCAGCTTAGTGCATTGCTGTGGTTTTATCATGGCTGAAGCCTCACCATGAGTGTGTGGGACATGGGCATTTGGTAGGAGATCGTAGCAGTTGTAATTTCATCCCATCCTTGTCTTTGTGATAGCCAAGGGAGTGAATTTACAAGTTTTTGTTGGGGGGAAACATTCACATCTGTAGACAGTGTTGCAAAAATGGGAATACACAGCAGGGGTTAGGCATCCTGCTGCGGGGGGGGGGTGTCAAGATACCCATTCCCCTTGCATGCAGCACCAAGGATGCTAAGGAGGCTAAGGCAGGATGTGGAGCACATCAGGTTGGTAATTCCGGATTTGGGCCAGAATATTCTTTTCCTGGGAGTCATCAGTTACGGTTAGACTTCTCTATGCCTCTTCTCCTCATATGATCTCACAGAACAGTGATCAGGTCCTAAGTTTCAACTTAATCTGTTCAATTTTGGCTGACTTGAAACTACTCGGATGAAATCTAATCACATTTGTGAGGTGATGTTCAGTATGTTCTGCTGGAGTACAGAACGCATTCACCTGACTAACTTACACTGCAAACCGAAAGACACTTTTTCCCCTCGGGCTTCAAAGAATAAGCTATTATTCTATTTGCTTTTAGCAATACTCAATTGCTCGCTAGTTCTGGGCTTTTCAGCAGCTATAAAGTCAATCTGGCAGAGAATTGCTACCAGTCATCTTGCCCTCTGGACCCACACAAATATATTTGAAAGGTTTTTTCTTCATTACGTGGTAAAAGAATTTCTAAATGAACTTCTGACTTTATTTTATTACAAAGCAAACAGAACTCTCAAAATACTGTTTTGATAAAGAATCAAAATGTTTGATAGCTTCCTCCACATTAATTTTTAGCCATTTTTTGTTTAAAAAAACAACAAAAACCACACGTTCTTGATGGCCATAGTATTACAAGGATGACTTTGGTCTCCTGTACAATACTATTTCCTTGCTGCCAAATGCTTGCTGGAAGACTTGAAGTTCCATATAATTCAATGCATTCACCTGTTTTAATTCCTAGGTCTTTCTTTGCCAAGGATGAAGCCACGGTTTATGTTCTTAGAGTAATAAGAACAATTTCTAAAGTAGAACATTTAAGTAAAACAGAAAAGTCAAGATGTCAGTGTTGGGTGTTTATGGTCTTACTGGCAGAGTAAGGAAGATGTATCTAGTTAGCAAATTTGGACTACCAAATATATCTGTACTAGCCAAGAAAATTCTTTCTGTAGTAGAACCTGTGTTAGTAGAGACCTGTGGTACTTAGTTGAACAGTATTTCTAAATCTAGAAAATGTCAAAGTGGTATATGGAGCTCCAGGTAAACAAATAGTCTTTCCCAAAGCAAGGTTTTCAGTCACTGCTAATTTTAGTAAGACTATGTTGAAGTCTAGTGAAGCAAGGCAATGATTTTTAGTGTTTTTTTTGAAGAGCTATTTCAGAGTAGTCATTCTCAGAGTTAAAATAATGTCATCTTTTTTTTCAGCGTGTGCACGTTTTTTCAGTTTCTCAAAGAAGTGGATGTTAACATGGATACTGTAAGCACTAAAGTTGATAGCACTGTATCAAGGCTGAAAAAGAAATATGATGTCTTACTTGCACTATATCACAAGTTTGAAAGGTAGTGTATGTTTTCCACTTTGAAATAACAAATTCTTTATGGCGGTCAACGTTTAGGTATTTGTATTTTTCAAATTGTGTATTAGAAGTGCTCATTTCAACTGTGTGCTAATATTTACAGATCAGTTAAGTGGAGCTGTTTATGTGCATTGAATAAACACATCTTATATTCTACTCCGTAACTATTCCAATGCTCTGAACATTCCCATTGTTGCAGTATAAACAACAGTAAGAATAGCGTGACAAATGATTGCTAGTCGCTTTAAGATTTTTACAAATGTAAGAAGGATTGTTTTACGATCTAATAATTTTTATTTAACGGTGTTTCCATTTTTACACTGCCCTACCCCCCAGTTCCTGATCCAAGAGTTTTTCTTAGGAGCTCTGGAAAGAAAAAGCACAAATAAGATTGTTTCTGTGTCCCAGATCTGGAACTGAAGGCTGTTTGTTCCAGAGTCTCGGGGCATTGCAGAGACTGCTCTAACAGCAGTTCTCAGCTGTAATCAAGATAAACCTTCCCGAGTGGTTTAGCTGACCATACACTCAAAATCACTCATCTTCGTATGGGATAAATTGAATTTGGTTATGGCAGCATGCAGAGAGCTTCCTGTGTGTCACTTAAAATTCAGGAGATTCCCAAGTGGATGCTTTTTTTTGGTCCAGTTTTTCCAAGTTGGTAAGTTACCACTCTTCTTTAACCTGAAGACAGACTATAGGATCAAGGCACCAATGTGTCTTGTGATTTATTTTTTTTCTTTTCAAAGTCCATTAACATTAGCTTGAGTAATGTATATATTTGTAACATTTTTGTGAAGTTTTTAGTTGCCTTAAAGCTATGAAGTTCTGTGCGGGTTGTTAATGTTTAGTTTTTACTTATTGCAAGTCTTTACCGAGCTGTAAAAGCATCATTGCATATTTACACAGGCACACTCTGTTTTTGTGTCCCTCCCCCTAGTTCTTTCTTCACTTATTTTTTCAAAACTTTTTGTCCAGCGTATCACTGAGGGAAGGGATTAAGAGGCAAATTGTTTGGCTATATTTTAATATGCGTGCAACTTACATATACAGAATTTGAATTTTGGTTTAGAAAGTTCTGTTTTTAAAAATCCTTTTTTCCCTGTTTTTACACTGCTACAGTTGAATTGCAGTAACTTTTTTTTCAGCCAGAAGGATTTGCAGTTTGTTTTTTTTCTTGCTTTGTTTTTGTATAAACTGAATTTTTCTTGATGACATGTATCTAAAATAATTGGGAAGAAGCATCAGGTATTACAAGGCTTGCAATGACACTGCAGAAACTGTAAAGGTTTAAAAATATCTTTTATGGACTGGTCTGTACAGCTGTGGCACCTGCTTTGTCATGTTTTACAAGGTACTGAGTAACTATACGTAAAAATACTGTTTTTTCTGGAAGAAAATAGTAACAAATTTTATTGTACCAAGTTAAAATTGTTTGCTATTTAAACTTTGACATAAGCACTTTAGCAATAGCATTATTTCAGCTCTGGCAGGGCTTGAGTTGGTCTGGTAATATTCTTCCGAGAGTCAGAATTATTAAAACTTATGCTAGTTCTCAGAACATTATTGTATTTTTTACTGTATTGAAGTCAAAGATATTGCATAGTTCCAGGGAAATGTTAAAAATAAATATTTTTATTTTCTAGGACTTGTGGCCTTATTTATCTGGAACAACCCAGTAGTGAGTAAGTTTGACTTTCCAAATTGTGTTTGTCAAGATGTTTGTGCTTTGTCTTTTAACCTGCTAAGATTGACCTAAGTCATAGTATGTCATGTGTTTAATTTAAATTTAGTGGGGAATTTGAATTTCAGTGAGAGATGATGAAAGCTGCAGAAGTGATATATGTATAAATTTTGATCACTTCCTCCATGAAGGATCTCCACCCAATGGCGGGTGTCTCGGCCTGGTGGAAAGGAACATTTGGAGAGTGAGCTTCCTAATCATAGCAACAAATGAATGGATGAAAAGATGCCTTAGCAACTCCCAAATGAGATTGAGTTCATGCTGTGACTGGAGAATAGGGCATTAGTCAAAGGCACGAGAGAAAACAGCTCATAACAGTTAAGTGAATTATCCATATTCACTTTCTTTTCCAAGGATGGTACAGATGTTTCCTGATTCTTGAATGGCTTTACAGAAGACTTAATTTTTTCACGTGTAGTATTAATTGCGTAGGGAATGTAATAATTAATAAGCTTAACTATATGGGAAATGTTGCATGCTGTTTAAATTGTTCCATAGACTGAAGCATGTTTTCAGAAATTAGTTTTACAGAACTGTTAATGTGGAGTCTTTATTTTTGTCTATTTACAGGATTTCTGCTGAACTCAGTTCTGTATTAGTCCTAAAAAATTACTGGATTACTTTTTTGCTGGCAAAAGGTGAGTTTTGATTAACGCAGTTATTCTGCTGAATATTGTTGAAGTGTGTTTATGGGTTTGTTTTTACACCTCCAATATGAGAATAGCATCCTTTTTACAAATAGCTGTAGCACAGTTCCAGAGTGTTCTGACTGCATGGCTTTGTAACTACTCAGTAATACTTCTTTCTATGCAGTTGGGCTATTCTTTTAGCTGGTATTGCTTCCAGTTTATGAATAATATTTTGTAAAGCTTTTAAAGAGATTTTTTACTTTGAAGGTCGGTATTCTGTATTTGAGTCTGTTCTGAGATGCTTTGTTATAGTCTGCCGGTATCTTAGTAATGGCTGACTACCCAAAAAGACTGGCAGATCTTTTTAAACTAAACGAAGTCCCTGAAATTGTCCTTTGAATGCTACAGTTCTTCCTAGAAAAGGCTGAAATCCCAGTTAAAGCTGAGTAATGAAACAATTACAATAGTACAAGAAGTCCTGTCTCATTGTACTGCTCCTACAAAAAGGAATGCATCGTGTGTCTTAGCAGCTGCCTCCTCCAGATCTGTTTTTCAGCAAAGTGTGCACATCTCCGCTATTGAAATCAGTTAGAAAATAAATACAAAATCTGTACATGTAAATAGAACACAAGTAGTGTCTATAGCTGTTCTGAATTGCTGTCGGCTCTCCAAACACTTCGTGGAGACACTGGAAATCTTGGAATGGCTCTGTAGATCTTTTCTGGCATGTGAATCATAAGTTGGGAACAGCTGGGGTAATGTAGTTTTTAAAGTGCTCTTCATACTAATATTTGCTAACTTGCAAGTCATTTCATATGCAGTGGGCAGGCCAGGCATACAGTAAGCATGTTTTGAATTTCTCTTCGCTTTGTATTGGGAACTCACTTATGCTTTTTGAATACTTAGCAGCTTTCACAAAGTTTTATTGAGACCACAAAAAAAATGAAGAAGAATTGTGCAGTAATAAGAAGTACGTGTAGGTAAAATAGTCTACACAATTACTCCACTGTGGTAAAACGAATTTCTACATGAATTATACATATTTTTATGCATGCTTTCCCCAGAACAGCAAACCCCCTAAGAAACATAAGCTTTGAAGAACATGGGCATCCCACACAATGCTTTCACTACTAAATGTAGTGTATTTTATTAAATAAACTTCCACCTCATTATTTTTCCAACAATGACTTTCAAATTTAAGTTGTCTTTACCTTTTAATGTTTGCAGGTAAAGTGTTGCAAATGGAAGATGACCTGGTGATTTCTTTCCAGTTGTTGCTGTGTGTCTTAGATTATTTTATCAAACTGTCACCACCTGCTATGCTCAAGGAACCATACAGTAAGGATTTCATGTTTTTGTTAACTAAGTAGAAAGTAAATTTTTAAACTTTCCACTAGTCTTTATAACATTCACAATTAATATAATGAAATTTCTTAACCTCATTTAAAATGGATTTTTTAATATTTAGTTCAATTTAGATGCTAATGAACTTGAACTGAATTATTTGAATGTAGCAGTGTATTTAATATTTTGATTTTTTTCTATTCCTGCCATCCATTTGCAATGCCCTCTGCTCATTCCAGTTGTTTAGAAGCCTGCAAGAAGAGTAGTCTTGGTTTGTTAAAATAATTCTGGGTAGATGTTGATTGAGTACTATTATTTAGGTTTGCTTTGAATTACAAAAGGAGAAGATGGTGCTATGACTCTCAATTCATTGATTTATAGCAGTATGATGACAATTGAAGTGTGCAAGGTACAGGACTACACAAACATTAAAAAAAAATACATGGTGGATAAATTGATTGCAGTTGTAGCTCAAAATAAAACGGGAGAGGAAAAATGTAGATTTCTACTAATGTCTGTTTGGTATTAGCAAGTGGTTCTTCCTTATTTTAGGCAAAAATATAATGGGTCTTACCAATAGAAAGTCATGTTCAGCAAACTTTTTTTGTACATTCAATTTTCATATGTAAAGCCTGGGAAACTACTCAATTCAGAGAAAGGAAGCATTTACTTCTAACTTTGAAAGATAGAAATCTATTTTTGTCTTTGAATATTTTTCTTCCACAAGCTACAGAATTGGTACACTGAAGTATTTGGAGCTGCAGTATGTAGAAAACAGTTTTTGATAATACACAGGTATATCCTGTGTTGGATTTGGGTGAGGTAGTGGAATTCATAGCCCGAATCTACTTGTGCTTCTGTTGTTTTACCACTAAATATCCATAGTGAAACTATGAAGACCAGCAACTCATTATTAAAAAAACTCATTATTAAAAGACAGGATGTGTGTTTTCTATCTTGAAAAAGAAACACTGAAAAAGAACTACTTCTGTCTAAATTGCAAATATGGGTCTCAGTTGTTTTAAGTGTAAGGCATTATTCTGACTTGGGCTGTGTGATACAGGTGCTGTTCAAGCTGTCACTCAGTGCTTCATTCTTTTAGCAAATAACACAACGTATTATTCAAGTCCTTGTGACTGAGAGGCTTCATGTTGTGCTTAAACAGTGTCGTCATAGAATATCCTGAGGCAGAAGGGACCTACAAGGATCATTGAGTCCAGCTCCTGGGTCTGCACAGGACTGCCCAAAAATCAGGCCATTTGTCTGAGCTTTATGATATTGGCTGAGGGTTGATGGGATTTAAGATGCAACTGCCAGAGCAGTGTCATTTGTCACGTTTTCTCATAGAACAGTTATCAAATGTGAATGAAGTTACAAATGAGAACAGCATACTGATTGGAGTATCAGTTTTAAAACATTTAACTGTATTAATATGTTCTTAATATAATTCAGATATTTCAAGCTGATGGTATTGAGGCTGTCTGCTTTGAGCTTAACAAAACAAGATGTTTTAACCTCATTTTAGTTAAGGTTTTTGATATCTTCAAGGTGAACTTCTTTTTTCATGCTTGACTGGGATATTTCGGGAAAGGAAGAATTCTCTGTAGAACCATACTCCAGGTTCCCACCAGCAGTTACATCCTGTGTGACTTCATTAACCTTCAGAAATGTCAAGTCACTCTTTCAGCTCATCATTTCACACTTCTATAAAAATAGAAAAAATAGTACTCATCTGTGAAAAGACAAGGCTCTCCTAGCCTTGCTACTTATTCTATGCTGCTTAAAAATATTCTATGCTGCTAACAAATATTCTTTGCTGCTCACAAAAAGTGCTATTAAATTTTGTGTTGAATAGTGTTTTAAAAACAATGTCCAAATACTGATATAGGATTTTAAAAATTGGTTTTCTTTTTCTATAGATTTTCTGTAATTTTCTTACCCAGCTGAACAGATGAAAAGGGAAAATAATTAAATGCCTGAAGAGTCATATAAATAATTAAATCTCTGAAGTTTTTTTCTTAAGGTGACTAACCTTGTGATGGTTCTGCCTGTCTTTCCAGAGTCTGCTGTGACTGCAGTGACTGTGAATGGTTCAACTCGAACTCCAAGAAGAGGTCAGAACAGGAGTACACGCACTTCAAAACAAGTTGATACTGACACAAAAGTTATTGAAATCCTTTGTAAAGAGCACGATTGTAATTTAGATGAGGTAAGGTCTGTTTTAATGTATGTTAGATCTTCTGCTAAACCCCATCTGGAATGTGTTTGCTTAAACAGTTTTTAAAAATCTCTATAATTGTGCTTATTTGATTCTCTTAAGTTCAGTAGTGAGGGTGTTATACTGTTGTGCAGTTTCTCTTGTAGGTAGTCTAAAAAATAGTCCCATGGTATGGGTGATAACTTTACTAGGGTTATTTAACTGTGAAGAATACAGTGTGAAGTTACATGCTGATCAGAGCGTGTAGCATGGGCTACTCTCAAGGGGGGGTTTCACAGCTGTATCCCACAGTGGAAAAAATGTACACACCTAATGCACAGCTCTTTGTGGGATTGTAAAATCCCGGTTCCCCTCTTTCTCTCCTGATAAATCTATTCCTGTATAAAAAGGACTGTTTTTGAATACCCAAGCAGATGATCATAGTAGAAGCAGAAGGGGGTTGGAAGGAGTGTTGTTCTTTTAAATTTTTTTTAAACTTTTAAATGTTTTTTAAATTTAATGTTCCAGCTGTGGATTATATGCTGCGTGCTTACATGTAACTAAGTTTTGGATATGTAGGTAACTTTATTTTTGCTTTATTGAAAACAAAACACTGTTATAAAAGCGTCTCGTTTAGTTTCTTGACTTAAAGACATGAAAGCAGCGTATGCATGGCTGCCTGCATATGTTACTAATGTTATGCTTTTTCCTTTTTCTAGGTCAAAAATGTGTATTTCACAAGCTTTATTCCTTTCTTGAATTCTATGGGTATTGTAGCTTCAAATGGACTACCACAGGTAACTGGAATTTAAGCTCAACAGCAGTACTTTACTTCATGCCAGATTATTTAAGATTCTCTTTACACATTGATCAAGTTCTGATAGGCTGTTGTGAAATAATCTAGCGAAATGCAGTGTGTTTCAGGAATGTGACTTCACAGGGGTTCCAGGATTCATTGGGTATATGTAGCATTTACATTTGAATCTAATAAATGATTTTCCTGAGGTTGAGCAAGTGGTTTTGCTCAAAGCAAAGCATAACAGAGTTGAATATCCATAATCTTGGTAAAGCCATTAATTTAAGTTACAATTTAGAATATCAAGACTCTAAAGTCAATCTGTGGTTGCATACAATCTTCAATTACATCCCTTAATATAACTGGGACATGTATTTAGTCATGTGTGAGAAGTTTCCACAAGATCAGACGTAGTCTCACAACTGGCAGAGTTTGCACTGCTGTGTCCTTGTAGAATTACTAATATCCTACTGAGTTGTAGCTTGGATGCAGCAGAGTACCTCTGTAGAATTGCATGCAAGAGAACTTCTTTCAAAGAAGTTACATCCATCATTCTTTAAAGAGTAGTTTTAGCTGTGTGTCACTGTTAGTTAGAGCCCTGTGAAAATGAGCCGTTTGTCAGACTGAAGGTCTGCAGGTATGCCAAGTATACGTTGTGTTCAGTTTTATAGTATGTTGGGTGGGGAACGAAATACAAGACCCACTGAAATCTCTTTATCCCTTTCAATATGAACTTCAGGGTAAGTGCAACATCGTGTTCTGTATCAGCAATCTGTCTAGATTTTGTGTTTGGGTGTGTACAATTTAGAAGCCCTGTATGAACTTTGAGGCAGCGGTCATTATACAGTTTATCCTCAAATTAACCAGGGTTCTCAACCAACTGCACAATTTAAGCATAGTATCAGAATAATAGCCTAATACTGCTGAAGAAAAATCTGTGAAATAATATTTGAAGAAAAGACCTATCACATGAGTCTTTCTCCTGAAACCTGCATGAGATGTGTTTAAAAACAAAGCAAAAAGTTGCAGGTGTATTTCAGAGGTAGTCAATCCTTATATATAAACCAACTAACCATCAGTCATAACAAAGTTCATCCATACAATTGATAATGATAAGGGACATTTGAATTGTCTTTTATTTCCATTAAAATAATAATAAAAAACAACAAAAACACCAACACAAACCACTGAGCTTCCAATAAACTTTAATGTTGTTTCCAAAACAAGTAAAACTTCTGGGACTTACTATTGCTTACATTTGTCTTCACTTGCATGCTTGATGATCAAGCTGTATGAACTAATGGATGAGTTGATTCAGAACTTTTATTTTTGGCTGAAGATTTCCTCAGAAATAACACAGTACTGCCATTTGGTCTCGAAGCTGTTTTTTTTTTTTCAGTGAAAGAATCTGAAGCTTATAGATGTTAATAGGATACTGAAATACTTCAGACAAAAAGAATGTTTAAACTATTAGGAAGGTTATGAAAGATGAAAAGATGATGAGCTTTGTTAATGAAAAATTAAAGGAATGATTGGAGTCTAAAAATGTATGGATTTAATAGTCCTTACCTCAAAGTTCTAACCATGAAATCAGTTTGGTGCAAATTTGGTGAAGATAAAAAGGATGAAGAGCAAAGCCATGTAAGAGATGCTTGCAGCTTTTGCTTGGACAGGTATGGGGTTAATTTGTTGTATGCACTGCCTGTTTTTTCTTGTTGGAATGTGCACAGCATTATTTAGTATGATTAAGGGCTCAGGGAAGAGATAATTGAAGTGACTGACTGCTTCTGCAGAAGCACAGTGGCAGAGTTGATGTGGAGGCTGGTATCTGGCCCTGAAGAACAGTTTTAGACTTCCAGTTAGCGTTAGTCACTCAAACTCACAAACTTTTCATGCAAGATAATGTATCAATGTGGGATCTAATCAACTAAGAAACTTTTAGAAGAAGTAATTTTAAGAAGAAGAATGTGGACTATGAAATAACGGCTTGTTTTTGTAGAACTAGGCATGTCTCTTAAAAGTTACATCAACACAAACATTAATGAGTAATAAGAAAACTTCTTAACGAAGTTTAAGCTTTGCATCTTTAAGCTTCCATCTCCAAACAAGCAAAGATGGGGGCCTTCTGGATTGTCTAGTAGCTGTTTGAAAGGCACACATTTTATGTTTCCTGCACATAAAGACACATTTTTCTATCCTTTTCCGGAAGGAAAGATTTAAAAGCCTAGAAACACTAGTATGATTTGCAGGTCTACATCTTCTATTCCAGCTATTTTTAGCTCTTTCACAGTATCAAGACCTATATTTCTTCAGAAATGTCTCATGATCTTCAATTGTTTTCCCTTATAAAGGATTATCTTTGTTTGCACATGGGAACGGTAAATTTCCTCTGGGTATGTTTCAGCTCTTTGTATAAGAAGTGACTTTATGAGTTCCAAGGTCATTTTCTTAGAGTTTTTCAGCGTTGTATTTGGTTGTATTCATGAGGTAGTGCTAGCCTACGTTATTGAGCGAATTGTCGAATTTGGTGCTGTAAAATAAAATTTTTCAATGTTTTTTTGAGGTTGAGGTTCTCTCGAAAGAATACAATGAGCTGTATCTCAAAAACAAAGACATAGACGCAAGATTGTTTCTGGATCATGATGAAACTCTTCAGCCCGATGTCATAGCATGGTAATGTTTCCTCTTACTGCTGTTGCACTACAATAGAAAACGTGAGCTTGTTCCCCCACCCCACCCTGTCCTGTGTTCTAAGTGGAGATCTCTGTATCCTGTTGATCTCTTGGGCTTGTAGTTCAGCTATTTCTGGTGTCACCAACCTTGCTTTGTATTACGGCTTAAGTAATCATAAAACAAGTTGCTACATATCTAGATAAAACGATATGGACTTTGTAACCCAATTCTTACTGTGCAAGTCCCTCCAGTCCAGTGGCAGCTGAGGAATTGCAAAGAGGAGGTTGCATGCTAGTTTATTACATGTGCCTGAGAATGTGTTATGGCTCTGGGGACAGCTGGGTCCTTGCTGTCAAACTTCTTCAAACCAGCTGGTGGTATGTATAAGCTGCCTGCTGGGAGTGCTCCTGAGCCCATTCTGACCTCTGGCCTGTACCCAGAAATTATCGGGGGGAATAGTAGATTTGCATGGGACAGAAATATGCCACTGACTGTTTAACAGAATAAACAGTTGAGTACCGGTGTCTTGGCACATTCCCTGGTGCTGCTCAATAATGCAGATATCGGATTTTTTTAGTCGTACTCTGAAGTAACAGTGGTTATTGACAATTCAACTTCACTTGATGTGTGCTCACAGCATGAGACTGACTTTACCTACACTAGAAAACACATTCATTTAGAATTGGATTGAAATGGAGCTGTACATAATACAGAATCACAGAACGGTTGAGGTTGTTGGAAGGGAGCTTCAGAGGCCATCTGCTCCGACCTCCCCGCTCCAGCAGGGCCCCCCCAGTGCAGGGTGCCCAGGACCCCGTCCAGGCGCCTTGTGCCGCTCTCCCAGGAGGAGACCCCACAGCCTCTTTGGGCAGCCTGGGCCAGTGCTCAGCCGCCCGCCCAGCACACAAGTGCTGCCTGGTGCTCAGAGGGAGCCTCCTGCCTGCCCCTCGGTGCCCACTGCCCCTGGCCTGGCGCTGGGCACCCCTGAAAAGAGCCTGGCTGCGGCCTCTTTGCCCCCTGCCTGCGGGGATTCACAGCCCTGGGTGAGATCCCCCTGAGCCTCCTCTTCTCCAGGCTGAGCAGTCCCAGCTCTCCCAGCCTCTCTTTATAGGAGAGGTGCTGCAGTCCCTATTCTAGTAGTACATATAAACTAAGTTGTTATAAAAGGAATTCTAGGAAAAACTTCAAGTTGGAAGGGAAATTTGGGGGTCATCCAGTCCAACAACCTACTCATAGATCTCCTTAACAATATAAATTACATTGCTCTAACATGTGGAATGGTTGGAAATCTAGATCTCTTAAAAATCTGTTTCATAGTTTTTCTGCAGATTAATTTTAATTAAGTTTCTATAGAACATGTACTTTTCTGGATTACTTGTGTGCTTCATAAGTCTGTTTTATATTTCTGTAGTTCACAGTTGGAGAGAACACCACGAAAAAACAATCCAGATGAGGAGTTTAATGTAATACTTCCACAGACACCTGTTCGGTATGAATTTTTCACTTAAACTGTGTTCTTTTGTTTAATGTCCTAGCTTGAAATACTCATCTCAAGAGTAGTTGGTTTGGTTTCTTTAAAGTATTTTTTTTATAAAACAGACTGTAGTCATGGTTCCTAATGAGTAGTGAGCATGTACTGAGAATGCCAAATGCAAATGTTGCTGGTGAAGTTGCTGGAAATCATAGGAAGGCTTTTACTTAATTGTCTAAGAAGTGTAATATGTCTAAAATGTCTAAGTCTAATATGTGTAAAATAGATTACTGTATCTGTTCTTGTGAGAACAACCTTTTTACTTTCACACTAGTACTTTTGTCTGCCATATTCCCATCATCAGTTTAAGTCTAGATCTTGTGGCTTCCTTTCCTGATACAAAACTGCTTATACACGCATTTCTTCTCCCATGGTATCTTCTTCCTAGTGTTGTCATCTTTCTATAAGTGAAGATGAACGTTTTGGAGTACAAACCTTTTTTCTTTATATAATGTCAAAATAAGTGTTCCAGAATGCTAGTATATTCTGGTCTATTGGGGAAAATGGGGAGATATGGTAGAAATGTGGTATTAATTGCAGATTGTTCGATCTGCAATCCAGTGCAGGAAAACTCCAAGCTTGATTTCAGTTAAGAAAGGAAATGAGATCTGTATGTGCTATTCTCCCTGTGTGCCACACAGTTTTTTAGTGAAAGGAGAAAGATTTTTATTGAGCAGTGCTTAGAAATTCCTGGATGCTCAAGAACCAGTCAGCTGCGTCACCGCAGTGTCATGTGCTACGTGGACAAACATAACTGTTTGCACAGGCAGTTGTTCTGAAGGTGTCAGGCTTAATGAAATTGGACAGCGAAGTTTGTTTTCCATGCTTGCTATGTAAATTAGTTCCGTTTTAGCATTTTGTAGAGGTGAAAAATTGAAGTATTATGCTTAATTACTACTTTCATTTTTTCAAATGAGTAAAAATTATTTTAATTTTTGTTTAAAATGCCTCTACTGTGTCTATATGCTTGTGAAAGAATGAAATGGACTCTGGGCTTGTGCATCCGCTACAAAACCTACTAAATAGTGTGTATAGAAAATGTTTTTTAGCCGACTAAGCAGTAAGGTTCTGAAAAGCTTAATAAAAATACTGAATGGAGACATGCAGCTGAGATTAGATACTGATCAGTGCACAAAAGAACTTTTAATTGCCTGTGACTGTGAAAGGTTTTATTTGTTTGTCTTAATGGTGCCTTTTAATTTTACACTTCCAGTCTTCAGCTGCTAGTGATGCTTTTTTTAGCCACATAGGCAACAGCTTGACTGGTGGTTCCCCGACTAAATGTGTGATATCAGGATCTAGACCATCTATAACTTGAAATGTATTTAACAAGAAGGTCATTGACAACAAATCCTGTTTTTTCCACAAACTGGCAGCTTGTTGCTGCCACTTCTTGGTTGTACTGGCATTAAGAAAACAACTCTTAACACTGAAATATGCTTGATTAAAACTCTTGATGTGGAAGTCTTTATTAATAAAGTCCAGGAGTAGCAAGCTTCCACACTGCTAAAAATTTGAAATGTGCTAAAGTAACTCTGAGGAGCTCTAGTGAGAGATTCAGATTCTCTCCATTCAGACTTCGGGACTTCTCTGAGTTTTCCAAAATTGCTGCCATTTGAGATAGCCCAAGTAGTTTATTGTTCAATAGGAATGACTTTGGCTGTAGCAACTGTTTTTCATAAAGCACAGAGCTGTCACTAGATGGCAGTAAACCTTTGATCACCAATGCAGAGTATGAAGTGTATTGCTAACTCCTTGCATTAAGTAGATCCCCTTACAGGTTATGATGAAAGCACTAGACTTAATACTTGGAGTTTTCTTATAATGTTTTCTTACTGTAGCTAGATGTTTAGGATCTGCTTTTAAGCCCCCTGAAATTGGTGAGAATATAATCATTTTCATCAGTGGTTTTCTATCTGGTCCATTACATAAAATTCAGGTAAAACCAGTAGATAAAATAGGTGTAAGTACTAGTTCAGAGCACCATAATTATGGGTTGTTTTCATTCAATTTTTTCAATTGTCTTCAAGCTTTTTATTATCATTAGTAGAATTTCTGTTAGAAGTGCTTTTCCCAAGCCTTCTGAAAAATAGATTAGAGAATGTGTCTTTGGACTATACAATTATGATGACTAAACGTTTTTTCTTTGTCCACTTATTTTTTGAGTGATACAAGCCAAACTGAGGTTAAACAGTGCAGAAATTGAATAAAAAATTCAGGAAATAGCTATACCACTTGAGGAATCAAACTTTTTTAGATGTTAAGTGAAAAATCATTACAATAATCTTCCTAAAAGAATAGGAACTTTATGGTATTGCTTAACACAGAACTTGAAATAAACCAGTCCACATAAGTATTCATGGATGGTAATGGATACCATGGTTCTGTATGTATGTGCGAACAACAAAGGCAGAAGAATACATTATGTCCCCAAAAGTTGGAAATGTGGACTGTTAGGTACTAGCTTGTGCACTTATCTTCTTGTCCTGTATGGCAAGATCGTTGTTCTTATTTTCCCACATACAGATATTTCAGTCACCTCCCGCATAACATGCGCAATTTGAGAAAGTGCTGTGCTCTATCTTAGAATACTGATCCTTCTGAAAGTCATGAAAAATGTTTGTCATCAGAATTTCAGTTTTAAAAGATAAATTGAAAAATGCTGTCTTCAGAGAAATACCCTAACAAGATACTTAATCTGTCAAATACAAGATCCTATGCATTTGTCTTAAAGAATTAGAATTATTCTTAAACTATAGCTCTTCTGAAATACTGATGTTACTTGGGTTAACTTTAGTAAGTTAACTTCTTGTCTTAACTTTTTAGAAAAAGGCATTGGATATAAATCAATGGATGTTGAATATGGTTTTGAATCTGTTTTTAGCAGGAATCTTCGAAGCATTATGTATATGTGCACATGGTTTTGATGCCTTTTTTTATTTTTCTCTACTAATTAACTGTAAAAAAAGCCAATAAGATTATACATGGACGCATAGTTCAATATTTCAATATATCCCACTTCACAAAATGTAATGCATATATTTTTGATCTTCTGCTTCTCATCTAGGCAATAAAGAATCATCGTTCTTCCTTTCTAAGGAGATACTACTTATAATTCTCAGGAACACTGAAAAATTGCTTTAATGTCCGCATCCTCTTCTTCATCCGTAACAGTTTAAAAATTAAGGATCTTAAATGCAAAAATCTTCCAACCTAGCTGCAGATACAGAAGGTAGAATTAGGACTTCAGCAAATTACAGCCTTCCTATTGGAAGTAGAAGAGACTTAAAAATTTTAAAAATCTTAAAAAGTCACATGAAAACTTGAGTTAGATTTAGACCCGGGGTGGGTGGGAGAAGACCACCTCATGCTATTACTAATGGGAACATTGGCAGCTCTACTTCAGAAAAATGTGGCTTTTCTTTTAAGTATTTATGTTAAAAAGGCTGTATCATCTTGTGAATGGATATCAAGTGCCACACTTCAGTACATTTTTCTTACTATACTTGCGATCACAAGATTTGAAACAAAGCTGTTTTCATTCACCAGTCTTTTTTTACAAAAGCCAAATAATTTTTTGTTAGGTTTTTGCTTAATTTAACTGAATATTTTCACATACAGGGATTGCAATTCCACCTTACTGCTTTTAGAAGTGATCTTTATTTATTACTTATATCTTCTGGTTGCTTACTTATGGGTTGTAATCATTCTAATAATGCGAGAATTAGATGAATCAGGTTATTAGAATTCACAATGATTAACACAGTACAACAGATATTTCCCAGAAGGTTGTTTGATAACTGAGTTGAGAACTGAAATCATAAACTTTTCTGTTCGCAGAAGTGCTGTTCCGTTTCTGGAAACTGAGTCAACCTCAATGCTTTTTATTTTTTCCAGAGCTGCAATGAATACAATTCAGCAATTGATGATGATTTTAAACTCAGCAACTGATAAACCATCAGATACCCTTATCACGTATTTCAATGTAAGTGAAGTGACTTGATGAAATGTGTTTGAAAGATTGTTAGAATTGTCACACAATTAAAACCTATTCATAGAGATCTGATACGCGTGTTCTGGTAACTCTTTTATTAACACACACTTTGGAAGATGTACATTTTCATTGGGATGGTTTAAATGTAATTACTCCTAAACTCCGAACTTAGAAAGCATTTCTATCTATCTGATGTGTACTGGGAGACTGTAAGTACTTAAACCTGTCTGTTACTGTGCTAATGGTTTATACATCAGATGGAAAAATAAAGGGGTATAAAGGAGACATAGGAAGAAAAGAAGGATGTGTTCACAGAGGATCTCTTGTGTCCATATTCAGCAACTTAACCGTACTTAAAACTTGAAAGACGTTAACATAGTTGGTAGTACTCATATTACTAGTATTAGTTGCAGTTTAGATGCATGTGAGAAATGAAGCTGTAGTTACTGGGAATTGTTGAACACCACGTATATGTTATATATTCCATCTTTTTAAATAGTCCACTCTGATTTATGCTGATGACATGATTAAGAGATGTTACAAAGTGATGCAGGACTCATTTGATTAAATCGTTAAAATGTTTTTGAAGTAAAATATCCTTTCCTTGCCACCTCTTCTCCTGCCTTCCTTCCTGTCCTCCACTAGAATTGCACAGTGAACCCTAAAGATAGTATCCTGAAAAGAGTGGAAAGTCTTGGCCACATCTTCAAAAAGAAATTTGCTGAAGCAGTTGGACAGGGATGTGCTGAGATTGGCTCACAGGTAACTAGCGTTTTGTTTGAGTATTACTCATCTGAACTCTATTGCTACTAGCTAGTGTGAGAGCAGACATAATGACTGTCCTCCTTCAGTGAAGATTAATAATGTCAGGAAGCAACAATACTCTTCAACTTCAGGAAAGGATGTGGTTTTTTCTAATGCTCTGTAAAGATATTTAACAAGTGATTTTCATTATTTAAGGAGCAATAGGAGCTGGGTGGGGGAGTGTGCTAGAAGCACTTTAATGAAGAATAAGAAAATTGCTGGGCATAATGCATGTAGTGAAAGGTATACTTGCATTCATTACGGTAACTTAGCCTGAAACTATGCAAAGTGTGACTTGCTTCCTTATAAAATCAGTAGGCCAGCCGTGCTTTTTACAAGAATTTTTGGAAAGCAAATACAACCAAGTTTGTACTCTGTAGCCTTCTGTCTGTCAGCACTGCTTTTTCTCCTGTAGGCCATGACTTGACATAAACATGGATTGGTCTTCGTGTGGTTGAGGTGCTCACAAACCCTAGTGGCCTTTGATGCCTTTCCTGTACTACTGACAATTATAGATGAGGAGAATGAGGTTTTTATAGTATCTCTTCCAAAAAAAACTGAACCAACCAACCCAAACTACAAAACAGAAAGGGGGGAAAAAAAAAAAGAATATTCTAAATCAATAAAACATGAGTCTGCCTGATGCAGTTTGAAGAACTAATTGTAATTTTTTTTTTTTTAATAGAGATATATACTTGGGGTACGGCTGTATTACAGAGTGATGGAGTCTATGCTAAAGTCGGTAAGTTTAGTACTTGTAACTTGGTATTGCATTTCTGAATTCCAAAAAGAATCACAAGCTTGATTTATGCATTTCAGGAAGAAGAGCGCCTTTCAGTGCACAATTTTAGGTATGTGCCCATAACTCATTATTATTATTATCCGCTATTTTAGTGTTAAGGCAAGTAGTAATGACTTGTTTTTTTCCCTTAGCAAACTGCTGAATGATAACATCTTCCACACATCTCTTCTGGCATGTGCTCTTGAAGTTGTCATGGCTACGTATGTCAGTAAGTTGAATCTAAAGTGCCAAAGAGCATTTTTACTTATCAATAGTTTTTGCTATTTGTTCTAATACATAAAATACAGTAAATAGCAAGAAAACAGTGGTTGCTGAAGTTTCCAAACTGGCAATGATTCAATAAACACAAAAAAGGAGATACAACAGAAGTAAAAGAATGTAGCGCTCTTGGTAATACTGATCTGTCTTCCTTGTAGGAACTGCTTCACAAAGTGATGGCAGCAGTGCTGAAACAGACTTGTCCTTCCCATGGATTCTCAATGTATTTGATTTAAAAGCTTTTGACTTCTACAAGGTGATTGAAAGTTTTATTAAAGCTGAGCCGAGCCTAACAAGGGACATGATAAAGCATCTAGAACGCTGTGAACATCGCATTATGGAATCTCTTGCTTGGCAATCTGTAAGTAATGCTTTCAAGTAGTATTTATGCTTGTATAATGTGTATTTAGAAAAATCACACTCAACTCTATAAAATAAGTTGCAGTCTTGTTGAGATGTAGTTTTTCTCGTAATACAAGAGCTAAACAAGTTTAGTCTTGACATGTCTTCGGGTTTTGGAAAAAAGGTTATATCAGAGAAAGTGACAGAGCTTTTCTGATAGTTTTTCTCGTTTCTGTGATCGTAATCCAACATCTCTTACCAGTCTGCCGTGGATATGAAGGGTAATATTCTTAAATGCTATCTTGGTGCCAATAGGCAATGCAATGCATTCTGTGCTTTTATATGCATGCTGTTTTATCCAGTTTTAATTCCTACTTGATATGGGGGTCTTAGTTCTGTGCCTCTGATGTGGTTGTTAATAGTACTTACAATTCTGATTCATGTTGTATTTGGCGCTTCAATTCCTTTGGTATTTTTGAAGGCCATAAAAATCAGGCTGGCAGGTTGGGTTATGCTTCTGAGGCTGAATCTCAGTAAATCAACCACTGTCCCTTTATACTGTGTGTTACTTTTAAACCAAAAATATGCTATTAATGTGACAAAACAGGAGACTATAAAGACTACTAATTTTGACCAGAAAGCATAGTGACTGTGTAAAAATCCATCTGGTACCTTGCAGTTCTGGGAAGTCTAAAAGAACACAATGCCTTACCCAATATGATACTCCAATTGTGAAGCAAATTTGTGTATGGTTTTGTTCTGTGGTATGACTTAAGCTTGAAAAGCTAACAACTTTTTCATACTGGCGATATTTTACCAGGCTGTGGGGTTGTGCTCTCATGAACAGAGACTGCATCATTGTGTCAGACCCACAGGAGCTGCATCTTGGGCTCAGGCTCCTAGCTCAGGAGAAGCACACTGGCCTCAGCGTTATAAGGAAATAATTACCATGCTTCAAGCTGAGTCTGGTTGACCTCCTTATGTCAAGCAGCTCATTTTGCTTGATTTCCATTGCCAACAGTGTCAATGGGCATGAGTCAGGCAGCTCTCTGAATGTGTCCTGTTAAGATGGTGACCTTTGCGTTAGCGGTCTAAAACTTGTGGATTTGGCTTCATGCTCATCACCCCAGCATTGCGTGTGCCCCAGAACTCCTGGTGCTGTGCTACAGCTGATATACCAGTGTAATATTTTTTCCTCTGTAATGTTTTTGCACATTATATGAATGTCTTAGAGAAATGCACATGGCCTCTCCACTGCTGTATGAATTCCATCATAGTTTGGCTTTTCTTTGAAAGAGACTGCCTGAAAGCACTCGAAGGCTGAGAGTCTTGTACCAGAGCTTACAGCAACAGGGAAGATGAAGCAGATTGCTTGAACTCTTCTTGAAATGTTTAAAGAGTGTTTGTTTCAGAATTTTATCCTTTGGAGGACAAAGGCAGAGCAGAAATTGGCTTCTGCTACCTAATGCAAACCAGTTTGTCAGCTTACTGATCAGCAACAAGCCTTTACCTACCAATTTCTACCTAGGAACAACATGCAGATAATCTGATCTGGACTTGGGCTTTCAGACTAGGAAATCCAAAGCATTGTGTTTGTAATAATTATGGGTATAATTGAAGTCTTTTGTTAAATTACAACATCAGCAACAAGCACAAGATTACTTCAAGTTCTCTGAATGCCTTATTTGAATGTTTGGGGTGTTTCTTTGATGTATTCAATCCATCTTTGTGAGTTACCAGAGGTGTGTTTGGCACTGTTTTGGGGTGGCTTATGCAGTTTGTTTCAGTGGTTGCCAGTAGGCGTCTGTGAAACAGTATTTCAAAAAGTACTTGTTTTGTTCCCTTCCCACATGTGCTTGGCCTCTATTAAAAAACAGGGCTTAGAAAAGAGCTTGTGGATAGTACAGGAGGGAATAAATACAAAGAAACATGCAGTACATGTAGCCAGGTGCCCTTCTACTTTACTGTCCTCTGTCATATCTCCTCTGGATCACCAGGAGCTCAGGATGCTCAGTCCACAGCCTCCTGTTGTCCCTCCTTGTTGCTGGCAGGCTCATCACTAGAGGGCACAGCAAGGCTCTCAAAAGCTGAAGGAAGCTGGTGCTGGCAAGCAGCTATGGGCTGGTTGCAACAGGAGTGTACAGGTATCTTGTGACTTCGTGTTGGTCTCCGTTGCCTCCTTGTAGGACTCCTGCAGTTACCTACTTTCCACCCAGCATTGCTGCCCATCCCTGTCTTCCTCATCCATTGTAATTTGAATAAACAGTTTAATTCTTGCAGGTATTCTGTAGCTTAAAGGGAACTAAAATTTTCAATATGGTTCAAAGAATAGTCTCTACTTTAGCATTTGTTAGTGCTATGAAGAATACAAAAAAAAGGTGAGTACCTGAACCCTGTTTGGTGCTACAGCTGCACGTAAGGGGAAAGGCTGCAAGTTTTAACCAGCCTACACATATCCTACACATATAAGCAACCTTTTGAGCAACCTGGTCTAGTGGAAGGTATGGCAGGAGCTTGGAACTAGACTTTCTTTAAGGTCCCTTCCAATCCAAACCATTCTGTGATTCTGTAACCAGGAGAGCGGTGGCTCAGGGGACCAGAAGTAGTGAAATGTCAGTGTTGACAAAAGGCTCTTTACCCAGAGGGTGGTCAGACACTGGGACAGGCTCCCTAGGGCAGTGGTCATGGCACTGAGCCTGCTGGAGTTCAAGAAGCGTTTGGACAATGCTCTCAGACACATGGTCTGATTTTTTGGGTGGTCTTGTGTGGAGCCAGGGATTGGACTCGATCCTTGTGGGTCCCTTCCACCTTGGGGTATCCTGTGATTCTAGTATGAAAAATGTAATTCTTTAGCCTAAGTGTAACCTCTTTAGGTTAAAGTTTCTCTAACATATTTAATGTATTTTTTTAAGAAGTGTTATACTCTGAAGAAGTGTGTATCATGCAAAAAAACTAATTTTGTATTTTCATCTAGTTCTTACTTTTTCCCCAGAGGTGAAACAATCCATTACAAGGTTTGTCTGCTCTTTGGAAAGCCAGCTGTATTGTCTGTGTTTATCCGATCTTTCCTCATTTTCCTGATTGCTTCTGGAAGCAGGACTGCAATGCGAGATTTGAAGGGACAGAAAATGAACAGAGAATAGCTGAATTTATTGTAGTTTTACTTGTCACAGAGCTTTTATGAGGGAAAACGCCTTGCATAATTTCTCTGAAGAAAAAATCTTAAGAGCCCATCTGACCTTTATCTGACTTTGGAAGCTGTATTGAATGAATGTGAAAGATGGTTTCTCACTGGTGTTCGAAGATAATACATCACTCCTTTGCTAGTCATTGCGAGTATGTTTATTGCTTTTTGCATTGCTAGCTGATTTAGTCATCTGTACTTCAGGAAGCAGATGATACTTTTCTAGGTCATCCTTTCCTTTAGCTGTGGTGGTTTTACCCTGCTGGGCAGCTGAACTCCACCACAACTGCGCTCTCACTCCCCCTCCTCAGAAGAAGAGTGGGTGAAGAAAATATGTTGGAAAGAAAAAAAAAAAACAAAACTCATGTGTTTAGATAAAGATAATTTAATTAAAGGGAAAAGCAAGAGGGGGGATAAAACAAGGAAAGCTGTGCAGAAGCACAGAGGGGAAAAAAAAGAAATATTCTCTACTTTCCATCAATGAGCGATGTTACAGACTGTGAAGATCAATTTGGAATACATTACTAACACTACATATTTTTATTCATTAAGTAAAAGAATACCATACTATCTATACATCTATATTTAACTTCGGAGTATTTGTGCTTCATCTCGTTAAAGTATTTAAGGCACCATTTTAATTTGATAGCTTCAGTTAAAGAGACTAAAATTACTTCAAAAAATAAAGGTATCTGTAGTCACTGATTCATTTTTATCATGTCTATATAAATATAATTTAAACCTTGGAACAGATCAAGCCCATTTCCTATGAAATGAGGATAGCCTGTTGTCTGCCAGCCCAGGAGTTCACACTCAGCCTTTTTTTTTTGTCAAATTGATCTGTCTAATAGCCAGTCAGGAATTATTTTGAATATCTTAGATGAAGGTTACGTGAACACATTCACAAATCTTTGAGTTTCCCTTAGTGAAAGCCTGGTCAGCTGCTGTGCCTCGTGTTTGGCTGAAGTATTGCTGCTCACTGCTCTACGTTGGGAAAGAACCAGGGAGGAGCAGACTTTCAGTGCCAGTAAATCAAAGTCTGTCAGTTTTCACAGTCTATTTTAGGAGCAAGACCTCAGTACTATCTGAAATGTATCTCTGCAATTTTTTTCCTGAGTTACTGAAGAAAACATCAAGAAAATGCCTGTGGAGTGTCCGTCCTGTTATCCATACTTGCAAATTGTTCCAGTTGTGTTTCCATGCCTCTCAGCCATGAAGTGGGAGGGCCAGGCAAGGCACTAGGTCTCTTTTATGCCTCTGCTTGGGGACTATGCTTCCTGTAAATGCCTCTTCACGTCTACAGTAGGTAGAGTACAGACTGTACCTGTTTTACATCACATTTGGCATACTTGAAGTCATACTTTAGTGCATCCTCATGAGTAAGAGGAGTCCAAAGGGTAATCCACACAGGACTGTGGTTTTAAAAGGTTACCTGATAGCTTCTGTAGTTAATGGGAGTGGGAGCAGCTGCAACCCCACAGCACCCAGAAATGAATGGGGAAGTATACTGCCCCTGCCCCTGTGCGCTGGGCTGAATGGAGTTAATGCGGTCTTAGGTCTGCAAATTTGTGGTGATCTGGTCTGCTAGTTTTTTTTTTTGTGGGTGTGTTTGTGTGAGAGACAGATGACTGCGCTACAGGTGCAGTTGCTCACTCACTGGCTGTGTTGCTCTTTAGCACTTCCTGGCCTAATTAGTGTTTATATTTCCTTAAAGGAAGGAGGAGAGCCAATATTGACAGGTGTTACGATGTAACGACTGATGCAAGATAAAGGTGTCTCTTCAAGGTTATTTCTCTTAATGGTTAAAGTACAGTCTGAAGGAAGCAAGTGTATTTTGCTTTATCCTAACCCCTTGGTCTGATCTTTAACTTCTTCCATGTAGCATTGTCTAAACTGTGCTCTGCAATGCTTCTCCTTTATCAGCGCCTTCTCTGTGCTTTCTGTTGTCAATTAAACATTTGTGATGAGATCTGCAGTGCTGTTTTGTCATGTATCACTGATTGAACATAACTCAATGTTTGCAATGCGTGTTCGTCAACTAAATATGTAGTTAATGTTTGTGCTCGGCTGCCTCATCCCACAGCAGAGACTACTATTGGTTTTAATTTATGCAGCTTGTTGTGGCAGAAATACCTTCCAGAAGAAAACAATGCATTCCCAGAGAATATATTTACTGCACAAATATGACAAACTCCCTGAGCCGGAATAACAGCAGACCTTCTTTGATCATGCAGTAAGGAGGAAAACATTAAATAAGCATGCATAAGATTTCTTTAAACAGACAAGCTGTTAGGAGTTGCAGGTCAAGTACTCCTTAGTTTTTGGTAGTCTTTGTACAAGGACGTGGTTATTGTGGAGCTGCCCATGCTCAAGTGCTTGCTGCCTGTTTCCTTGGATGCAGCGTACAATTTCAGGTTAGGTTTCTGTGCTCCCTGTAAGGAGGAATAACATCTAGGAGTGCAGGTTAGTGTTTTGTCTGGTGGTATATGACCTTCTTGGGAGCTCTTTCTGTTAGGTTTGTCTGAAGTCCTACATCTCTTTTGGAGGTAGGTGTCTACGTGCAGTTAAGAAAGCCCTCTCTTTGACTTAAGTGTCTCAAGACATTGCCTTTAAAACTAGAAGAAGTAGGAAAGGTCATACCATCAACACATACAAAAGGTTACTGGGTAAGTTGTGTTGCTTTATTAGAAGAATGACCCTAAAACTTTGCTGATAGGCAGCCAAGCAAGGCCGGGTGCCAAGGGTTAGAGTCTGGGGCTGCATGTATGCTGACAGCCTGAAAGGGACAGTGGTTCAGGCTTGAGTACTGCCGGACAAATATCTTTTTGTTGTTGTTGTGTTCCCTGGCTCGTTTGGGCCTTTTTTTGGTGCTCTTTGGGACAGTGCCTGGGCAAGGTGTGGGGCGTGATGCAGGTCACGAACTATTTCCAACTGCTGCTGTGGATTAGTGGGCGAGGAAGCTCTAGCTGTGTGAGTGCAAGCCGTGCTTTGCTGCTTGCCCCCAAGGGTTTAGGACAGGCCATGGCTCGTCGTGTGAACGGCTACAGATGTAATCGTGGGCTCAGCCACAGGAGTGACTTCAGCGCTGGCAAGTGAGTCACCCCTCCTCTTACTTTCTCCCCTTCAGGCTCCGGGAGTCATACGTGCGGCTGCACAGCAGCCGGTTTCTCTTAACAAATCCAGCAGATGCTCTCTTTCCATGTCTACTGAACTTTGCCTTTCAAAGACCTTAGATATAGGAATCCTGAACTTGTGCTGTAGGCACAAGAAATGTTTGGCTTACCCAGAATGGCAGCACTTGCGGGCATGCTGACTGGCAGGAGATGGCTGACTTAGGGGAGCTTGACTGGTGTAACGGTAGGCACCTCATGAAATCTTGTGGGCTTCCCCTATCTGCTGCCACCTTTTGGATTTTAGGTGCCTCATACCCAGTCTCGGTGTCGATGTTGCTGTGGTCAGCGACTTATAACTTTGAATTTTCTGTTTTTTTCTTAAAGGTCAGACTGCGTTAAGCATCACCAAATTATGCCATTCCACACACTTACTCTCCTTTTTAAAACGTTAGCTTAGGAGGGTGCAGCTTTCCTCTTAAAGGAGGAACTGACAGTTGATTTGAGGTTTTCTGTCTACATACTAAAAATATTTCTCTTGCATCATGAGCATGCGCCAGAAGTGTGTGTGATCAGGTCACTGCCATCGCTGCTGGTTTGCGTGACAATGCTGAAGAATCACACCGGTTGTGCTGTGTGTGCTTTTTTTTGTCAGGGTTAAGAATTAGCCCTGACCCTTCATTTGTCACAACTGTGCCTGGAAAGCCTTCTAAATTACAGGTTTTAAAGCAAAAGCCAGCTTTTAAATTCCTGCCTTTACAATACTAAGCACGTTCTTAGATGTTTGCTTTGTGTTTGTGTACATATCATATGGTAGCATATATATATATTTATATACTTTTTTAGCTTGGGTATATGCATAAAAATCTTTTTAATAGATGTATAAATAAAATATATTTACGTACACATATGTAAAAGTGATTCTTTCACCTTTCTAGTGGCCTTTAGTAGGAATTTTACTGTGGTTTTTGAGCCTCAAAACCTTTACCTGCCTTAGCAGCTGAAAGCACTCTGAAGAACCAGGAAGACTACTGAATGCTAGTCTTCACTCCAGCACCAGCACTTTGAAAATCTTCCCTGTCACTCCTATTTGTCATCAGGCTGACTCAAGCTGTTACCTGTGCTTGGGTGTTACCATCCTCCCAAATCCTCTAGGCTACTAGAAGAGAGGTCCTGCACTTTCTGCTTTTGTCTGTATTGGCGATGTTCTCACCTCCTGATAGGCACTGACAAAGGGTACAAACACTCACTAGGGTTGTAAGGTATTGGTTATGTATTAAGACTTACCTGTTTCAGTTATACCAAGGCAGCCCAACCCTTAAGATGCTGTTTCGATTCAAGTACAGACACGACCAAAGGGATTACCTAAGACACAGCAGCCTGGCAGCATTTTCATTTTGAGAAATCTGGATGCCATCCTTAAGTAAGGGTTTGTTCTCCACTTCATCTACTGCTTTAACATGTAGAGGTTCTCTTACCGGGGGCATATGAATCCTTCTTTGTTAGCCTTCAAAAGTTTGTGTTTAGGCTTGCTCTGTACTTAAGGAATAGCTGCACTTGGAGAAAGCTATTCATTCTGTTAATCTTAAGCAGGTGTTTTGTGATGGGATTATTAATTTTCTGAAGGTATCTCTCCCCATTCTCTATAAAGAGAGGAGAACATCAGTCTCAATGACCACCCTAAACTAGATGGATAATATTAGCCCATTAAGGTTAGTAGAAATGAATCATCCGCTTAATGTTCATAACTGTTTCCCTTTCTGTTCAGCACGAAGGCTATGTTAACAAAACGTGGTTTGTTATGACGCCTGGCTTGGCTGTAGGTGGTGGTTGGGCTTGTGTTTCTCACTTAAGGACACTTGTGGTTTCTGTTTATGCAGAGGCCTCTGACTTAGGTACTTGAACAAGCTGCGTACCCGTGTGGTTACAGAAGCCAGGGTAACGGCATGGTCTCTGCAGCTCTAGGCTTACAGCTGTACTGGTGAGCTGTTCGTAGCCTCTGACCTTTGCAAGCTACATTGGTTGCAATACAAAGATACCTCACTGTATCTTGTCTGGTCCCAACCTGGGTTTAGGCACAGAAATTGATCTTGATTAACACAGTATCATAGTTTTTAGCCTTTCTTCCCTTCAGGTTGCTCTGATGATCCGTAACATTTTAACAAACAATAGTGAAATGATTTTCTGGGAATTCTCGCTTTTTGATTTGTGGTGTTCTGTATTTTTGTGGCCGTACCATGGCTGTAGGACTTCCATTTTCAGTCCTACTAGGTAGCATGAACTAAAAGCCTTTTGTTCTGCAGCATTGCGGTATCTGTACTACAAATGCTTTGTAGGGATTTTTAAAGGTTGCACATGAGGAAAAATATCTTAAAATTCGGGGAGATACATATATATATTCAGGGAGCTTTACAGTTGTTTCCGTTTGTGAAATCTGTCTGGATTGGGGCGAACTTAGCGGAGCTGTCTCCTTAAATGCAAAAGTAAATAGTACATGGGTTAAATTCTGCAGCTGTATCCCTGCTGCTCCTGTCTTGGATAGGATTATGCTCTCTAACTTTGTAGTTTTGTAAGTCTTTGTAGTAAAACAACGCTTGGCTTGCATGTTTTATGTGACCTGTGGTCCTCAACAGTTGTCAGAAGCTTACATTGCTCGTCCTTTCCTGACTATTATTTGAGCCATTCTGTAGTTAGCTTTTCTATGGAAGATAAAATTTGTTTCCATTAGTAAGCAAAGTTGGGCGTTGAAGAAACGTTCAAGTGTGTTTTTTAGTTATGTCCTTGGCTTTTAAGCTCTCAGGGGGCTAACAGGATCCTGTCCAACCCCAACCACCAAATTATGTACCATTAGAAGTGGGTTTTCTTTCCATCTGTTGCATTTTCTTTAAGTTACTGCATGTATACATGAATATTGTTTTTTTCACTTAACCATGCACAGGTACATGTGAAACATGGCATGAAGATGCGGTAGATAGCACAGTGGAAATGTTAAAGAAACTTTAACTTGTGTAAATGAGCAAACAAAATGTTTTGGAATTTGATTTTATTAATGAAAGATATTTTTACTCAGGCTAAAAATGCAGATATTCCTATACTTTATCTCTATTCTCAATTTATTGTCATGTTTTGCTATGAATTTAACTAACTTGTCTGTTAGGAGATCTTCAGAGCTCTGTACAATTCATTACTTAATGAAAGCATCAGAGCTTCCATTATAGATGGTTTTAACTGAAGTCAAACATAGTTCTTGATGCTGTGATGAATGGTGAATTACTCCACTATCACTCCTTAGCAACCTGGATTTTTTTCCCAATTTTTATTACATTAATATTTCTTCTTATAAAGAGCTTGCAAGGACAAACTTCCAAAAATCAATAGATGTAATGTGGCATAATTTTACAGGAGGTGGAGACTTGCAACTAACAAGGACAATTGACTTCCTTTTATAAAGAAGCAATTTTTGCAGAATTTAACTGAAAAACAGAAGAGTGAGCCTGGCACAGTTGTTTCCACATGAAGTACACTTGATTCTGTTCCCAAGATCATGGCATTAATTTCTGGTACCTCCTGTTACTAGCGTTGTTATTTAAGACTTTTTCTTCAGGGCAGCAACTCATTATTTACAAAGGATGAAGGTAGGGAGCGTCTTAAAGCTGTGTGTGTGGGAAGTTATCCTTTAAAATAATTGTTTGTGGATAAAAAGCTGGGAACTTATCACTAAAGGCCTTCCTTTGTTACTCCTTGTGCTTTGATTTTTGTGTTTAAAATAAGTTTTTGTTAAATAGAAAAAAAATCTCAGTTCTCAGTTCTGGAATTTTCACTTTTCCAACAAAATGGTGGGTTTTATAGGAAAAACAGATGATTGCAGGGTGTATTTTCTTTTTGTTTTTAATTTTGTGATAAGTTCAGCTTTCTTTCAGGAAAAACAGAGCTTGTTTTATAAGCAATTGTGTAACAGGAACTGGGGGTGGGAGGGAGATGATAAATGTGAAAGGCTATGCAGTGCTTTGGTGTCAAAGCAGAGAGGTTTGTTCTAATCTAATTCTGACTTCTTGCAGAGGTACTAGATGGCAAGCATGGCTTTCTAACTTTGCACCTTTCTTTAATGAGCTCTCTTGAGTGTGTTCTGAAAATGTGCTAATTCAGTGATTGTCAATTGTATTTATACTGAAGTTTTTATCAGCACTCTGATAACTGGATAATTAAATGAAGCCCAGGCATTTATAACTCTTAGATTTATTTTCTAATTTACATTTTGCATTAGCTTTCAAATGTATCCTCTTGCATTTTGTCAGTGATGCTTAAATACCAGTAACACTGAGGTGTAAATAATAATACTCTGGTAGGGTGCAAGGACCCTCTAATATATTTACTGCTGGAAAAGTATGAAGGAATTGCTGTTCATTAACAGGACTCCTGAAAACTAACTTGGAAGAATGCATAATGCCAGGATTTACCATGCTCACGTGGGATTTTTAAAATGACCAGCCTCGAAGTGGCCCTCATTGGTTTCACTGTGATTTTACAGGAGTACTTTGTGTAATTCTGAAGATCTTATTTTTGGCTGTGATGCTGGTTGAAGTTGTGAATGAAAACCGCTTGTCATTTGCTAGAGATGATAGAGGACTAGCATAAGAGGAGTGGTACAGAAGGGCGGTATGGCAATCAAATACTCCTTGCTTCTTCGGAAGGAGACAATAATGAAGCCAGTGGATTTGATACAAAAGGTTTTCGGTTTGGTTTGTTTCCTACCACATACACTCAAGGTGAACATTTTGCTACAGAGTGTTGTGGATGTTAAAAGCTGACGAGTTCAAAGGGAGGCAGGACAAGCTCACAGAAGAAAAACGTGTGTGTTTCTAGGTCAGATGTGTTTGTTTGTTCAGTAAGTCTGAAATGCAAGTGATGAAGAGGGGAAGCCCTGCATGCCCCTCCCGCTGTTATCTTCTTCCCCAGACATCCAGCTTTGGCCACTGTTGGAGGAGCACGATCGTAGATTAGGTGCATGTCTGGGCTTTGACCCAGTACAGCCATTCCTATCTTCTGCTTGCTCTAACGAGCTCTTTTTCCAGCTGCATTTCTATAACTGAAGTTACTTAAGAAATAAAAGGTTGGATGTTGATTCCAGTTACAGATTTCTCGCTTCCCTGATGAATCTAGTTTTTAAGCCCTTCTAGATGAAAAATATAAATAAATCTGACTTGGTATTGGTCCTACGTTTCTTTGAATGTCCAAGGTGTGTATACCAAAGGAGACAAATTTTTACACTAAATCTGTTCCTCAGAAAGCCAGAAATTCAGATTTCAAGCTGAATATTAAGTTTAAAAGGGGAAATATTTTTGGTTTTTTTGAAATAATAAGCTGAAGTAAATCAGATTTCTGATAGACTTTTTTTCCATGTCTTTTGGAGCAGACTGTTCATTATCTAGTGAGCAGCTGCTGCCTGCCTTCTTTCTGATCCACAAAGACTTGAAGTTAACTAAATTTTCACTACTTTTATTATCCTGGTAAGTAGGTAGTATCTGCACTCTGTAGACGAAGTAACTAGAATACAAAGAAGAAATCTGCAAGTTACAGTCCTAAAAAATGAACTCCTAAACCTCTGCATAGCCATATGAGTAAAAATAATGCACTTTTAGCACGTACTGGATGCAGTGTATTGTCAGATGCTCAGGAGCTCTGACATTGTAAGATATTTTTATTTAAGATGCCGTGGCACAATTAGCTTAACTCCTCATCTAGATTTAAATTTTGGCATTGTCTGTTGCCAGAGAGACAGCAGAGTTGGTATCAAAAGCAGGATTAGACTGAAGGAGTGCAGCTGTTCAGGAGAGTGGAAGTGTTGCTCCATCCATCGCCCTCCAGGTTAATCTTCTTGCAGAGCTGTAAAAGGAGGAGAAAACCTCATCCAGTCCTGATGAGCTTGTAGTTTGGTTTTATATCAGCTTTTTCTGGGAGGTACAGGTTTGCTTCCCTTCTTCTGAACTGCTCAGATCAGGAATTTCTCAAGTCACAGATTCTCTGAATTACAGATGTTCCTCTTCTGTCTTTTTCTTTTCCTGTGGCAAGAGTGAAGTATGTTCGGTAATTAAAAACTCAAAGCCTTTTCACACAGTTTTGAGGTAGCAGGCCGTTAGCTGGTGGGAAAGCTGCTGTGCTGTGCTAGGGCAAAAAGCAGAAGCTACTGCCCCAGAGAGCGAGTGCAAGGCAGAAAAAAAACACTATTCATGCTTCCCTAGGCTTTCTGAACTAAGAGGAAAGTCTGGTTCAAAGGGCAGCACCCAAACACGTTACTTTCATCATCTTGTTCTGCTTTCAAGTCCAGTGATTTTTTTGGGGGTAGTTTTGTAATCTCAGCAGGAGCAGCTTCCTTCTACCAGGGTGAGGCTCCAGTGGTGCTCGTGGCTGCAGTGCAGGGATGCTACTGGACGGGGTGTCACTGCCACGCGCGGCATGAGCCATAGTCTAGACATGGAGCCCAAGAGCTTTAAAGCCTTTGGAGGGGATCAGGAAGGAGATGATTAAATGCCATTCACCCTCAAAACAAACCAGCTCTGTATAAAAATTCAACTCCTCATCATACTTCTTGCTGCGTGCTTGTGGTGTCAGTGGTGGCACCTAGGCAGTCATCCCTGTCACTGATGGTAGGTGCTTCCACGGGGTTGTTGAAATGCAGCATCTCTTCTCAGAACAACTAAGAAAGGAAACCCTGAAGTTCATCAAGTATGTGAAGGATATAAAACTTGACTGCAAATACTGATAACAAAAAGCTTTTTTTACCATTCCAAATACTAAACAGGCTCTTCAAAACAGATGTGTATCTGACTTCTGAACTTTGAATTTCTCAGTGACTGCTTGTATAGGAATCATGCTGGATTTCTGCTCAGTGGTTCTTCTCATGCATTTTTCTGAAGTCAGATACGAATCAGGAGAGTGTAGGACTCCCAACTAGGAGCATTGCCTGTTTTAAGATATTAGCATAAACTTAAATATCTACCTATCTTTGTAGTTTAGCTTATACTGTTTGAATTTTCCTTTCACCAGTCGTACAGAGAATGAATTTCTAATTTAGTAGCATTTGAAATCTATCAATTTCTAGTAGCCTCAGTAACTCAAGTTTTCCAATAGTAGTATTCAATGTAAAAATGACTTGTAACAGTTAAGCAAAAGTATTGTGCTAGAAGTAAACTCAGACAGTACATCATTTACTCTGATAGCCCAACATGCATTTTCTCCAACATTGAGTCATTCTTCCATATAGTGCCCTGAAGTAAAAGTGCCTCAGAGTACTGTATCTGTGGTGCAACTGACTGCCATAAATCTAAAATATAACTTCATTTTAATTTAGCTCTTCACTCCATTGTCCTTGGGGAGGAAAACCCGACACTTCTACCTTTTAAATATTTATTTAATTTTAGTGTTAAATTAATTTAGAGGAATATGTACAGTGTTCTAATAACTGAGAAACATACATAGCAGGACACTTAAAAATACTCTTTTGTATTTATATTCCTGTTTGTAACAGTAATATACATAGACTTCTCCTTTACATTGGCCTTGATTTTACAGTGTCTCAATTTTGCCAGCACGTAGTCTCAACTAACTTTATAAAAATAAAGTTCACAAGAAAATAACATCAGAAATTTTAAATGCTAATGTTAAAAAGCCAAAATATTTCTTGGGCATGAAGCTTGAGAGGAAGGCTCATTCTGAACATTACTGTGTCTTGAATTTCTTTATGGGACACCAAATAGTTTCCTGAAAGAAATATTTTAGCTAACGTGCATACTCATTCCTAGTCATCAAGGGTTGTGTCTTTTTAATAACAATATGGTATCTTGGGATGGAGTTACCTTACTTGGAGGATGTTATTTTGCTTAAAATTTGTGTTGAGTTGAAGAACTTCTCAGAAGAGAGTTTAATGAAGTGGTACTGTACTTAAAAGCACCAGCTTCAGTCATCAGAGGTTATTTTTGTTATAATTACACAGACATCTGAGACAGAGGTGAGAAGAAAAACCAGTTTTTCTGAGTTGTTTCCAGATGCCCTAAACTACTCAAAGCTTTAATTTCTTTATGGAGTAAGGCTTGTGGAGAAGGAATATATTCTATCAGATAAGTGGAGAAACAGTAGTCTTTTTTTTCCAGATCTGAAACAGAAACAGCAGTCTTTAAAGCAGAAACAGCAGTCTTTAAAGCTGAATGTGTTGAGAATGAATTGTTTTTGAGGTTAAAGTAAGCACGTGAATTGTTTAGGTAATCTGGGAGAAAGCATAGTTTGGGCCTGTGGAGAAAAAAGGGATATTAGTGGAAGGGGAGATAACTAATCTGTTGGTTTTTGGGGAACAGGCAACAGACAGGTAATTTATTACTTATGGAAGATGGCTAACTGGGGAAGGGCAGGTACAGGAGAAATGAAGATCTTGTTAGCACAGTGATCGAAGCCTTTTACAATGAAGGAAGTTGCTGGGAGAAAAAAAAGGGATTAGGAGCAAGGGAGAGGGAAGAAGAAATTTGAAAGCAGGCATGCTAGCTGTAATTACATGACCAATATGATCGGTAAGTGGATTCTGCATTGTAAACCAACTAGTTTCGCCCCCCTGTCCTCAGTAACTTGGAAACCGATATAATTGTTTAGAACGAGCAGTTAGGCTAATTTTAGAAGTGACCTGGTTTCTTATTTGTTTTTTGACTTGACAAACTAGTCTTTGGACTTTGGTAGCGTAGGCTGAAAACAGAAGTTCGTTTTTAACAAATACAATAAAAACAGATGTCTGATGTAAGTTATTAAAGTATTTTCTGTGTACTATTATGCTTAACACTTATTCATATCATAAACTTTTCTGATGTAAAGGAGGAGTAACATTTACAGATCAGGATATATTTTCACAGCTGAAGAAATGTGCAGGCTTCTAACTCCAGTTTAGTCCCAGCAGTTTCTAATGCAGTTTATTTTGGAGAGTCACTGTCAAATATTTTCATTTTTATGGTCTGAAGGCTGTGTTGAATAAAGTTTTCTGAAACTGGCATCTCGGAGAACCTGGTATCACGTGTTCTAGTGAGCCTGTTACTTTTTATCGAATTTTGAATTGTATCCGAAGTGAAATAATACACTATTGGGTCAAAACAACAGTTTGAGACGGCGATGCACAGGGTGACAGGGTACATAGTCCTGACCGCGGTTACCACCGAACAATTAATCCACGTCTGCGTTCTCATGAGAGAGTAAAGTATTAAGGTAATGTTATAAGGCACAAAACAGGAGCAGAATATCACCAGGTGGACAAAAATCATTTTGAGTACCTTTTTCTTGCTTAATTTATTCCGACTTAACGTAAGGGGTTTGTTCAGCGTTCGTAGGACCATAGTAGAACAGGTCACGTTCACGATGAGTGGAATGAAAAATCCCACTATTTCAATGAAGATAACAATTCTGGATAGGTAAGTTTTCCAGGTAGCCTCTGGAAAGTTTTCAAAGCATGTTCTTTGTTCGGTGTTATTCCGGAGGTTTGTAGACTGAAAAAAGCTTGCCGGTGTGCTCCCTGCTAACACTGTTATCCATACTACAGCACAAACGATTTTTGCATTTCTTTTGGTTCGAAGGGTCTTCGATTGAAATGGGTAAACTATAGCTAGAAAGCGATCTACGCTTATGCAGGTCAAAAACAAAATGCTCCCATACATGTTCGTATAAAACAGTGTGACAGAAATCTTGCAAAGAATGTCTCCAAAGGGCCAGTTTCTTTCCGTAAAGTAATAAATCCTGAAGGGCAATGTAAACACAAAAAGCAGATCAGATATTGCTAAATTAAGCATGTATGTGGTAGTCTCATTTCGCACTTTTAACGTAAAAGTGAAAATGTAGATAGCAACGCAGTTTGCTATGAGGCCAAGAACAAATACCATGCTAAAGATACATCCGTATAAAGTATATTTAAAGGAGTCCTCAGTGGAACAATTAGAGCTTACCATTATAATGGTATATTTAAAACACAAGCCTGGCTTCCTGTGGTTCAAAGCCTTCTCTGGTATTTTTATTTCAACTTTTCAAACTTCAAGCAAGAGGTTGTAGGTGTGTGTCCTGGGTGCTCCGATGAGCTTCGGTTTCTCCTCAGAGCTTCAGCGAAGCGGTGACAGTGGCAGGGTGCATCTCCTGCAGTAACCCCCGGGACATCGCTCTTCTCTTCCCACAGCTACTGTAATCAGCCAGCTTTTCAACATAAAACCTCGTAGTTGCAGCAGAGGTGGCTGTCCCCAGGCTTGCTTTTAGCTCCCTTCTTCCCCTGCCTCCATCTGATGAAGGACTTTCTGTCTCATTCTGCAGCTCGTGTCGTCCCAGCCTCCTTCTTCTAAACTGAAGTAACCAGCAAAAACCTAGGCTTCAGAGGACGATTTCCCAGGCTCGGTGAAGCGTAGGCGCTGCCATGTCTCCCTTCTCACAGCCTTCTTTCTGCGGAAGGAGCTTCTCAGCTTGGCTGAGGGCTCGCCGCGCCACGGGCGGGAAGCGAGAGCAGGACGGCAGCGGCACCTGGGTGCTTGGGCGGCTCTTGCCTCGCCTCAGTGCCCGGCCTTCTCCTCGCCCCGCCTGGCCCAGCCTCCGGGTGCGGAGGGCAGGGAGAGCTGGCCCCCTTTGTAGCGTCACATCACGGGGAGGAGAGGCCAGGCTCGCCGGGGAAGGGTTTCGCTTGGGGCTGCCCGCCCGCCCCGCGTCTCTCAGCGCTGCCGCCGGGTCCCTAACTCCTCCTGCGCCCGCCCAGGGGTGCTCTGCATGCGGTGTGGAAGCTGGGAAGTCTGGCTGCAAAATCTTGCTTTGGTTGTGGGGAGGCTTTTCTGCGTCAGAATAGCTCTCACGCCTAAAAGTTAGTTTCGTTCTTTGTCAGAGGTGGTAGCAAAAGAGGGGTTTTCTGTTTTATGTAGGATTGAACTAAGCTTACGTTTTTGGAAGATCGTCTTTCCTTGTAAGAGGCTGCGTGTTTAACCACCAAAAATCAGCTGAGTAGCCCTGTCTAGATTTCCCTCAGTACGCCAGTACGTTCCTCACGAGGGACAGAGTAATACCAGTAGATAATTAAATAATTTCACCTCCTGATTTACTCAGAGGGAGAGGTACGGGGTGATGCCCTGGGGGTTGCTCCGGGACATTCCCACAACTGAGATGTGTTGCAGTGGGAGGAGAAACTCCTAATCTGTGCTAGGAAATATGCCTCAAACTTATTTCTAATAGGCACAGATAGCACTTCTTACAGAGTAGATTTCAAACATTTATTTTTTTTATGGGAAAAGCATTTTTCTCTGGTACCTAAGCACAGAACTAATACACTGTACCAAAATAAATACTGCACTATTCAGTTGGTTTTGATAAATTAATGGGGCCAGTTATCACACATGCACGAAATATTCACATTAGTCGCTGAGTAATGAAATGAAAACATGTTGTAACTAATTAAATTAAGTAAATTTTTTTTAAAAAGCAGCTCTTACTGCCTTTAGGGGCAGATAAGAGATAAATCTCAGTTTAGACAGACTCATTTATTTAACATCAGCTTGGAGAGACTCTCTGACTTCTGGCATCAAAACCAGTATATTTCAAAGTCTTTGAAAAACAAACCTCTTCATATCTGGCTGGGTGGCGTGGCTCTCTTGAACGAGATTTTAATCAGCTGTACATAAGCAAGGCTCTGCTAGGCAGAAATTGTCTAGTCTATTGTAAAGGAGAGAAAATAATACCCTCCACAGGGTTTTGGCTTAGTTTCTTAACGCAAGGTACCTCAGACAAAATTCAGAACAGTCCTAAAATGGGTCTCATGTATTTTGTTTCAGGTTAGCTTCAGTGAAACCCTTTCACCTTGATTTGGAGGTGAAGTCAAGCAGTTTCACTTCAGACTTCAGTAGGCCATAACCACTAGACATGTATTTTAAAAATATTTTTGAAATTCATAACTGTAAAGCAAGGTATGTTTTCCACTTCCAAGTTGGCAAGAAATGAAAAGGTGAGCCTGGCAGAGTCTCTTGTGTGTCTAGCTCAATTCACAGTTTAACATAAAGTTACCTTTCCTGGCTTTCCCTCACAAAAGTAGTTGTAACACATGGTTGAATGTTGTTTCCATTCCTAGCAGCCTTGCGTGAATAAAAGGCAGTTTTGTTTTTTTCCAATGTGTCCTGCATCAGGTCATAGGAGCTCTATACTCAATTTTCCTACTCTGACTTGTCTTTTTTTTTCCTCAGGGAAAGCTGTGGGGCTGTTTCAGTTGCTAAAATCCCCGCAGTATGGGAATTTGACATATGTCAAAACCTCAAGTGAAAACTCATCTTTAGAGGTAGAAACAAATAGAAATGAATAAGTCTCTCTTTATTCATCAGTTCTTAATTTTCTGTTTGAGCTGAGATGTGGGTGTGAAGAGAAAGGATGGGGATATGTGTAACCAGAGGTGCTGTAAATTTTGCCACATTAAATATATTTTGGAGCAATTGTGAAAGTGCATTTTCAGCCTGCAGTTGGTTAGTCAGAGCCCCTGCCTGGTGACCATGCTTGTGCTCGTATCATGAACACGGGAACTTCTCAGAGCTGTAGTTTAGGGAATCAGGTACGTGCTTCTGCTGTCCTTGGGTAAGCTTGGGACTTCCCCTTGTACCTATTTGGTTGCTTTTCTATGAGCCCCTCATGCTAACTGAAGAAATAAGTGATACTTGTATTCTTCCAAAAATAGCAATCAGCTGCAGGGCTTCTCCACCTGCAGAAGAAAACTTGAAAAGCCCAAGTTGACAGGTTTTGACTTCGTATCATGTTGCAGTGAATGGGTATGTGACTGAGCAGGCAGTCTGACTCATTTTCTCTTTATTGTCAAAATTTGTATGGCAGAAGGGGACTGCATACCCCTTTCCTTAAATTAAACGTGACTGATGGTTATCAAATACTGTTTGAATTTGCATTCCAGCCTGCTCGTACGCTTCTCTGTGCGGATGAACATCCGCTAGGACAGCCTGCGTTGGAGTCCGCAGGAGCCTTCGTCTGGCTGAGAGCCAGTGCTGGCTGGGAGGAAAACTCATCGCGTGCTCTCAAGTTTCAAGCTGTTGCGCTCCATGCTGTCAGATTTGGAAAACCCTAAAGCAAGCTCCAGCACTGGGAGGGGAAAAAAAAGTACATTAGTTATTATGGAGGAAGAATTCACATAGTAATGACCTTCCTTACCCACCTTTGCTGCTGGCAAACTTCCCTTTGGCATGGGCAGGTGGGGGTAGGCAGGAGGAAACAGCTGCAGGGAGGGCCCTGTATGCTTAGGGCTTTTGTTTTCCCCAAAGGAAATGATGCTGCCACTGAAGGGAGATGTGTATTTAAGTCTGTCTGCTTTTCCAGAGTAGAGACAAGAATGAGTTAGGACCTACCCTTTGTTGCTGGTGCTGCATGAGGACCCCTTAAATTCAGGAGTCCAAGTTGAATGGCAAAGAAATGTTTCACTGAAATGAAACAAATATTTGAAGGCTTTCTAAACTTCTGGAGTTCTTCTGACCAGTGTTGCACGTTCGTCTAGTGTTGTTCAAGTCTTCAGTGCTGGAATCATGCAGAAATCACAGTCAGCAGTGAAATGAATTCTGAACTCATGAATTGCACTGATGCTAGGAATAAATGTTCTGACTTGTTTTAGAGAAAAAGCAAGGGCAGTATCAGTAACATAGTAACATCATGAACCCTGGCAGGATAGTATTTTACTTGCCCTAAGTGTTCCTTGCTATTTATCTATTCATTTTCATGGGGTAGTGATGATTTCTGAAGCATTTTTAGTCTATTTACTGGAGTTTCTGTTTGAGTGTGTGTGTGCATGTACAGGAAGGAATTTAATGGTTGAGACTGGGAGCCAGGAAGTCTGTAGCTGGCTGTGTCACAGATATTTGTTCTTTTCCAATCTTGGTAAAGTTTTCTGATTTTTGTGCTTTAGCTTCACTCTGTGTAAGAGCTTGTTCACTTCCTTGCTGGGGTGTGAGGCTGTCTTAATTGCTAAAAACAGTTTGAAGTCCTTGGATGGAGAACACTTTATTAAATATGATATTGAGGTAATTATAATGGCTAGCAAATCGGGTAAAAATGTAGTAAGATAAAATTTCTGTAGTTGTAGATTAGATCCCTGCCAAGTAAAAGGATCTATTCAAGGACTTCACTTGGTTCAACTGCACAATTATATAGCTACAGAGAAGGCAGGGCTGGCAATGAAACTGGGGTGTGGGGTTGGCTCACCAGAGGGCCGCGCTGCCGTCTGGAGGGACCTCAGCAGGCGGGAGAGGTGAGATGGGCTGGCAGCAATCTCGTGAAGTCTGCCATGGAGAAGTGCAGAGCGTCCTGTACCTAGGGGGGAGCGACCCCAGGTACCAGGACGGGCTGGGGGCACCCAGCTGGGAAGTAGCTCTGCAGCAAAGGGACCTGGGGGGCCTGAAAATTCAGTTTTTTTCCTTTAAAAAAAAAAAAAAAACAACAAACACACGACCACCAAAACCAATCACCAGTGTAGTAGACAAGTCTTAAAATGAGCATTATATGTTTTATGGTGAACAGATGATTTTTATCTTGTCAGACCAATACTGAATGACTGTTGTATAGCCAGCAGAAGACTCCTTCATATCAGGAAACTGATTAGCTTGATGCAAATGAAACTACATATACCAATTACATGTAAAAGTTAAAACTGTAAACATTTTCTGCTGAAAGATGGACTGACTGATTATAACCAGTTTTCTGGATTACTTTTTCTTTTACTAGCTATGTTCTGATACATAGATGCAAAAAGTCTTTCAAATATCCTTAAAAAAAAAAAAAAAAAGGCAGCAAGCTAAAGTGTTTGGGCTGTGAGATTCTTGGGTCCTACAAGTTAAAATAATTTGTGTGTAATGGCTTAAAAAGGAAGAAGGAAGCTCAGAATAAAGTAAGAGTTCTTCGTTCCTGTATAGCTGAAATGCTTCTCTCTTCTATTTGTGTTTCCTTTATAGGAAGCACAGCTCTTCCTTTCTTGCTTACAAAAAGAGGAAACGGTTTCTCTCCTTTTGTTTAATTTTAGGCTGCTGGAGTCCTTTTTGTGTTTTCCTCCACCTTTTGGATTCATGGAGGGAGGGCTTCTTAGACCCAAATATCAGTATAGCAAAGGTAGTTTGTTGTTGCAGTGTCTTTGGACAACTCAAGCGTAATGGATTGCTGTGGTTCTTTGTTCTTAAAAATATGTGCAGTGATTTTGCCAACCGTACTTTAAAAATGCCACTTTTAGTCAAATTCTAGGAGCGTAGGGCAGTGTATTTCAGTTTGAAACACTTCTTCACAACAGTTTTGGTATGCCCATGTACGAATAAGCAGTTTTTGAACCACTAGTTACGTACAATCTCTTGCTGTTTCCTGTACTGTCCTTTATACCTAATATCATAAAGAGAAGTAGTCTACCGAGAACATATTTTTATTACAGAATACTATGTAAAAGCTGACATAAGTGGAAAGGAAAACCAATGTGTGGTGGTTAATCACTTCTAAGTAACTAAGAGGCAAACAAGTACATTACATTGCTTTTCTCTCGTAGCTGGGACCCCTTCTCCTTTGAAGTGGAGCTTCAAATCTCAAGTGCTGCTGTTGGGGCTGTGTTCAGGCTTCGCAGTACCTATTAGCATAATGTAATCCTTCATAAGACTACTCGAGGCTTTATAGATGCTCTAATTTAAAGGGGAAATTCTTAAGAGACTTAATGGGAAAATCGGAGAATCTTTCAAATGCTACTAATTTGACTTTTTTTTTCCCCTTGTTTCATTTTGATTTTGCATAAAAGGTTTCAGGAACAGGGTTGGCGGAAAATTTCCTGTGCTCTTTGATGGAGGAAAGTGCAGAACTATATCCTGGAGTATGTTGTACAAGCTCTGAAGATATTTTTAGAATATTTTATTTCAGAAAATATTGTATGCGTCCTCTGCTTATGCTTTAGAGCTTAATCTTGATGTTATTTGGTTTCTGTTGAGCACAGCTATTGTGACAGTAACTGAATTTACGGCGTCAGTTTTTTAAGGCACGTTATCTAAAATTTGGAAATAGTTTTCTCTAGCATTGATAGAAACATGCAGTGTCTAACAGCAAAAAAAAAAAAAAAAAAGCTTTTATCTCAGAGTTCCAGTTACACTAATGAACACGTAAGGCTTACCTGGAATTATGTAAATGGTGTAGTGGGATATGCAGATTGGTTGTTTGCATTGTAAATACACACGAGCAGTTACAACAGTGTTTTAGGCCACTAACAGATGACTGGTAAATATTTGCATAAGGGTTTTTGAGTTGCATTTTTTTGTGCAACTGATGAAAATCTTAGTTTTTGCTTATGTTCTAAAATATTTTGATGTGCAAAGTAAATTTTTTCTGAGAACTTGATTGTAAAGATATCTGAAAAGAGTAAGCAGTAACTTGGTAAAATATTGATGATATGTTGATAACATGTCAGTTGTTATCTGATACATTTAAAATCGTGCCCTCCACTTTTATCTGATACATGCAGCAATAGCAGGTAAGAAATGAAACATCTACTTAGCACTCCGTGCCAGCCTTAATTCTTAATTTTTCATTTTCTGTAGTTATGAACAGTGTGTGTCTGTGTTAGGTCCCTAACAATTTAAGCTTCTACCTCTTTCTCACTCTAAGGGAGAAATTACTTTGCATGAAGAACAAAATTGCCATTTCTGTTGCATATTTAGAGGAGTTTAATGAGTCCACTTGGCTATTGGTTTGTTAGGGATGGTGATGTTGTGAGCTGGTGGTTTAAAACAGGTATCCAGATATATCCTGAGGAGATGTTTGGAGCAGTTCTTTATAAATTAATTAAAGGAAATATCTTCAGGTCTTCACTAGTGAAGACAGTATGGAATCATCCTTTAAGTGTGTTGGATATCAGACGATGACAACACGTAAGTAACTGCAGTTGGTAGTACAGTACGTTAGTAGGTGGTTAAACAACTTCAAATCTTTTCAAGCTTCAAGCTTTTGACTGAATGGTTTAAAGGGATGGACGTTTATCCAACCATTCTGCAAGTACAGCTGAAATCTTGTCGGTAGTTCAGATTTCTCTCCATTTTATATACAAGAAATAAGTAAAATGGCTTTCCCTAAGACTATAACATATTCTGGCACTACTCAAGTTTATACTTTCTAAACCATAGGATTAGAAATTCAGACTTTAACTGGAATTGGCTGAAATTTGCAAAACGTTTAATGACAAAAGTTGCATTCAAAATACTTTGCAAGTGCAGAAACACGACTTTGATGAAAGAAATAAAAAATCAACTGCCATAGTAAGCAAATCCTAGGAATGACGGAAAGGAAATGGAAGATGCTTCAGAAATTATTTTGGAAGCTTTTCCAAACGTACAGGATGAAATGGGGTAGGGCAGAACTTGTAGAAAGAAGATTATGATTTATTTAGTTTCTAAGATAATTGCTTGTTATTTTTCAGGTCTTTAGTTTAAGCTTTTGCCCAGCCTCTCTTCTTCTCTTGCCAGGACTGGGTTCCGTGTCAGGATAACTGGTATTTATCCGTGTAGGTCTTAAAGACATATTTCACTTCTGTGCCAAATTACTTGCAGCCACTGGATCGAGTGCTTGCAGCCTCTTGCAGTTTTGACACAGCGGAGGCCTCTGCCTTTATACGAGAGGATTTTAACCTCTGCTTGTCAGCGGCAGCTCAAAGCCTGCAGTCACATTCCTATTCTCTTCTGTAAAGGACAGCATTCTGAAGCTATTGAAAGAATTTGTCATACTTGTTCTATAAGATTTATGTGCATTCATACAGTTTAAAAAAACATAGAATTAGTTTGCTTTCCTTCACAAAACTGGAACGTAAGAAGTTAGGGGGGAAAAACGTTTCGTAAGAGTTGTTCAAGCTGGTAAGCTAATTAGTATAGATAAATACTGACATGAAAATGCTTGTCTGGAGAGAACTGCTGCCAAAAAGCACAGCTCGGACTTGATTAACATGAGGAACGATTACTTTCTAAAGAAAGCGTAAGTCAGCAAATAACCTCTTTAAATTCTGCATCATAAGATCACTTAAATGATTATGTAGCATGTCATTAGTTCTGGTAAACAGTATTAGAGGTCCTTCAGCTGACTTTACCCATACAACTGCTCTTTTCCTCCCAGCCCATTTTTCTGAAGTTTGCTGAAACAAATTCAGTGCTTTATGAATTTCGTTGTTGCATTGCACACTTTTTTTGGCAGTTACATTTTCAGTGTGACAATGAGGGGAGACCTACAAGGTAAGAATACATGTCAATGCTTTGGAGGAGGGACAAAGGATGTGCTTCTCACATGATTTTTTTTTTCTGCTGATATCTTGGAAATAATGGAGTTGGACAATCAAAACCATTACAAAATAATGTAAATTAAAGACGACATTTTTTCCATCAGATAAGCATCTTCAAGGTCTTAAGCTTGGTTGAAAAGACATTTGTCATGACAGAACCGGTTTTTGTCATGTGAGTCTTTCTTAACAGACCTCCTGGAAGAGTTAAGCCATTCTGGGAGGTACTGGAGTGACCCTGTCAGAAGAGGGGAGACTGGGACCTCGCCCCTGAGCTCAGAAATCTGCATCGAGAGCAGAAGCTTGCCTCTGCAATTTCCAGAGAGCCATCCATGCAGTGGGGTGTAGGTTCCCCCAGGTACTTTTAGACCGCAAAAGTGCTCTGCTGAGTGAGGAAAATGACTTGGTTTAAAACTAATCCGAGCAAATATTTAATTTCCACAGTCGTATCTGTGCTAATGTTAAAGACCACAGAGGTCAGAGTGAGGTCTGGGTGGCGGCGGGCAGCATGCGCTGTCATGTGTACCAGTTGCTTATGTTTCTGGGTTTTGTCAAACTTTCTCAGCTGCTATCTGTGATGGTTTAGTGGTGTACTGATAGAGGTGAAAAAAAAGAAAACGTGGCCATGCAGGTCCTTCAAATCTGCGGTAGAAGCAGTAGTTTTGAAAGCTATTAGCTCCAGGTTTCAGTAGTTACCAGTTGCATCAACTTTTAAAGAAAAAAATGTTTGATATGAGGACGAGGGTAAGAATGAGCAGATTAAGTACCCATTATTTAGGAAAGACCACAAAGGTCCTATATCTGCTTACAAATGTTATCTTAACTGTGTACTTCTTGAATCCATTAGGTTCTCGTGTTTCCGTGCACCAGGCAACCGAGGACATGGTTTTCATGATTAACTGAGTTTAAATGTGGGCTGTTGCTCAAAGTAATCAGACTGCCCTCCATTCAGTCCTGTTTCCTCTCCTGTGCTGTACGTATTTACGTGCGGTCCATTGAATGAGGAAAATGATTTGGTTTTATGCTAATCCTAACAAGCACATAATTGCCGTAGTCGTAGCTGTGCTAATGTTAAAGCAAGGGACAGAGCAGAAAGTGCAGATGCTCGAGTGCAGTTTAGAGAAGTACCAGCGCACTTAAACTGATTTAAGCCAACTGTGAAACTTTGCAGTGGGTGTTGTGGTGGGGTGTTAGACTTTGAGGCTTTCAAATTCCTTTTCTTTCTGCTCTTGGACTGATGTTAACTTAATATTGGCCATGCGATGCTTAGAAGCCTCTGCTAAGCTCCAGAGTGAGATCTGTGTTTCTGGTGTGGCACCCTATAATTTTTTTAATGTAAATGGCTTGAAACAGTGATGTCTATAACATAGTAAAGAAAAATGTGTGCCTGATTTTTTCACAAAGGAAGATAAAAATGCACAGTAACATGGACATACTGCCCATCGTCGTGCTTTGCTGTTTGAGGTTGATAGAGGTGTGATTCAGGACAACAGCCAAACACCCAATCTGCTTCATTGAAGATGCTGGAAGCTTTCTTACTGATGTCAGGGTGGTAGATGCTTTGAGCTGACAGTCCTCTCTATTGGTATCAGCTTCTATTCTCCTTGTCAGGTTAAAGTATACAGGCTCATGTCAAACCATCTAGACAGTTACAAAGCCACAGACAAATATACTGCAGGTACCTCGTGCAGTGTATGGTTAAAACCAAGACTAGAAAGTCAGCAGAGAGAAATTCAAGTTCAGTCTGTCAGTTGTGGATCTAACTTCAGGAATACCTCGATTTACACGCACTTATTTCATTGGAGGGTTATAGTAAAACTCATCTGCTGCTTTTGCTATGGCTTAGTGATACATTTGGTTCGGAGTAGGTGTAGAAAATGCACATTGAGTGACAAAAGAGGAGCTTATTAGATATGTAAGTTTAAAAAAAAAAATACAGAAGTCTACTTCGCAGAACAAGTACTGATTGGTTGTTGCAATTGAGTTGAGGTGCCTTGCATGAGACTTTCATAAATAGACACTTACACATAAGGCTTCTGTCTGCTGTTTTGGGGCACTTGTGGGTGCATGTTGGGCTGTAGGATGTTACATAATTGCTTTGATTTCTCTCACTTTATATTTATTTTATATGTTTTTACTGATGTCAGTGAAGCTGCCCAAAACAGATATCACACCAGCCAAAAGCAGAAATAGGCATTTTCTCTACAGTGAAAGTAAAGGCAGTGACTAAAATTGCATCCAAAACAAAGCCACTTCTTTACATTTGACAGCTATTTCCATGTGTTCTTTGCCTGTCTTCCTTTGAGGGAACAAAACACTGGAATGCACAGAACAATTTAAACATATATCTAGAGTGAGTTGGTGTGAAAACGCTCTGCTTCCTTACCAGAAGCAAAGTGTTGAAATGTCAAGGTCAACTTGTATTTTTCAGTGTTCTTCTTATTCTTAAAATTTTCTGAAGCAGGAAGTTTTTCCTTATTTAAATGCAATAAAAATCTATGGTGGCCATGACCTGCTGATTTCATGGACATTTTGCTTCTTTTAAGGTAATTCTCTCAGAGCTCACATTCGTAGTAAAGTTGATAAAATTTAATTCTTAAAAAGGTGAACCATTTCTGCCCTCCACCCTTTCTTAAGAAGGGTTTTCAGCTGCTGTTGGGAGGGGGAAAAAATGTGGGAGATCTGTGTAACTGGGGCTGAAACAGCTCATTTAATGCATTTGAGCATGCTGTGCTCAAACAGTGCATCTGCACTGTTCTTCCTGCATAGACCTGTCAGTCAGAATTCATTTTTAGTTGCTGTAGCTGTGCCAAAGGTTATAGGTGTTGCTGAAGTCTTCGTGCCTGGGAGAGGTAAGTTTTATTCCATGTCTATACAGCTTGAACATGCAGAGCTTCAGTATTGAACAGCATGCTTATTTTGCTAGGAAATAAGCAGAATAGAAAGTACGTGAAAGGTAGGTTTGGGAGAAATGGCTAAGCTGCAGTTTGGGTTTGTTTTTTCAAGTGCAAATAATAAGAGAAGCTGTAAAATTCAACGGGCTTCAGATTGCGTTTCTGTCCACATAATGTGTGACCTTTACACGTTCTGGAGTTGGAGAGCTAAAGGGAAATATTTTGGGAATCTTCTGTATGTCTGGTGGTTTAAAATTAATTATGGTGAGAGGATGCTTGTAAGTCATCCAAACTTGCCAAGCTCACAGAAAGTAGACAGCACCAAATTCTACATGGTTGTATGCAACTTCAGTAACAGTACTCAAATATTTTGATTAAATCATATGCAATGTTAGTTCACAGTGTGACCAGGGTTTAAAATTAGTATAATGCCTTCAAAAGCCTGATCAGTATGCTCCTATATTGAAGTTGCTAAAAGAGACACTGGATCTTGACTCTTAAGACTCACAGGAAGAGTTGGAAATGCTCTTTGCTGGAAAACACGTTCACAAAATCTAAGCTTTCTGTGGGAATATATTTCATTGAGGTTTCTTGCAAGAAGGACAAATAAAAAGTATCTTTAGAAGCTAATTTCATTTTCCTGAAACTTCAGGAAGTAAAACTGGCATCAGAACACTTCAATTTTCTCGAAACAGGACCTGTAAAACGTAGCGGTTTCATCAGAAACATTGAAACCTGGGTTTTGTTCTGTTTAGAAATGACTGAGAATTTCTCACAAGGAAAAATCCAGAGAGCTTGAATATAAAAAGCATGTTGTTACCGAATAATTTGGCATATTTCTTGTGGAAACAGCAAGATATTTGTAATTTAATGAGATCAGGGGAAACATAAGTTTTGATCATTTGATAATTTCATATACCTTGTCACCTAAGTCAGTTTTACTGCTTTGCTGATACACAGGCTTTGTGTGTAATATAGCATCACTGCTTTATTATTTCAGGGAAAGTCACAGCATTCTTTTCTGTGTGCGCTGTAGTTTTTAATTAGATGCCAACAGAAATACAACCCCAAGATAAATGGTCAAGGAATGAACGCTGCACAGAGGAGGGAGAGAGCAGAGGCCATGCAAGTTTCTTGATTTCTAGAAACACATCTCCAAACACTCAGGAGTACCTGATTGTCAGAAAAAAAAAAGGCATGAAATTTGTTCAGGAAATTTGTCGCTTTTTTCAGGATATATTAATGTTTATATTTAGTCATTTTAATATAAAAGGAGGGTCGTTTCCTCAGTACTCAAGTACCGAAAGCCCAAGCCCCTTACTCCCATCTCTCAGCTGGTGGCCTTACTTCTGGGTCCCCAGTTAGGTGAGTGCTGGTGAGCCCTGCTGAAGTCGTCCTCCTGAGGCACCTGGTTGTCCTCACCTTTCTCACAAGGAGCCTTGAAGTCCAGGTCTGGTTTTGGGTTTCAGAACGGGTGGGCAACGGGGGCTGCACATAGGAAAGCTGGATGCTGTGTGTGGGTCCTTCGCTGCACATCTGCATAGCACAAAGCCTCCCCATAGGGAGGGAAGTTTTTGCGCTGGTGCTATTCAAATGCGAAGGGGGGGATCTGGTAATCATATTTCAGAGAAAAAATATGGTGTCTTTGCCTTCTTGTTACTGTGATTTTAAAACTTGAATATGATTGATATTGCTGCCCCAAGTCCCTGTGAAGTCACACAAACAGAAGTGCTCAGAGTGCTCTAAACACAGGCTTGTGTAGTTTGCAGCCATCTGCAGGGCTTATCTCATGATCTGACTTGCTTTTGTCTCGGTATGTCAGCGCTCAGACACTTTTCTCTACAAACACGTTTTTGCTCGAGTCACTTATCTTTACATGGTACTCTGTTAGTTCCTGTAATTCAAATAGCTAAGGAAAAAAATAAATTGGTCTATTTTTTTAACAGCCTCAAGGAAGCTTTAAAAAAAAACACAAATGTGTTGAGTTTGCAACAATAACTTGGTGGTACTACCTATCTACTGCAGCTCTCTGCATATCTGTTATTTGCTAGTCAAATGATTCCCAATGGCAGCATCCAACCACTCTTTCCACTACCCCCCAAACTGCCAAGGTGAATGAAAGCAGCTTATTTTATATTTTATGTCAAGTAATAATTAACAGTTGTCTCCTATACCATCAAGCGATCAAACATTGTATAGTTGGCCACTGTATTTACGTGGAAAAGCATTTATGCTTGACTTTATGGTGCAAACTGGAAACCAAGTGTTTTAAAGCAGTATAAATCAGTAATTTGCTGCATCACTTCCCTCTAAATACCTGAGGGGGAAATGTTCAGCCATCGGCCAGCCTGTTTTGCCAGAGCTATCCTTCACCGAGTCTTCAAAAAAAGATTTTTGTCTGCGGCCATGAGGAGAGGTGCTGAATATCATGTCTTAACATTATTTGCTGAAAAATAATGGTTTAATTTTGGAAAGTGTTAGTTCTTACTCTGTTAGAAAAATACTAAAGCAGGTATATTTTGCATTTTTATTAAGTTTTCTTTCATGTTTCTGAGGATCGTGAAGTAGCTCTGGATTGTCTCCTATGAAGAAGGGAGGCTGAGGGAGTTGGGGTTGTTCAGCCTGGAGAAGAGAAGGCCCTGGGGAAACTTTATAGCAGCCTTCCAGTGCCTGAAGGGGGCCTACAGGAAAGGTGGGGAGGGACTCTGTCAGTGAGCGGAGTGATAGGACAAGGGGGAATGACTTTAAAGTAGAAGAGGGCAGATTTAGATTAGATATTAGGAGGAAAGTCTTCACTCAGAGGGTGGTGAGGCCCTGGCACAGGCTGCCCAGAGAAGCTGTGGCTGCCCCATCCCTGGAGGTGCTCAAGGCCAGGCTGGATGGGGCTTTGGGCAACCTGGTCTGGTGGGAGGTGTCCCTGCCCATGGCAGGGGGGTGGGACTGGGTGGGCTTTAAGGTCCCTTCCAACCCATGATATTCTATGATTCTCTGCATATTTTAGTGTAAGACACTTCGGATTCCATCATTTCTTGGCAATACTCATGCATTTGACAATATTGGTTATATTTTTGTCTCAAATGTATGAAAAGCTAGTGTAGATGTACTAATGTTAGAATTGTTTCTGTTATAGACGTCTGCATTTATATGTAGCTGAGGAAGCCAATTAATACTGTAGATCAGTGAAATTGCCCTCAAGAGGAGGAGGGGAGAGTGAAGCAATAACCAGATAGAAGTCTGGGTGGCAAACCATGTAATATCCACTTCAGAATTAGCTGTAAAACTTTCAAAGAAAGCGGCAGGAAAAATACCAAGTAAATGTTAAAATACCAGATTTGCAGAATCACTAAAAAGTGTGAAATGGGTGCAACGTCAAAGAATACAGATACCAGTGTCTTCCAAGGTTTTGTTTCAGATCTGTTCAGACAAGTTATTGAGAAGTTTGGGGATGTTTTTCTGATTTTTATACTGTTCTGTATCGTACTATGAAAACTGAATTTCTTATTTTCAGACTGGGAAGAATGTGTTCTTAATGAAGACTGACTAATAATAGCATCATAGAACAGTTTGGGTTGGAAGATACCTCTGAAGGTCATCTAGTCCAACCCAAGGAGTTTTTAAAATGTTAAGCTCACTTCCAGCACTCTCCTCCCTACCTCCATTGTATCTTATTTTATCTGATCGTTAACCAAGTGCTTGTAAGGCAGCAGTGTTTAACTGGAGACGTCTTGCTAATCCTGTCAGCTGGGTGCTCAGAAGCTCTGCTTATGCCTCTTGAAAGCTGAGCGCAACAGGATGACTGCCAGGTTTTGTCTGCTGTGAGCAAAGGCTAGGTGTGGACTGAGGTAACTAAAATTTGCCCGTTCTCTAATGGTGGTCACAGAAGTACAGGTTCAAATTAAGACCAAAAGCCATTATAAAGGATGGATTTATGCCCAGAGTGTTGTTACACTCTGCTGTAAGATAGCTTTGCTACAAATTTAGTTTTTATCTTTTCACTTTCATGTGTAATTTTTTGCAGATGGAGATATTTTCTAAAAGCAGTCATTAAATCTGTTGCATAAAAAACAGTATTCATGTTTGTGTGGCTGCATTTTGATGTGAAACACGACATATCAGGTTGCTTTTGGAACTCCAATTTCTTTACCTCCTTTTTCTACTTAAACTATATGAAGTCTATTGCAGAGCGCTTGCAGTAATTTTTGCTTCTCAGGATCGTACACCAGTCTGTTCTTACAGGTTTCAGAAGATGTAACTCTTCCCAGTTAATGCTCCTTTTTCTACAGGATTAATCTTACTGTATTTGCAACTCATTCTAGACATCCACATTCTCAGCAGGTTATTTGTTGTCTACGGTTTTATTCAATTCGTAATTCCTCAAATCCTTGGCTCTGTTAAAAGATACCCTCCAGCTTTTAAAAACTGCTGTCCACAAAGTTTCTCAGCACCCTTAACTGCTTTACCTGGCTTAAGAGTTATTAGTGATATGTTGTGCCTAAGTCTGTCCAGCTAAGGAGAAACTGGAAAGAAAATGAGACTTGAAACTGAATTACTGGCTTTAAGCAAAGATCTAGAAGAGATGCCATGTTGTTGGTACCTGAAGGAAATTTGTGTTAAATGTTTTTTTTCATGGAAAAAGATGCGTGTTGCCAGCTGGGCTTTGAGCAGCTAGTTGAAGTTAGAGGTTTCAGTATGATGATTTCTTGGGAATGCCTCATCCAAAGGCAGAGCTGATGCGCTGTGATGTGTGTCCCAGCACAGGCTGCGAGGAAAACGAGGTAACAGGCTCACTCTTGGGCTGAGGTTGCATGTTTTCATCAGCATGCCATTATGCTGGCTTATTTTCATCCACATTTGACACTGCTTTGTAATCACCTCAGAGTATTTTGCTGGATTGAAGAAGATCAGAGAAGTAAGGGGAATTTCGTGTTTGCACTTGTACTCAGACAAGTAATTCCTGGAACTGCTACTCTTGGTTAACTGTTCTGGGAACAGTGACTGTGCAAGTCAGTCAGAAATGAAACGGCCAGGAAGAGCGAACTTAGCACGATATGGTACTGTAACAATCTGGTTGTTACTAGAGTAATTACATAACTTTATTCTCCTTACAGAAATGGGCACTTTGTGACCCCAAAATAATGAAGAAAGGAAGTGCTTGAGTGCTATTTTGCTTCTGAGTGCAATTATTTTTCATGTATAATAATCGTAGAAATACTGTGTTCTTAATACTTGCATGCTGTTGGTTAATGTAATGGTCCTTTAAAGCATGCCTTCTCTACTTCCTTTCCCAAAAATGTCTTCACACCCTGCAGTGTTCTTACTGTTGAAGGTTGTTGATACAGTTCTCAACCTCAAGATTTTTGGCAGGACATTTTGTTGCTGACTGATGATGCATCACCATTTCCGACAGTCAAACGGCTCACATTGGGTGCGTTTTAGTTTATGAATTGTATGCGAATTCTTGTGCTGAGTGTTGGGGGGGAACTGGTAGGAGCTCAATTCGTCTTTGAGACGTTTGGCTTTTGCCTAAAAAACCTTGACAAATAAGGTGTGTCCAAGAATTAGTCATACTGAAGCCTGGCTACAATGGGGAGCTAGGCAATAAACACGCTGATGACTTCAGATAAGGTTGTTTATGTAGCAGCACTGCCAATTCAGACCAAAGATCCATCTGGAAGAGGCTTGTGGCAGTTGCTGTGGGGAAAACTATGTGCAGGACTAGGCTACAACTTCACTTACAGTGATGATGTCCAGCAGAACCATAAAAACACAGAACCATTAAGGTTGGCAAAGACGTCCAAGATCATCTGGTCCAACTGTCCCCCACCACCAGTGTCACCCACTAAACCATGTCCCTAAGCACCACGTCCAGCCTCTCCTTGAGCACCCCCAGGGACGGTGACTCCACCACCTCCCTGGGCAACCCGTCCCAGTGCCTGACTGCTCTTTCTGGGAAGAAATGTCTCCTCATATCCTGCCACGGGCTACTACTGTACTGGCACAATGGTAACTTTTATTACTTTCCTAATAATTCTTTACACTTTGACTTCTGAGCATTGAGTTGGCGTTTTCAGAATTACGCTAGTTCTAAATGTCTCATAGAATAATAGTGATTACAGAGCCCTAGTGAATGTAAAGTTAGGGTAATTTTTGTTCATTATTTTCGCTTTTATCAATAAGTACCATGGCAACTTTATCATCCAGTCACTGAAACTAGTGAGATTTTTTTTGCAGTGTGTTTGGTTCACCTACAATTGAGCATTTTGTGCTGCTAGTAGCAGCCTTTCCTTCCTGGTCGTGCCACCTTTTCCCCATCTTTAATGAAAGTTAAACAGCTGCTGTCTCAGCAGAGAGTGTGAAGCTTCAACGATGACCTCTCTCCACAGTGAAAACAGACTATTCATGCCTGTGATATTTCTCTTTTAGTCTGCCTTCCCATCTGCCCCCTGGCAGCACTTTTTAAAGAGCCTTTCCTGAAGGAGCCTTCATGGAGAACAGGTGTAGTGTGTTTAAGTGGCAGGGCTTTGGTAGTGGGAGGGCCACAGAGGTGGTTTCTGTGAGAAGAATCCAGAAGCTGCCCCATGTTAGATAAAGGCCCTACTGTCGGCCAGAGCCAAGCCATGAGCAATGTTGTTTGCGACTCTGGGAGAGTAGATTTAGGAAGGGGAAAAAATAACTGCCATGCAACAGCAGCTGGGAAAGAGGAGTGAGAAGCAGCCCTGCAGCCCCCCAGGTCAGTGCAGCAGGAGGGCAGGAGGTGCCCCAGGCAGGCAGCAGCAGTTCCCCTGCGGCCTGTGGAGAGGCCCCTGGTGGAGCAGGCTGTCCCCCTGCAGCCCACGGGTCCCACACAGAGCAGATCTCCACGCTGCAGCCCGTGGAGGAGCCCCTGGTGGAACAGGTGGAGGTGGCCTGGAGGAGGCTGCGGCCCATGGAGAGCCCCCGCAGGAGCAGGCCCCGGGCCGGAGCTGCAGCCCGTGGAGAGGAGCCCATGCAGGAGCAGGGGCCTGGGGGTGCCAGAATCCCGTGGGAGGGACCCCACGTGGAGCAGGGGCAGGGAGTGACCGTGAAGGAGCGGTGGAGACGAAGCGTCAGGGACTGACCGCAGCCCCCATCCCCCTGTGCCTCTCGGGGGGAGGAGGTCGAAGAGAGTGGATGGGGATGAAGGTTTTTTTTTTCTTTCCATTGTTTCTCACTTCTCTAGCTTATTAGTAATAGGCAATAAATTTTGCTGTCTATCTACTTTGAGTCTTTTGCCTGTGCATCTCCCCATCCTTGTCTCAACCCTTGAGCCCTTTGCATTGTATTTTCTCCCCATTTCCCTTTGAGGAGGGGGAGTGAGAGAGCGGCTGTCGTGGAGCTTGGCTGCCCACCCACGTAAAACCACCACACCAGGATACCCTCTGGCTGCAGGATCATCCTGTTCACAGATGGCTTCTATTACTTTAGAGGAGAAATCCTGGGATTTGTGAGGCATGACTTCCCTTTCTCTACCCTGGTACTGCCACTGAAAGATGCTGTCTCATGTCATCCTACAGCTGCTCGTTTCTGTCTCTTCATTTGACCCCGTGCAGACACCAGCACTGCCATAAGGTGCCATAAATAGGAGAGCACCTCAGAGTGTACAACTAAGGCGTCCCCTGCCGAAAATTAAGAAAAACCAGCAGAACAGAAAAAAGCACAGCTCCTGGTCCACTTCAACATGCAGTCACTCAACTCTACTTGAACAAGACAGATTGGGTATAGTTGGAAGGACAGAGCAGGGTGATGGAGGGGTTTGGGACTGTGTCTTTTGGTGCAATACTGGCTTATGCTGACTTAGAGCGTTGTGTAGTTAAGGTTTTAATGTGCTGAATATTGAAAGGCTTGCTAGGTAACTATATATATATATTAATAAAAAGGGGTGTATGTTAGGTGAGTGTTGAGCAGAAAAGCTGTTGAAGAAAGCCATGCAGGAGCCTACTGCAAGCCACGTAGCAGCAGTCTTCCCATGGTCGTTCTGAGTGCTTTAAACCAAGTAGTTGAATAAAGACGCATTTCTGTTTGAAGGCTGTTCTTCCAAACTCCTTTTAAAGCAATATTTCCAAAAGCTAGTTTCACTGCCTTGGCAAACAAGAACAGTCTTGAGATGCTCATGGTTCATTTTTTCTCTTCAATATTCAACTGCTGATTGGTTTACAGAGGTACAAAGCAATCGCTGTGTCAGTAGATTTCATATTTGTAAAGTACTATCATCTGTCTGTGTAGTATTTTTTACACATACCAATAGTATTAGTCACTCTTAACACAACAGGTCTATCATCTTTATGGTTAACATTTAAAAACTGAAGAAAAAAATGATTGCTAGAAGATTGCTTGAGTCCTGTTTCACTTTTTAAAATTTAGCTTGACTTTATTTCTACTTTGAAAGCAGCTGTCAGCCCTGATATCTAATCGTGCCTGTCAACTGTTCATCTTGCTATCACAGAATCGTCTAGGTTGGAAGAGACCACCACGATCACCCAGTCCAACCTCTGACCTAACACTAACAAGTCCTCCACTAAACCATATCACTAAGCTCAACATCTAAACGTCTTTTAAAGACCTCCAGGGATGGTGATTCAACCTCTTCCCTGGGCAGCCTATTCCAATGCCTAACAACCCTTTCAATAAAGAAGTTCCTCCTAATATCCAACCTAAACCTCCCCGGTGCAACTTTAGCCCATTCCCCCTCGTCCTGTCACCGGGCACGTGGGAGAACAGACCAACCCCCACCTCACTACAGCGTCCTTTAAGGTACCTATAGAGAGCGATAAGGTCGCCCCTGAGCCTCCTCTTCTCCAGGCTGAACAATCCTAGCTCCCTCAGCTGCTCCTCGTAAGACTTGTTCTCCAGACCCCTCACCGGCTTCGTTGCCCTTCTCTGGAGTCTCTCGAGCACCTCCATGTCCTTCTTGTAGCAAGGGGCCCAAAACTGAACACCATACTCGAGGTGCGGCCTCACCAGAGCCGAGTACAGGGGGACAATCACTTCCCTAGCCCTGCTGGCCACGCTGCTTCTTATACAAGCCAGGATGCTGTTGGCCTTCTTGGCCACCTGAGCACACTGCTGGCTCATATTCAGCTGGCTATCAACCAATACTCCCAGGTCCTTCTCTGCCAGGCAGCTTTCCAACCACTCATATGTGATACACTTCTTGAGTTTTTACATCTTTTCTCGCACCTTCCTTCTAATTTCAAGGGAAGATGCATGTGTGGTGCTCTCCCAGAAGTTGTCACATGCATCCTTCTCCATTTCTAGGAAACATATCTTGGTGATGCTCTTACATCCTGTAGTGAGGTGGCCCCATAGACATTCACAGATCAGCTTTGTGAAACATAGAGAACTGGTTCATACAAAGCCATCTTCTGAAGAACAATTTTGAGAGTGGAGAGGAATTGTAAAGATAATGGATTTACAGCCTTATTTAAAGGAACACCAATTTAAGATGCATATCCTGGCTTGTGGCAACCTGGCTTTCCTTCTCTAACTGAAGATATCTGAGCTTATTTTTCATTGGGCCTTCAAGTACCTCTTTGTAGGAAATGGCAGTTGCTCCCATTAGAGATGCTTGATTTCATATTAATATGCATGTAGGTATGCTAGAGACTATCTACAGCAGGATCTCTAAAGCAGTTCCAAGTTTCCATGAGGGGTTCCAAGTGTCAGAATAATTGCTCTTTCCATGCAGTACTTTTTTTTTAATGAGAATCTGGAACATGAGAGAACTGAACTTCAAAGTTCCTAGTAGGCTTGGAACTAGGACACCCACATTCAGATCAGCTGTTCATGTGCTTTCTGTCAAGGACTTCAAATAATTGGAGTTTGCGTGATTTGCAAATGCTGTCAGTATGTGCTTGCCACCTTCTTTGTAGTTTATGACTTTCCAAGTCTTTTGTGTGAGGAGGAAAAGCCTGTTAAAATAGAGCTGTCAAATGACCAGGACTAATTAACATTGTTTTTTCTCTCCTTTTTTCCTCTGTCCATTATGTATTTAGATAAAAGGAGATTATCACAAAGCTTGATGACAACATTTTGTTCTGTAAACCAGTGTTATACTAGCCCTAAGTTAGAAGGAGGACTTGTATTAAACATACAGTTGTTCTAAAGAGTTAAAAGCAGATCTGACAATATTCTTAAATGAATTACACCGCTAACACTGCAGTCGTTAATGTTATCTTAATAAATTTTGTAATAACAAGACCTAATAGGATCATAATTTATATAAACAGCTCATCTAGTAGGAGATGTGTACATATATGTGAAATTAAAAGTTCCTAATCTTGCATTTTTTTCATGGCAATACTCTTTAAATGTAGACTGAAGTATATTTTGGTGTGGCAGATCTAAATTACTTCAAAATTCTGAATACCAGTTGTTGTGTAATGTTTCTGAAAACGCAGTTGCAAACAAAAGTCAGCTTTCTAAGCATGTAATTCTGTCCTGGACAAGAGGAATGGAAGTTGATAGCTCCCATCTGCTCCTTGTCCTTTCATTCCAAGGTTGTCAATTCTAAATTAGCTTTATTTTGCCATACAAAATCACATCTACCTTTTAGCATATTATGAAGAAAAACATTTCTTAATGTTATGTATTGTATTGATTAACTCAATAATTTGAATAATTTGTGGTGGTGTTAATTGTCAAAAACCAAGAAACCCCACAATGCTGCTAGGCATTGAGATGCACAATTTAGCGATAAACGTTGTATTAAGGTATATTACGGGCAAATAACTAAAAACCAACTAGAAAATTAATGTAAAGAAGGGAAGTGTAAAGCAGTAGAAAATAAAGAGAAAAGCAGACCTTAAAATATTGTAAACTGCTAATTAACACTGCCTGAGAGGAAAGCTGCTCGGGGCCTTCCTTTATAATCAGTGGACTACACCCAAACCCCAGGGTAGCTGTTCTCTGTATTTAAGGCTTTAGGTCATTCATTTAATCTTCTCATGGAAACCAAAGTCCCGTTAAACATGGAGTTGGGACAGAGCTGATATAAACATCAGGAAGCTGTGAAGCACCCGTGTATCCTGTATTTCATCATAGCCAAATAAAGGTTAGCCAACAAGAAATTCAGTGTATTTTGTCCAGAAAATGAGCTTGAAGACTGTGGAAAAATGACCGTAAAGGCTTGTGGTGCAGGTATTGTCGCAGGGAAGCATCCTGTAGAAGGTTCCTGAACTAACCCGCACATAATGCACTGTTTGGTTTTGGCAGAGTTTTAGTTAGTGTAAGAGGGAACTGAGTCAAATTTCTGTCTTGTTCTTGGTTCCTCTGCCAATGGCCATTTGACCCAGAGAAATCTTGGCCGTTACTTGATTCCTTCCTTTTCGCACCACTAAAATGGGGCTTGGCTAGCTACCATGTGGAAGTCTCAAAGGAAAAGCAGCATCACGTTTTATTAATAAAATTTATTCTGTGGCTGCATTTAGCATTAAGGTAAAAATTGCGCAAAACTCCTTTCACGTGAAAGGAATGCATTGGAGGTGACCTGTTGACCCGAAGCACTGCTTAAAAGCTTTGAAAAGCAATATAAAATTTGTAAAAGATAGTGTGAATAACGTCACTTTAGAAACAAGTTACTGATTAACGTTCCTGCTAGATAAAGCTGGACCTGGGGGTTAAAGTTCTTTTTTTGGACTCTTACTTAGGGGACTGGTAATTGTCTGGTTATTGACATCATATTTTGTTCATTCGAGTGAGAGGTAGATTGTTGAATACCAAATAGTGTGACTGAAGCTGAACAGAGTTAGCACTGATAAGCTCTGGGTAATTTCTGGCCTAGAAAAATGACTGCAAGCTCAAGATTCACTAAATAAAAGTATTTTTCATGTTTATGTATATAAAGGAAGGAGACAGGGTTATAATTAAGCCCTTAATAGCTGATGTGTTTTGTAGGGTGGAGGATAGATGCATTTGCAAAAACTCACATCTGTGTATTTCAACATCGTCTCTGTTTTTTTGTGAGGCACTGGTTTTGTCGATGCGGTTAGTACCTACTTTTCATTCGCAGCGTGTGGCTGTGCACTTGGAAAGCCATAAGTAATAGTGGTGGATGGCCCTGGGAGAAGAGCACAGATGGCTTTACCTAAAGCGCTTTCAACCATAAAGCGCAAATTATGATTGTCAGGATGCTCACCTTTCATTTCAACAGGTCTAAAAGCTAAATAACCTTTTCCTGCCTCGTGCAGCCCCATTACTAACCAAGTTTCTGCAGTCAGGTCACGGGTGACTGTGCTTTTTGCCCAAGGTAACCCATTGAGTCAATGCTTTAGCACATCCCACCATTGCTCATGCCAGCCAGCCTCTGCTGTTGGAAGCCAGCTGGGATGTGACAACCACTCATTTATGGCCACACATTTTATTTATTTATTTATTTTTTTACCACCAGGTCAATGAGAATTTTGGGAAGCCAGGAGATGTACTGGGCTTGCTGTGTCCTACTACTCTGTCTCTATAAGTAGATTTTTCAATGCAACGAATATCTTCTTGCTTACTGTATTTCATCTACCTGATGGAAAGCAGTGCTTTTCATATAAATTCCCATAGGGTAACGTTTCATGTGCAAATCAGCTGATTTAACAGGTTGTTGTCAGCAAATGTGGGAGATCTTGTACTCCCTGTTTTCTGCTCTTTCCTACTTTGTTCCCAACCTTAGCGTTGCTGCCTTGACTGTTCTTAATGCTTGTTCGGCTTTGTTTGCTCGATTCTGAGCTGATTCAACTCAAACCAATTTTTTTCTTCAAGTTAAATTTCTGCTTTTTTAGTGCATCAGATTGATTTGCATGGAGATTGAATGAATGTTAATGCTAGTAAATAGGAGGAAAGAAACAGGGAAAATCATTTAAAAGTCGGCAGTTCCCTTTTATAGGTAGCAAGCTGCCATGTCTCCTCTCATTCAGTCATTATCAGAGATGTTTAATGACTTCTTCGCCTCTAACACTGGTGATGGGCCCTGGGATACCCTGAGTTGGAAGATTGTGACTGCAGGAATGATAAACTCTCAGCCAGCTCTGAATTTCTACGGGATTTGCTGCTCCAGCTGGATGCATATGAGTCTATGGGGCCCAATGGGATTTATCTCAGGGTACTCAGAGAGCTGGCTGATCTCACTAAGAGACCTCTCTCAAGTATTGTCAGCAGTCTTGGGAATGTTGGGAGGTCCCAGTTGGCTTGAAGCTGGCAAATGTTGTCCCAGTTTTCAAGGACAAGAAAGAAGACCCTAGTAATTACAGGCCTGTTAGTTTCACTTTGGTGTCTGGTGAAATTATGCAGAAGATTATTCTAGGAGTTACTGAAAAACTCTTGGAAGACAGTGTAATCACTGGTCACATCCTACACATGTTTACGAGGGGAAAGTTCTGCTTAACAAACAATTTCCTTTTATAACAAGGTTGACCTTTTATGGTCCTTTTATGACCACCTAGTTGACCAAGGGAAGCCAGTAGATGTAATCCTTGTGGATTTCAGCAAAACTTTTGATGCTGTCTTTCGCAGTATCCTTCTGAACAAAACGTCCAGCACACAGCTATAGAAGTGCATAACGCGATGGGTGAACAGTTCTCTGACGGATCTGGCCCAAAGGGTTGTAGTATATGGGGTTATACCAGGCCAGCAGCCAGTCACTGGTTGGGTTCTTGAGCTCCATTTTGGGGCCAGTTGTCTTCAATGTTTTTATAAATGACCTGGATGCAGGACTGGAATGCATACTAAGCAAGTTTGCATATGATACTAAATTAGGAGGAGCTGCTGACTCCCTTGAGGGTAGAGAGGCCTTGCAGAGATCTTGGCAAATGGCAAATCAGCAGGCTGGGCAATCACCAGCCACATGAAGTTCAACAAGATCAAGTGTTGGATTCTGCAGCTGGGACGGGACAGCCCTCGCTATACGTACAGACTGGGGGATGAGAGGCTGGAGAGCACCCCCCAGAAAGGGATCTGGGGGTTGTGGTCACAGCAAGCTGAACGCGAGCCAGCAGCGTGCCCTGGCAGCCAGGAGGGCCAACCGTACCCTGGGGTGCATCAGGCCCAGCACTGCCAGCGGGCGAGGGAAGGGATTGTCCCGCTCTGCTCTGCGCTGTGCGGCCTCACCTCCAGCACTGTGTGCAGGTCTGGGTGCCACGGTGTAAGGAGGGCATAAAGCTATCAGTGCCCAAAGGAGGGCTGCAGAGGAAGTGAAGGGTCTCAATGGCAAAGTGAGGAGGGGCTGAGGTCCCTGGGTTTGTTAAGCCAAACAGAGGGGAGGCCTCATGGCGGCCTGCAGCTCCCTCACGAGGGGAGCGGAGGGGCAGGCGCTGAGCTCTGCTCTCTGGGGACAGCGACAGGACCCGAGGGAACGGCATGGAGCTGGGACAGGGGAGGGTCAGGCTGGGGGTTAGGGAAAGGTTCTGCACCCAGAGGGTGGTCGGGCACTGGGACAGGCTCCCCATGGCGGTGGTCACAGCCCCAAGCCTGCTGGAGTTCCAGAAGTGTTTGGACAATGCTCTCAGACACATGGTCTGATTTTTGGGTGGTCCTTTGTGGAGCCAAGGGTTGGACTCGATGATCCTTTTGGGTCCCTTCCAACTCAGGATATTCTATGATTCTGTGATTAAATGATGTGATTAATAAAACCACACTCTGTGTAGTGAAAACTGGAGCAGGGTTGAGAAGAGGACCCAGAACTTCTGGTCTTGAGTGCTAACTTATAAAACTGTGACTTCAGTTTCCATTTCTTGACCTCTTGCTCACCCTGTATCAATTCCCTTTTCTTCTACTTATGTTTATTTAAAAAAATACTTTCCAGTCATTCTAGTTAAAATGTTAAACAAATGAAGTGGGATTAACTCTTAGTCAGGGAATCAAGAGATGTTTTCAGAATGAATTAGTGATTGCTCTGGGAAAGAAACCTGGATCCTTCAGAGCGTAGTGAGACATGGTTAGAAATAATAAAAAAGAGCAGGCAAAATGGCCAGAAGAATAAGAAATGGAGGTCATGTCTGCATTTTCCTCAAGGGCAGCACTGAAAGAGACAAGTGAGAAAGCACGTGCATTCCTAAATACAAGGAAGGATGATGCAAGCCAGTCCAAGATCTGGTTGAGAAATGGTGGAGAAATAACTGTGTGGTTATGAGTCAGTAACTGATGTTTTTCTGTTATGGATGGAACTGCTTCAGTATTGCCAAAATCCTAATTTAAAAATTACACAATGTGAAGAATTGTAAATCTCAAGCCGCTCTCATCTTGTTGCTCTGAGTTTGTAGTTGTCACACTTCAGAAGGAAAGTGCTCTTTTAGAAGTAAGACTAAAAGGAGGTCTTAATGCTGGTTTTAATACTATTAAAACCGGTAAGAATCACCTTCAGCTTGCTTAACAGCATGCTATGTTCGTATTTGTTATTGTACAGGTTTGTCGTTTGTGTCATCACATTTTGTTAGTAATATATGCATTTGTAGGATCAAACAGACTTTGGACAATCAGATGACATTTTATGTACAAAGTGTTGACCTAATTGATTTTGTGGCTTTTAGGAGACCATTTGGAGGAAAAAGCTGAATTTCTATTTTTGCCCTGTCTTTAGGGACACTGTTTTCAACTCTGAGAAGGCAGCTGGTTTTCTGTAAGATGTTGTTCTGTTGCTTCTGGACTTCTGATGCTGCCTTCTTGGCAGGCAACATTCAGCTCAAGGATGAGAGTCCTGTTTAAAGAAAGTGTAAAAAACAGAAGCCAGCAACCCCGTGTTTTCAAAATTAGGTATAAATTTGATGCCAAATTATTTTCCCGTGAAGACTTGCAGTCTCAGCAGAATTCTACCCTGTACGTGACACGCAGATGGCGAAAGCCTGAGATTCTGTTTCTGCAAGAGTGCTGTTTGTTACTATTGTCAGCAGTAGTACTAATGTTACTTCAGCCAGAACCATCCACCTTCCACTTACATCCTCTCTTCATTGCTTCCTTAATTCAAGGTCGTAGTAAGTTCAAGCTTATTCCAGCTGCCTTTCCTAAAGTCCAGATAACTGACCTAAAATCAAAATGTGTACTTCTTTTCAAGTTAAATATGTCCTTTAATATCAAACTGATGTTTTGGAGTTTCTCTCCATCATCATGGTTGCCTATTGAAAGCTACGTAATGTTGAAGATAAGCTACCAAAGCAGGATCAGGTTGCTGTATTTGCCTTTAAGATCCCAGCTGGGCGTAAGGGCAGAGATTTAATGGATGCAGAGCGACTATAGCCCTTGCCAAAAGTAGCCCTAGGAAAATCACATCCAAAAATGGTATTGCAGAGATCTGAATAGTCCCTGGTGCAATTAGATGGGCTATGACTGTGTTTTGTATGTTATCTGTCACATGTAAAATATTAGGTAGATGTTGTAGCAGCAATAGTACCTTTCTTTCATCAGTTACCTTCTAGTCACCCATGTGTTTTTTGAGAACGTGACCTTTTGTCTTCATACTCTATGTGCCATTTACTTTTCTCTTCAGGAATGGCTTTTTAATAGGAATCAATAAGAGACTTTAGAATACAACAGCCATGTCTGAACTCTGCAATTGACCTGTATCTAGTGGACAGAAAAAAAAAAAGTTTGATGTATTTTAATAGTTAAAATTGGTTGGTATTATTGGACAAAGCATGAGTGTTTTGAAGGATTTCAAAGCATTAATCTTCTGTTTAGGAGCATATTTGGGGGGTTGTTTTTAGAGAAGGAATAACATCTATCCAATCACTATTCTCAGTGTAATGTATTGCTACTGTGATTTTTCTAGGATTCACCTCTGTTTGATCTTATCAAGCAGTCGAAAGAACGAGAAGGTCAAACTGATCAGCCTGAGCCTGCCTCCACTCTAAATCTGCCTCTCCAACATAACCACACTGCAGCAGACCTGTAAGTGACGTGCATGCTTGGTGTCTAGTGAAATGTATAGCTAATATCTCCCTTAATATTTAAATCCAAGCCCCATCGAACTTGTAATTGCAAACTGTTACCTTATTTGTCTAGGAATAAACAAGTCCGCTTATCAGTAAAATGGTTTTGACTTGACGTTAGTTGGTTTTTGGCTTGAGGTTAGTTAGTGGAGTGAGTGGATGGGTACGAGTTTTGTGAGAGGAGGGGAAGAAGAGAAAGATGATGCAGCTCCTTTGTGCTATCACTAACACATTTCTCTTGCTCTTCTGAGCTGTAATAAGAAGGAATACAGATTAGTATTTAATCAGTAATTTGAAATTTTATTTCTGTTATGGGAATAACTGGTTACAGTACCAATACATTTAGTCTCATGGGGGGAGAGGGAAGAGTTCGTGCAAGTATTATTCATTTTAAATTATTCCTTTATCTTGTGATGTTAAGTGCTTAATAGAAGTTGAATCTCCAGGTATCTTTCTCCTGTGAGATCTCCTAAGAAGAAAGCATCTGGACACCCTCACAGTGCTACTTCCAATCCAGATGCTCAGCCAGCTGCAAGCCCGCAAACACAGAAACCGCAAAAATCTACCTCCCTCTCTCTGTTCTACAAAAAAGGTTTGTTGCTTCTATACTTACTGAAGTTGTAAAGCGGTCATTTATCTGGTTTTGGAGCTCAACATTCTTAAGAGGTAATGATAGAAGTATGTAGCAAAAGGCCATACAAACCCTTAACTGAACTGCTATTGAAAGAAATAGTAAAATGGTGCCAGCGGGTTAATGAGTGCACTCTACAGACCAAGTTTCAGCTGAAAGCTTATCTACTGTTTATAAGAATGACCACATTGGCTTAGATGAAGGGTTCGTCTATCGTAATATCCATTTTGCAGCAGTGACCATTAATAGGTGTCATGAAAAGCTTAAGAACTGGGCAAGCTTATGTGATGCTTCCCCTGAATGCTTTTCTAAGCTTTGACTTTTTCCAGCTTGGGGGTTTTTCTGAGCTTTCTGTGGTACGTCTGCTTAATAACTTCTCAGTAGATTCATTTTCCAAATGCTTGTCCAGACCTTTTGATTCGACACAGACATATGTGCAGTATTGTACAGTGTGGACTTCCATGTATCCACTTCCATTTCTTCTGAACCTAACTAGTTTGTTTGATAGCTCATAGCTCTTGTAGTGGGAGATGGTGAACACTTAATTGCTATCCATCCTCCATCATGTTCCTCTTATTTTGTATACCCCTATTATTACCATTTCAGTTTATTTTTCTTTTCTATCCCTCAAGTGTATCTACTGGCCTATCTTCGATTACGTACCCTGTTCTTTCGGCTTCTCTCTGAACATCCTGACCTGGAACCCTTGATCTGGACCCTCTTCCAGCACACACTGCAAAATGAATATGAGCTTATGAGAGACAGACACTTGGACCAGGTAACACTAAAAAAAAAAAGTTTCAAAAGGCTTTCCTGCACAAAATGTTCCTTACACATTCTTTAACTGCTAAAAATTATGATTTGAGCTTTTATTTCTCTATTGATCACTCATAACAGAAATTAAGCACTTAGTGAAGTGTATTTTTGATCATCTCTGGTTTGTTTGTAAGTACCATGAAATGCTCAAAATACCATTTATGGGTATATTCAAAATAATGAACAGAGACCAAATTTTCTATTAATTTGTGTAAGAAAATACTGATTTTCTTTGGGAAGACAAAATATTTGACTGATCCTTGTTTTGTTATTGGACCCTAAAGTTTCAGTCTGTGAAATGGGTTTGAAAAGGTATTACCAGCTGCAATTAGTTAATTGTCCTACAGAAAAGGAAGGAACAGTAGTTGACATTTTCTGAAAGTTCTTACGAAGGTGAGTTGCACGGTGACTTTCAGAGCACAGTCACTAACAGAAGGCTTATAAACTGAGCTTTTGCTTTTGTTTACTTCAAGAACAGCTGCTAGGAAAGTTTCAAAGTCAGTAGCAAAGCTTCTTTTGCTCTCGCTGAAGCCAGAATTGCTTTCTGTTTTAAAAACATGAAAGCATAGAAGAGTATCACAGAAAAAGTAGGATTTCTAAACTCAAAATGAAAAGCCCGAATTAATTTGCTGCATTTTCAGTTGTTTTTTTCTTGTTTCTTTAATAGATCATGATGTGTTCCATGTATGGCATATGCAAAGTAAAAAATGTGGATCTTAGATTTAAAATAATAGTTTCAGCATACAAGGAGCTTCCCAATACAAACCAAGAGGTATGGAAATTCTTTAATATGATATACAATATGATAAACAAATTTTTAAATTGTTTTTCCTCTGTCTAAAATGAAAAACCAGGCATACAAATGTTCCTGTTCAGTACAAACTCTCCAAATGCTTTATTGTATCTCAATTTTGGGGATGAGAAAACTAGCTCTAATACTAAATGTCTCTTTACACATCTTGCACAAATATGTTAGTAGTTCTCAGAAGGCAAACTTCATTCTGCCTTTTTAATTCAAGATACTAAATAACAGTTTATGGTTCTATCTGGAGACTAGATGAAAGATTCAAATGGAGTACTAACAAGATTTTTCAAAAGCAACCTAAGTTGCTTTAGATTTACCTAGCTTCAGTTGACCGTTGAGGGGAGACATTACTTTTTATAGATATTTCCAATAGAAATGTGGTTATATTTCAAATAGGTAAGTGTAGGGAGGCCTATTAAAGTTACAGGCTCGATTCTAACATAAAAAGTTGCTTCGGTAGAAAAAACAGTTGTTTGAACTGTAAGTGTCCTTTTAGTAGCAGACTTTCTCAGTGTATTTGTGTGTCTTGGCTAAACCCCTGAGCTCTGTCTCCAAACCTGAAGAACTGTTTTATCCATGTCAGGTGAGTAATGAAGAGTTTTTTAGCCTTGCAAGGTGATTATAGTAGCAAAAGTAGCAAGGCCTTGTTTTTTTAATGACAATCGGGTGTGTGAAAGTAAATGGAGCTTAAATTTGGAAAACATTGTTATAGTACTGATTAACTACATTCACAGTAAAGAAAGGGATGTACTGCTTAATTAAGTAGGAACCTCTACTGCTGTTCATACGTTTGAAAAAAAACGTTCTAAATAGTAGTCACAAAGGCTGGTACCTGACACATGCCACAAAGTTTATGAATGGTGTTATGAGTTTGTCAAATGTAATTTTTTTTTCATTTTTTATTTTTGTTGTGTATGGTTTTCTCACCCTGTGCAGACCTTCAAACGTGTTCTTATCAGGGAAGAACAGTACGACTCCATTATAGTCTTCTACAACTTAGTGTTTATGCAGAAACTGAAAACGAACATTTTGCAGTATGCCTCCAACAGGGTAAGGTGTTAGCTGTGTTCAGTATTACTTATTTAATAGAATGGGAATATATAGACAATAAAACATTATTATTTTATTTTATAGCCTCCTACTCTGTCACCTATCCCACACATTCCTCGCAGCCCTTACCAGTTTTCCACTTCTCCTCGGCGTGTCCCTGCTGGCAATAACATCTACATCTCACCCTTGAAGAGCCCATACAAATTCTCTGATGGGTTTCAGTCTCCCACAAAGATGACTCCGAGGTCTAGGTATGTTGGTTGGAACCATTTCTTTGAGCGAAGTGAAGTTGTTGGGACTCCAGAGAACTGCACGGTGTAGTTTATCAATAGTCTGTGTTTTTTATCTTTTCTGCTTAAAAGTTTGTGTCCTGTATTTGGAATCTTTGAGCGCGTTTCTGTTTCAGTTTAGTTAGTATGTAAGATTTTTTTTTCTCCCCAAATAATTGCATCCAATATGTGTTTTTTGGCTTGGTTGTTTCAATGTTGTTGGTTTTGACTCTGGAGCATAAAAGATGAATGAATTTTTTACACTTGGTTAAGGAGAAAATAATTTTTTGGAACAAGATGGCTCAGAATATTTAGTTGACTTAGCTAAACATTTCAAACTCCTGGTCACTAGCTTTTAGCTGATAAGGATGATGGCAAATCAAAGGCATGCTGTCTGTAAAAAGCATTTCCATCTCACCATTAAAAGCCCGTGCATATCTCCAGTGGGCTTTTCAGAGTCGGATCAAGTGAGTACTGGTACAACTGATTCACTGTGCAATTATTGTATGTTTTAGGTTGAAGTCTTGTATGGGTTTGATTAGCAAACATCTAAAGGTTATCTAATTAAGGGATGATCATCAGGTACTCAGCACTGAAGTGTCCTCCTGTTGATAGGGGATGGACTGCCGGGCCTTTGATTCTTTCAGGCCACAGTTTCTAATTAATTATCTGTATGGGACTGTTGGTTTGGCAGTTGAGTTTTCACTGGCCCTAATGGAAACATGAATGATCTGAACATGGCAAAGCACAGTTTGTGTTTGCACTGTTGGCACAGAGAGGAAGAGAAAGAGAGCTCGTTAATGTCTCATGCGAAGCTGTTTAAATTAATGGATGTTTTTGTGTCTCATTCCGGAATGTTACTTAATCTAAAACACTTGTTTTCTTCATTTGGCAGAATTCTGGTGTCAATCGGAGAGTCGTTTGGGGTGAGTTTTACAATTTTTGTCTGATCTGGAATGCGTGTAACTTTGGGAGGAATGAGAGAGCCTCCTGACAGCTGTAGAACCGGCCAGTGTTTCTAATTTAATGTAGTAATTCATGGAATTTGTAAGCACAAGGATTACAGGGGGTGTACTATTAACCTTTTTTCAAATATTCAGACTTCTTTCACAACGACTAAAATCAAATGCAAAACATTTTAAAAGCAGAGTTCTTAGGCTGCAGCTTTAGAACTTGTAGTATTGTAGTGGATAATCTGGGAAGTCTGAGTAGTTTCAGGATTTACTGGTAATTCTTTCGCTATTTTTGTGTCATTTCAGACTTCCGAAAAGTTTCAAAAAATAAACCAGATGGTGTGCAACAGTGAGAGGCAGCTAAAACGCAGTGCTGAAGTAAGCGATGCTCCTAAGCCACTGAAGAGGCTGCGCTTTGATATAGAAGGGCAAGATGAAGCAGATGGGAGGTAAGAGATTGCTCTTGGACTTCAGGTAAACCGAACCAAACTATGTTTGGTTCTCAGGCCCTTCAGAATGCATCCCAATGTCCATTTATAGTTACGGAAGTTCAAAAATTTTAAATGAGAGCTGGAAGCATAATACTTAATAGGACACTTGGTGTCATGATGTCAAAAGCAAGGATTTATTCAGTGCCTATACATTCAGCATCCTGGTGTTTCTGCTGAGTGCTAAATCTAAATCATGCTATTGTCCTTAGACAGTGTTGAAATCAAGCATCTCATGAGTTTATTTTGGAGGAAAAAAATAGTTTATCTTTGTAAAATAAGGCAATAGCATTGAAATTAATTAATACTGATTTATAGTTAGGTTTATCAGGATAAAAGTTAAAATATATATATATATTTTTTTTAACTTCTCTTTAATCAAATGCTTTCTGTCTGCAGTAAACACCTACCCCAGGAGTCCAAGTTCCAACAAAAGCTTGCAGAAATGAGTGAGTATTTTTTTTTCAGTAACTTGTCAGCAGTGAGTGCCTTGCATAAAATAATTTGTGTCAACTCAGATAAAAACATTGTTCAACATTGATAGCATTTCAGTGCTTGCTTTTTTATATTTGCTACACTTAATATTAAAAAATGGAGATGATTAAGTGAAAATCCTCAGAAGGCTCTTTTCAATGGCACTATGCTATTTAATATTATCATGCCATTGCATGTGAATAGGAAAAGGAGCATGACTTGGTCTTCCTAAATACTAGAATTTTTGAAGTTGAATTAAATGTTTTCCAGGGCTTTCCCATTTGTTGTAATGACAGATCCTTTACTGAGAGCTTGCAGGTAGAAATCAGTAGTAATTGCAACAGCATTAGTTGACCAGAACGCCATTTTAGGTCATTACAGTATAGTCGAGGAAAATTATACGCACAGGAAAATTGTACCTAATTTTATGTGTTGCTTTTATACTCGAATGCCCAAGACTGCTTTTCTTCTACTGCAGATCAACCTTTCTTTCAATTTTTTAAATGTTTTTCAAAGAAAATTCAAATCTAGCTCATGAAAAACAAAGCGGCTCCATTTCCACTTCTGAATTTGTATTTTCCGCTCCTGAGAAAGGAGCGTTCTTGGATTGACCAGGCATTGACCTCTCTGGTAGAATCCGAGCTCTGTAGCTGAGTGGATTTGCCCGTTAAAAATTCTTACCTAGGTGCTATTGCTCATCAGGACAGGGGTGACTGCAGAACCAGGCGCCTCTCGTTTATTTTAGGGTAGGGGAAATGCTTCAGTGTTTACCTGTGGCAGAGGTTAAGATGGCGTGCTCTGCTCTGTTCCATGGCCAGCTGTGTTCGTATGTCACTGGGGGGAAAAGGGAATTTGCTACATGGGCTGGCCCTGGGATGTGGGGACTGTGCAACCCATTCGGTCCGTCTGGCGACAAGGCAGAGCCCTACACGGAGCAGTCCATTTGCTCATCTTAAGGATGAAAACAGATAAAAGTGAGGATACAACAGCCATGAGAATCGAGCAAGAATTGCTGAAATAACATTTTGCATTTATTTTTAAGTGCAGGTTTTGTTACTTAGGCTAGTGTGCTTCTATTCCTTGTGTCATTACCAATTTTTACAATAAATAATCCCATCCAAAATAATTTTGAAGGAAGTAGCTAATTTCATTCTTTCTTTTGTAGCATCCACTCGAACAAGAATGCAGAAGCAGAAACTGAACGATGGAAATGATACCTCAGCCAGTGAAGAAAAGTGAGATTCTTCTCAGGACCAGGGTCTGCGCTGCAGGCCCTCTTAGATTGTTTTTGTTTTACAGCCTTCATTAATTGAGTTGCTTTTTTAGTCGCTTTTTATTCCAAACTCCTAGTTGAAAACATTTGGACTTTTTTATTTTTTAAATATTTTTCATGATACCTTTGCCTTATGATGTAGCATGTATCCGATGTAAGCCACTGAATTTAATTTATATATTTTTTGAGGATTTTAAAAACAGACTTGGAAAATGTCTTAGTTTCCTATTGCGACATTAATGATTTAAGCCAGTTCAGTCTCCTTGGATTGAATTTTTCTGTCTAAAGGCAAAATGTTAGCTAGAATGTTTTGAAGTGCACTAATTTTTGTTACTTAGATTTCATTTTAATATCGGAACTCGAAGCATTATTTGCAAATTTTGAAAATTAGGGGCCAGACACTGCAAGGATTTGACTCTGTATATAATTAGATCAAATTCCCATTAACTTAAGCTGCACAGCAGTCTTGCAGGGTCAGGATCTCACTGCAGAAGTAGAACTAGAAAGCAAAGTGAACTCATTATGTAGCTGTACTACTGAAACCAGTAATCCATACCTCAGATACAGAATGTTTTGCATTTTTCCTGTCCCAGCTCTCGCTCCACTCCTTCAGAGGGCACTGCCCATCTGTCCAGTTTGAATTTTATTGAATGCGAATTTCACAGATTAAATGAGTCCCAGAAACCAAGACTTATTCCCATGTGCAAAGTACTTGATAGGCTCCTTAATATCTTGGAAAATCTCAATTAAAACAAAAAGCACTACGGACCTACATTGCGCCTGGTACACGTAAGCTGTCAGTGACGTGGAATTGTCTTGGAGTGATTTCAAATTTTCATCTAACTGTAGCCAAACCCAAAAAGTTGAAAAACAGGCTCAAAAGCTATTTCCTGCAGCTGAAAGCTGTGTCGAAAGTTGGGTTCCAGGTAAGAGTAGATAGCCTGCTATCTAAAAGTGCAGGGTGTCTCTCGTTGGCCTGGTGGCAGCATCTGCACAAAAGCCAAATTTCATGACCCCAAAAGGTAGAATTTAAGAGGCAACTTGTGACCAGTTACAAGTAGCCAAAAAAAAGTTGTTTTTTTTTAAATGTGTTTGTAAATTACTGATTTGGATACTGGATTTTTTCTCGCAATGATAAAGGGTTTGCAAAATAGCCAGTTAAGGAAAGCCTGTTTTATTTCCTAGTAGAAATAAGAAGAAATGAGAAATAATACTTTTACATAAGTAAATGAGATCCCACTTTTAAATTACCCATTTTTTAATGAAATGTAGCTTTTGCAGCTACTTAAATTAATACAGTTGTAGTAGAAAAGCCTGCTGTTCCTTACACAGTAACAACTTAAAGCATCTCTGGGTAGCTTATTTAGAAATTGTATAGCTGAACCTAGAATACTTACAGTAGTACATTTTAAAGATCAGTTCTGGTGTTGATCAGAAGCTAACCCTAGAGCTACTAAAAATGCTGCAAACAGCACCCGGATTTGTCACTGAATTTTAAAATAAAATTGAGCTATTTTTTTAGTCTCAATATGGCTTCAGCTTTCTTCCTGAAAGATGTACAGAAGCGTTACGAGTACCCTATGTTTATTTTTTCACTTCTTGCAGTTTTGCAAACAGAACGTGTGTTGTGTTGGGGTCGCTATCCCCAAGCTCTGTTACAGCGTTTGAAGTTCCTCAGTGCTCCTTTGGTGAGAGTCTCCAGGGGTAACGTTACAGAGCCCAGTACCAAACAGATCTGTTATTTCTTTACTGTGACAATGTATTTTTTGCTCAAACAGACTGAAGGCTTTACATCAAATGTATGATAATATTTTATACAACTAATCAGTTTCTCTCCTTTCAAGACAAATAAAATAGCTTTTCAAAGATGTACAGTTGGTGATTTTATTAGATGAGCAGAAGGCTTTGTATGGCACAGCCCTTGCAGGGGTGCCTGAGACAGTCCTTGGAGAAGTTCGTGTCTGCACTGAGAAGCGTTCGCGTCGCTGCACCACCCTGCTTTTCACCACCGATTCTCGTCTTCTTGGAACTGCTGAAAATAGCCCAGGATGTCAAAACGGGAGTGTGAGCTGTCATCGCTGCCTCAGCCAGGTGTCCAGCTGCAGGCACTTCGGCCGTGCACGCTTCCTGTCTTTGCCTTACGAGAGTCTATAGGTGCCGGTGAGTCAGAGCTCTGCTGAGCTTGGGGGGTTATTCACAGAACTGACACGCAGGACATAATGCCGAGAGCACACAAGTGCACTTGCAAACTGGCCGGTCCCTGCCCCCTCTAAAAACATCTTCTTGTGCAGAGAAAGGCATATTGCAGCTATCAGCTTCTTACCAGATTTTGAAATCTCACTGTGTTTGAGAGTACAGCTTACAGCAAGGCCTGGGTCTACTCAAAATGCCCTGTGCTATTGAACCTGTGTTCAGCGAAAAAGATTAGACTCCAGAGCAGAAGAGTTGGATGGAAAACGAGACAGGCATTTTGTGTGCCTTACTGCTGGGGATCGTACCCCTGATCAAACTCCCCTAATGAGCGTGGAGGAACATGCCAGCGGAGAACAATTTGCCTCCACATCTCAGAAAGGCCCACTTCTCTCCCCTGATGCTGAGGGAATTCAGTGGCTTGCCTCGGCCATGCAGACGTCTCGAGATGGAGGTGCTGACTCCCAGACTTTTGTAGTTTTATACCTTAAGCCTTAATTTCTTGCTGCTGTCCTCTTTCCAAACAGTTTGTTCTTATGTTCTCACTGGAACTTATTCTCTCCTCTCTGCCTTTGACTGGGAGGTGTTGAATAGTGCTCAGACGAGGGCTGAGTGATACTGGTGCAAAGTGCAAGTTGAGATATTTTAAAAGGTAATAAATAAGCTGGTCGTAAAAGCTGGAACTAACATCAGCTTCAGAAGCAATTCTTGGTGGTCTGAAGCATTTTTTTTAATGATTTAATCACTAGGGCATTAATGTGAAAGGTGGAAACACACTGCTGCAAATTCTCCAGCCCTCTTGCTTTGCAGCCTCAGTTTTCATTCTGCTTACGTACACTTTATCTGGTGGCAGTTATTTTCCTTAAAAACACTAATGGTCTTTTAATTAAATCTCTCTCTGAAACAGTATCTTTATTTCTTCTCTTCCCACGTTACTAACTACGTAGCCACCTCAGCTTATAAATCTGAGCAAACATTCGTCAGACTTTCTTCCCCTTTGATGAAAAGAAAGAAAAAAATCCCACTCACACTCTTTAAATACTATGGCGTTTTTATTAATGGTCTGTTAAAACCAGGCAAGTTTATTAAGAAACAAGTAATCAAAACATATTTTTTATGTTCAGGCTGTAAACTTTCTACATCATTAGGTGGTACCCAGCGAGTCCTGTCTCTATGGAGTAATTAAATGCTTTGTTTTACAAGGAAAGCGCATGGAAATTACTCAGACAACATAAAAACAGCACTTTACAGAGTTACCAGGTATTATAACAAAACTACTAAATGGCATCGCAATTCTAACTCTTATTTCAGTAACGTAACTTTGAAGTGATCCTATTCCTGTCCTATCTTTTCTTCCAAATTCCACTTGATTCAGAAATTCGATCCACCTGCGTTTCCCTTTCTGAGAAGTTGAAGATCTCTCTTTATTTCAACCCCAGGCACGTTTTATGCTGGACCACGTTTTCACATAACAAATACATTTTTTGTTTGTGGTGTCCCCCAAAAAAGAACGAGACCCACCCCTTTATTAAGCACTTAACCTGCAAGAACCACAATGTAAGTTTTTTTGCAGACAATCGTACAATGGTAAAATGCATCCTTAATTTCTTCTAAAGCGTCCCATGATTGGGTTTCAAGCACATTTATGCACAAGCATCCAAATTTAACCACTTAAGCCAGTATGTTTCTTTAAACATTGACCTTTAAGTGCCAAGGAAAGTGCATGCAAATGACGGTTAACAAAGAAATAAATAAACGTCTCTAGGAATAAAATACTGTCACATCCAGGTCAAATGATACACGTTGCATGAATAAAAGCCAACACAGACATACGAGATCTTTAGAGTCACCTTCTTTCAGTCCGGAGATGCTTTCTCTCAAAATTACAGGCTTTGTCAGCTATTCTGAAATTACAGCTAAGCTTTAATGTGTACGGGAGGTGGGAAATGAGCAGGAGAAAAATGAATCGGGAAAAAAAAACACAGAAAAACAACACAGAAAAACAACCAAAGGCACTATTGGTCCTATTAAGCCAAAAAATGCCTCGCTAAGAAAACATTTTGACTGCAGGAGTTTCTATCTGGGGCTCTCGGAATGTCGAACCACTGTGTTGTGACCCTGAGCCTGCAGAGGAGAGTGGTGTCATTAAGTCCAGGGAGCGGGATCCCCGGGGAGCCAGGCTCTTCACTGAGCAGAGAAAGGTTTTGATCAGACACTGAATAATAAATAAATAAAGTGGACATTTCGTTTTGCCAGTTTGGGTTCATTAAGTAAAACAACAGGAGTATTTGGAGAGACTTTTATCATACCTTTTTTTTTTTTGAACTTACCATTTCATAACTACCCAGGCGGGTCTCGGGCCCCGGGGTGAAGGGGACAAAGGCTTCACCCCGTCCATTCCTGGCTCACCCAAAAGGTTTGGAATTCCCCGGCCTCGGCTCACGTAGCACTGCTTTATATCTGTGTTCTTGATATCATTAACGCTGGGCAAAGATGTTTTAACCAAAACCCGCGAGGTTTGCAGTAAACTTGTGCCCCCATTCTGAATACTGTTTTATCTGCGTGCCTGCATCAAGTGCCTTTCAACGCAGAATTATCAAAACGGATTTCCCCCCCCCGAGGGAAGTTGTGGTTTTGCTGAAACTGCATTATGTACTGAAAAGTTTTGACCAGTTCTGTTTGAATATAGACTAGTGACACAGCTGCTGCAGGATGGAGTTATGCTGCTGGACAAAGCTGTATGATCAGGAGACAGAAAAAAAAAGCGTGGCAGCAGTAGATAATTCAGTATCTTTCTAGTGATGGTTTGAAAACAGAAGTGATTTTTTTTTTTTTTAAACCAGAGCATTTTTCCAAATTAATTTGCTTCCAGCCCTCTTCCTATGTAAATTTTGCTGACTGCACGCCTCACCCAGCCAATCACATCCGCAGAGCCTGCTGTGAAAAGAGGAACTACTCGCTCCTTCTCCTCATCTTCTCTTCAGACTTGCTTCTCCTCTTCCTTCTCCTCAAGGAATATGATTGATTGCTTGAGAAATAATAATCTGACATAATGAAGGACAGCTATTTCCACTTCAGAAATGATGAAATGAAGTTGAGATCAGTTAAGGGAATTAAATGTGGTTCTTGGAAACCACACGTGAGGATGAGGATAAGTCACCAAAGGATTCTGTGTGAGAGTAAGGGTCTGAGTGAAGGCTGCACGACATGTATCCGTGCACAGAGCCGAGACAGTCAGCTTCTTGCCTTCTGCACCTGTAAAATCCCGCAAAAGGCCCTTAAAGCCACTTCACGCAGTCTTTCAAGATAAATAATTTCTCAGAGTTAATTTACAGCTGCCTGTTAAAAAAAATATTGAAGTAACTGCTTCATGAGCTCAGCATCTTCCGTAAAGGGGCAACCCCCGTCTGCGTAACACGAAGCGGGATTTCATCTTCGCTCACTGTAGTCGGTGAGAAATCAAGTACCTACTCTACGTGAGCCATCCCGTCGCCCTTGATGGTCAGTGATATGAGAGGCACGTCCAGAGGGCAACTCCTCTCACCTAAAATAGCCATGTAATGCACGTGGTGTGGTCCCCTTAGGGACCAACAGAGAACCTACAACAACGTATTTGGACCAGGTGCCCTATTGCCAGAAGGAAAACAGCCTGAGTCTCACTTCCATGATTTAATTGTAAGACTGATTTTTTTCCCTTTAAAATTATCTTCTTTCTCCACTTTTCGTAAAATCATCTATCTGGGGACAGGCAGTAAGACAAGAATAAACAAACAAACCTCAAGTGGAACTTCCCTTTCCTGGAGATTTCATTCGGGTTTCTTTTTCTTAGAAACGAGCAACCAGATGTTTTTCAGAGTGCTCAGAAACACTCAGAAAACAGTAATTCATGTCCAGACCGATACTATTGAATGTTTACTGCCCCACTGGGGTGCCAGGGAACATGCTTGCTGCAATGGAGAGGAAGAGTTTTGTCATTGTCTAGAACAACGGGCATAACTGGCAGGAACTATATCCTGTGATATCTAGCTGAAGCTCTTCATGGTTTAAGTATTTACACTCCAAATGAACATGTAGGGAGACAAAACCTCCTACCAATCAGAAAGCCTCTCCTCGCAACAAAATTGATAGCACGTATTCAGAAAAACAAGTCTGTATCTTCACTGGATGATAAACCAGGCACAAAGAAGCCCACTATGGCATATCAACTTAGTTTGGTGATAAAAGTACACTATAGAAGTTTTAGCAGCAAACATGTCACTGCCTCATAAAATCCAGATACAGGTTGTTTAAAAAACCAAAAAGCAAATACTCAAAATAGGCGAGATAATGACAGCTTAGTTTGCTTAAGTGGGAAAGGGAAGTTACTGTATTAGATTCTGCTGTCAAATTCTGACTGCTGGCAACGAACTCTCACCATACATCTACGCTGGAAGTCATCTTTCCAAAAGCTGTACGTGAGCAGACTTCGAGACACTTCCTAAGCTGGTGGACACCAAGTCCTTCTTTCCACACCTCTGCACGTTCTGACCATGGGTAAGTTCTCCAAGGGAGAAGTATTTCCAGGAGGGAAGAGGATGTGCTCTTCAGCTTGGTGGTACTCGGGTCTCAGTTTCGGAATGCTCCCACTCTGCTTGCTTTGCTAATGAAGTTTTTCAGGAGATCGTGGTCCATTTCTGCAAAGCCTTGCGTTTGTGTAACAACAGTTAAATGATTTATACAAAATCTGAAGCAAAATTCTTCCAAGTCCTAGGAACAGATTGAGTTCATTTGTAATTTGAACGACCGACAGCAACATTATTATCATTATTTTCCTGTTTCAAATCCATCATGTAATTAGCAGACAATATAGCAGCTTTCTCACATTACCAATCCCTTTTTCTGATCAGCTTCATTAGATCACAAACGATAGGATGAAATTTGTCAATATAAACTATTCAATAAGCCCCCTCTGAAAGAATAAACACAAAAACCAAGAGCACCCACCTAAATTGACTCTAGGACTCCGTCATATTTACTGAGTTCATTAGAAAAGGTTATTAGTAACTGACACCATCAGCCTTCCCCGCATACGCCTACTAGAGTATCAGTGACTCTTTCCTTTTCCTCCCTGCACTGAATTCACTGGTGGTCCTGTGAAAACCAACAGATATCCTAGTCTTTCTGCAAATAAAAGCAAAAAAATGATATAACACGGAGAAAGCATATAGAAATTGAGATTCCTAAATAGCTGTTGCTCACTGAACACAAACTGTATGTTAGGATATGAGTGTCTTTTGTGGTCGGCCTAGGAATTTTATGTCCCTCTCCTGGTACTGGGATACCTAGATTGCTGAAATGTTCTGTCTTACCATGGTCCTGCTGTAAAAAGACGTTCAGATATTCAGGGCAAGATGGGGTACAAGCCATTAAGCCATACAACTGTGATTTCACTCAGCAAATTTTGCCCACTCGAACTGCTCACAACAGTGGCAATCCTCCTCTCCACCTACTGGGTCAGTGGGTTACCTTAGGAGAACTTAGCTGGTTCCTACGTAACAACTTGCTGCTGAAGGAAAATGAATTGCCTTCTGCAGCAAGCACAGCTGGGGCCAGCTGCGAGGCAAACCTAAATTGGTAGTATAATCCATGATCTATAAACTCTTGGAAGTTAAAGCAAAAAGAGCGCTCTTAATCCACGCCAATTTTATTCTATGTAATCTACACAAACTTTGCAGCCTGTACAAAGAAATTTAGCAGAACACTTGCGCATTTCCTTTGGAAACCTTTTCCTTAGACTGAAACTTCAGGTCTGTTGCCTTTGCTAAGATACAACTGAAGCTTTGACAGAGGACACAGCAAGAAAAGGGGTGAGAAAGGAAAAAGAAAAAATGTAGAATATAGAAGACCAAAGTCACTGGCAGCTCAGATTTCAGTACACTTCTGGAGTGCTGCTGCCATTACCTGGGTAATCAGATGTTGCTCTACAGTCAGTGTGCAAACTTCCACATTAAATAAACTGAACGGCAGCTGCCTTTTCTGGTACTGACTGAAAAGATGACCAAGGTATCGGAGAATTCTAGTGACTAATTTTGCAATTTCAAGAAACGCTATCTTTCTAACTAATTCTGTTATATCAAAGATGATCAACCTAAAATTTTCCACATTGTGCGTTAGAAATAAACCTAAAAATAATTTTTAGCAGACGATCTTTGTACTTCCTGAGGATAGAAAAAAATATTATCAGAATTTTTAATCCTACCAGATGCGTGCAATAGCCAAGCAAGTCTTCAGTTAATGTTCTTGCTGATGGCAGATAAGCACAGCACTATAATCTTCCACTTGCAGCATTCACATTGATGACCAAAAAAGAAAACCACACCCAAAATCAAAAACCCCAAACCCACAAAAAGAACTAATTCTCCCTTTCCAAACTTCCAAGCTACCAGGCCCTTTTTCATAATCCTTCTTTGGACGGCTTGTTACCGAAGTGCCAATACACTGCAGACAGTTCTCAAACCCATGTTTACCGTATCAGTGTTAAGTCTCCTGATTTACTTCACAGTGCCCTAGACAGAGGCTACCCCATATAAAGAAGTCTTTACAGCACTTCCCTGAAGCAGTTCTCCTATATCCCTTTCTGAGATGTGGATGTAGGGAGGAGGACAACAACCTACTCCTGTACATGCTGCGTGAGGGGCAGGTAAACCAATCCATTGTCTGATGACTGTGTTAAAATATCACATGTGTTTTAAAACAATACGGTGTATGCAGAATAAAACACTGAATCATAGGAGGAAGAGGAGGATAGCATATACATAGTTATCTACCCAATCTCTTTTATTGTTTTTCTGACATAATCTCTAGTACTTTGTCCAGGCTAGTTTCACTACTCCCCAATACACCTAAACATATTTCTAATTACTCCACCTGACACAGGTCAACTAAAGCTACTTCTATTTTTGAGATGTTCAAAACTGGTGAAAAGTTTCTAGGAAGAGAAATTCCAGAATAAACTTGTAATGAAAATTTCTGCTCTTAGGAGAATCAAATCATTCCGTCTTCCTCTCCTGTCCAGCTTCTCCCGTTACTCGGGGCTTCTACCTCCACAACACACTGAAACTACAATTCCTCTTTTTGCCTCAGTTGTCCATGCCTTCCATTACTGATCATTAGTCTTGATACCTTGGTTAAGTCTGACTTCATCTCTCTACCAGCAGCTGTTAATCTCATCATCTACTAACCTGATGTTATCCCCTCTTCGTTTACAAAACTCACTGTAAACTTCCAGCCTCCTCTTTGCAAGTCCTACATGAGTTTATCTCATTAGTATACTGCTGCCATACAGAACAGGTTATTGCAACACGCCTAACTCAGTTTTTGTTTCAGTCCCTTCTTTCTACTTGCTTCCTATGCCTGGAACCATCTCTCAATGCATCTTATTTTAAGCATCTGCATCTCACAACCAGGTAAAAGCAAAAGGAAGACGTTTAATTAAAGAATAATATTACCAACTATGTATTTTGGCTCTTCTAAAAGGTCAATTTCTCTGTTTGGCTATCTTAGTTTTATTCTTACACAGCAAAATAAACCTTGAACAGAAAGATCAGGACTTCTCCATGGCCAACTAAACTGCTCAGTTATGACAATGGCTTTACATGGATTTCTTGACTAACAAAACCCACCACATCACCGTTCCCGCAGTCAGCATAGCATTAAGAAGTCGAGAAAAGCAAAACATCTTTCAAAATATTTGTCTGTTTACAAATGAAGTGCTCGCAGTACTGCTGATGACAGGTTGAGTGCCAGTGAAACATTCCAGAGCCAAGGGCAGACCAGAGGACAGGATACGGAAAGAGGAGTAACAATGGGCAATTTGTTGCATGACAGCACAATCCACCGTAAGCAACATGGTGAAAAATGGATTTTTGATATAAGCACAAGCATAAACAGGGAAGGACTTTACAGGTAAATTCTCCGACTGTTTGTACAGGGTGGTGCCAGAATGACTGTACCAGCTACAAACAGACAAAACGAGCAGGTGGAGAACGCAAAGGCAGAGAAGTAAATGGCAGTGAAAAATGTGCTCGCCATGCTGTGCTACACGAGCAGGCAGCAAGCAGATTAAGGATCCTGACTCACAGGTGCAAGCCAACAGGTCAGGAAGGTATCGCTAGTAGCTGCAGTTTTTATAGGTTAAATAAGGCAAAACATGTCTGGGAAGTCAGAAAGGGTAATTGCAAGTAATTGTGACTCACGTTAAATGCAGTTAGGTTTATATTAAAACAGTTTCATTTCTGAGAAAGGAACTGTTTGCCTGAAGAGAAGTTCTGCTTACCTGAGCTTCATATTTGACAGCGGCAGAAAGAAGAGCAATCGCATTCTCTTCACAAATGCCTTGTTTGATTGTTTGCTGGCAAAGCTTTTTCAATCTGTTTTCTCGATAGAGTGTTGCCAAATCTAGCAGTCCTGTGAAAAGTCATGCATTTTTAGCTATCCTGGTGAAAAAAATACACATTTCTATTCAAACTAATCAATTACTCTATAGTTTTAAGCTCAATTAATCACACTTATTCTATTTTTCCCCCTGGTGATCATGTGCTTTTTTAAAGATCTTTGAATGACGTATCAAAAAGGGACACTTTGCTAATTTGAAAGTCTTGTGTCTTCTTGTCTACTATATTACACCTCATTCGAGGTATCAGTTAGTGACTTACACACTCTTAATTCATGCAGGGAACAGCTCTTTTTCATTTGTGATAGAAATGCTGCAGCTACTCAAACAGTAAGGTTTTACAATGGCATTAGTGCCTTTGTAAGAACGGAACAGTTTTTCAGATCAGAAGCAATGAGTTTACACCAGTAACCTGGAGTTCCATTTATGGCCAATACCTATTGCATCTTCAGGAGGGAGCCTAATACTGTCTGTATACAGGTATTCCAGGAAGGCTCGGTAAACAGGATAAGAAAATTCACTCATTTCTATAATTTCATCATCATTGTTCAGTATGGAACGAAAATGTTCACACCTACAAAACAAGAACAACAATTGTTACTGTAAAGAGTTAAGCATGAAAGATGAACTGCAGTAAGATGTTGGTAAAAAAAACAACCAAACAAACAAAAAGCAGACCAAATGCACAACCATAAACTCTAGCTATATGATATCTTGGTTTGAATATGTTAATTTCTTTACAGCTTCCTACATAATTCAGAATTTTCTTTTATTTGTTGTTATTATTATTTTATAGCAGGCTCCCTTTCTACTTATAATATCTTTAAGGATGGTCCATGTGTTTCTGAGGTCCTTTTCTTAAAGAAGTTATATATGAACTATTAATTCGATTACCTGGCTTGTAACAGATAAAGTTTAAATTATGTTAGACATTTCTCACATTTCAACCTGCTTTCTACAACATGATCTAGTGAGGAAGGAAAAGGACGTTGTTAGTACTTTAGATATGACTCTTTCGTCCTCTTTGCCACTTTATTTCCAAATGTTACACATCAGAATATGCTTTTCTTTTACTAAAAAATTTAATGTACAAGGTAAGTTGGTTTCCTTTAATGACTCTTGGACAAGTCTACATCGTAAAGACATCACAACTTATATACAAATGAAAAATAGTTATTTATCACTTACTTTACCTTCTTCACATTTGATTTTATCAGTTAATTTTTTTTTTCTTTTTTTAAAATAAAATACAAAAGCATCAAGTCAAATTCATAGACTTAATTATTATCTAGCTTCTGCCACATTCTTGTACTATATTCTGTTTAGGTAGTACAAACGAGGATAGATGTCTGATGGAGAAAAGTGATGAAAAGGCTGCTAGTAAGCAGCATGTCTGAAATTTCCAAGCAGCAACGAAGTAAGGAAAATAAGGTAACAGTGAAGAACAGCAGGTGAGTCTCACGCCTGAAGTAAAAGGGAGTTCGTACAAAGTCAATATTTTCAAGCAGTAATTACTCAGCATAGTGGACGTAACTATACAGTTTAGTTTATAGTAAACTATACAGTTTGTTCCTTACCTAATTTTGAGAAGAACTTTATGGACGTGGATGTACTTTCCATCCACTAGAAACTTTAGGTCTGCAGTTTCAGGGTTGTCAAATTCCTTCTTCAGTGACTGGGCTACTGTTAGATGGTCGTCAGGCTCTAGGATAAAAAGGGTAATTGATAGTGACTGGTAATACTGATATCGCTCATGGTAACATCCTGTGGGTCTGTCAGCATTTAACATTCTTAATAGAACTTTTCTGTAAGGCTAGTAAAAACTAACCAAACAAAAAAACATGCTCAGTATAAACATCCAGGAAAGCAAATAAGGGGCATCTTTCAGTCCTTACTGGTTTCCTGCTCCAAACAAATATGCCTCAGAAACAAAAAGCATGTCCCACTCCTCAACCTCATCTGTACAAGGCCAGAAAAAAAATATAATAGTCTCACAAGTTTAATAACGTGTCTGAGAGCAAATGTTATCAGTTGTTACTGGCTAAATTATTCCAAATAAAAGGTGCTGCTTACAATAAGATGCCCACAAAGTCACTAAAACTCAGAGTAAGAGTATCTGAAATATTCACATGAGGAGACATTATCTTAAAGCAGAAGAGAACCATTATATACGAAACTGTCCAGTACAATACCCCTAAAGGTAAATACCAGCAGTTACCGGTCTACTCAGAGTGTTCTTCCTTGAGTTATAGTATTAGGAAACATTCTTTGTGTCTGTCTCTATATTCCTGTGTGCCTCATATGTACGTACATCCCACTGTGCATATGACACTTGCGTTATAAAGTTAACAGGCAGCCTTGAAAACTGTCTCCACAGAAATTTTGATCTCCTGAACTGTTTCCAGGTCTGATTCTGAACTGATTCTCCAGCATATTAGGTGGTCTTAGAGAACTATCTTTTTTACTACTATTAACAAAATAAAAACCTCAAACACCATTCTTAATCCAGAAAACATTTTTTCTCCTTACTAGAAGAATACAAATTACTGGTTTATACAAATTTTGTGGAGCAGTAATAAGCTGTCCTCTCCAGAAAATTACATAAATCCTAGGTCCTGTAGCCTACCAAGTTATAAAGAACAATAGTAGTCTGCTGTGAATGGAAGCACCTCCACCACAAGCAGTTGAAAAAAAAACCTACACAATATACACACACTTGGATACTGTTGCACTTGAAATTGCTCAGGAAAATGCTCAGGAATACGTATGTATACCCAATTAGGACAATAAAAGCAAAAGTGCTTTGGATTACAGATGAAAGGATGAGGAAAAAAAGCAAGGAAATTGCAATAAAAATCCTTCCGAAATTATGATACTGCAAAACTACTGTTACTTCTTCTTTTGTATGATATGGTTTCAGACATCTGCTACCAAGTATAGGGATTTTAACAACCAATGTAAAGCTGAAGCTCTACTGTAACAGTTCGAAGGATTCTGCAGTATTCAGAGGTGAAGCCAATTTTCAAATCCAAATGCACCAGAGATCCTTTTATTTAGAACTTAAAACTGACAAACATGTTTACATGAATCAGCCACCTCGTTACCTGGGATTTTAGTGCAGTAACACAATTTACATCTAATTAGTATTAGACCAATATTAAGAATATTTATAATATCCACAGGAATCGAGCATATTTATTACAGTTCTGATCAAGCCACCCAAGAAAATCCAACTGCTTCAACCTTAGAGCGAACAGAGGTCTTTGGACTATGCCCCAAAACACGAATTTCGGGGAAGACATTTCCTCAGGGCAGGATTCTCCACTGAATCCCCTACTCTCCCAAAGATGAAATACGACTACTAGTATCAAAGTTTCCTTAGCCCAGCATTCAGAATGGATCACGGGAGCAGAGTGTGTTCAGCAATTTTCAGACAAAAGCACACGGCAACATAAAAGCAATAGCAAAAACAGTCCAGAAGTGGAACAGATGCATGATGCACGCCACACAGTTCAAATTACAAATGAACAAATTGCTGTACTCTAGTTTTTTGCTCAAGCTCCCATATGACATCTACAGACAACCCCAAGAGTCTCACCTTCGATTAGGTCAGTGATTAGCAACTAATATGGAATTGAATTTGTAGCTGAAGAATGAACTTGAAGAATTTTCAAGAAGAAATCCTTCACTCAGCGGGTGGTGAGGCACTGGCACAGGTTGCCCAGAGAATCTGTGGATGCCCCATCCCTGGAGGTGTTCAAGGCCAGGCTGGATGGGGCTTTGGGCAACCTGGTCTGGTGGGAGGTGTCCCTGCCCATGGCAGGGGGTTGGGAGTGTGTGATCTTTAAGGTCCCTTCCAACCCAAGCCATTCTGTGATTCTGTGATCTTCATGTAAATCAAATATCTGAGATCCAGTAACTTGCCTCTTCAAAAGCTCAGGTAATGATCACTTGTGACGTGCCTGGGATTCTAAGTGCCTGGGACCAATTCTGAACGTGGGAATTTGAATCCCTCCTTCTTAGTAGTCTACTTAAAAGGCACCAAAGAAAGTTTCATGGCTCGTAATGACTCTGCACGGCTCCCTCGTTTCTCCAAATTCAAACTCAGCTTCTCCATCCATGGCCATTGTACAGTAACATTCAATAATTGCACAAGAAATACAGTATGTACCAGCTATTCAGAACACCATTCCAACAACAAATGCACACAAAATACACACACAAAAAAAGAGCATTTCCCATAGAAATAGATCACATCAATAAAATAGACAATCATTTAGCACTGCCATCAAGCTTTACCAATTTTTATCATTCTATACATCTGTAATTCCCAGTATATTTTTTTGCAATAAACTAAGCTTAAGCTTCAAATACATGCACACCTGTTTTATGGAGTAAAGATTTTATTTAGAAAATGTCGAAACAAAAATGTTTAAGCTCACCTACTGACAGAAGACGCCACATAACGGCAGGGGTAGCAAAGCAAGCAAACACATCGTCAGTGCAGGCAAAGTGAGTGAGGTGGGGAAGGACCACAGACTGGCCGCGGCACTGGCCCCACATGTACACCTGGCCACTCTGGGTCTTGGCAGCCGAAGTGTGAGCAGAGTGGCAGGCTGCGATCTCTATAACTCTGAATTCACAGGCAGAAAAAGAACAAAAGCAAGTCACTGTCACAAGAACAAAACGCAGTGAAAAAGCTCACTACCTCCTGCATTTCCCTGGTGCAAACCCTCTCTGCAAGCACACATGCGCTTCAGATTGCAAGAACGTTTCCTATCAGACGTGGCAAAATTAAAACAGCTCTCAATGTTTCTTCAAATAGTGTGCGCTCAGAAAGTTTCTTGGTGGAAAAGCCTTGTGTGTGTAAGGAGCCGCTGTTGCAGCAGAGCACCAGGCTGCAGCACGCACTCTGCTCCCTCAAACAGAGCCACGAGGAGCTCCAAGTCTCTGCATGCCTTCGGTGGTGCTGCACAGTGAGGTGAGTTGCTGCATTAAGCTCTGGAGATGAGGTACTTGAGAAGACGAAGGAAAAAATGAGGTGTTGCCAATAAGAAAAATACAGAAGTCAGGTCTAGGTAAGTTTTTCTGTACTTTGAGTCATCATAGAAAGTTAACGAGAGCAAATTTTTTCTGCTTGTTTATAGGTAATGGTCATAAACTGACAATCTAAACAGATTTATTTTAATTAAAATACTATAGTGTCATTACTTATACCATTATTATTACTTACATATAACAGACTTTCATTTTGAAAATGACAAATTCAAACCAAGCAGAGCACTAAAAGCTGTTTCTAAATGTATTGAAGTTATGGTAGGCTATCTCAGTGATCCTAAAGTTGATTTAGGATTTCCTCACTCCCACTGTGTACAACATTACACAATCTGCTGTTTTGCAGCTTGAACTACAGCTTGTTTACTTGTTTTCCCAGCTGCCTGGGGAAAATAGCTGGGAAACAACTTGTTTAAAGCTGCATGTACAAATCTTGCAGGCTTTAGTGAGGTAATACTCTCACTGACACCAGGAATGCACATTCTGGCCAACAAAAGGAAAAGGCAATGCACAATATTAAAATGTGGTAACATTTCAACTGCAGTCAAAGTGTTTGGAAAAAAATCAGTTACATTTTAACACAAAGAAATAGCAATGTTCAAAACCAGGCCGTGTCTCATCACCACCAAGGAGTTCCATCTTCCTTACAGTAACAGACACAGGCACATGTAGAAAGAGACATAATGATTTTCTTAATATTCACAACAGGAGACCACAATCACCACTCAGTAGTACGGAATAGATTCATCTCTCAGCCCACATACATACATGGCTTTGAATTAGCAATAGAAATAACTGCACCGCTACCCATCAAGGACTACAGTAAAGTATTCAATTGGTAAAAATCTAAGGTTAATTTTCAGGCAACAGTACCAAAAGAGAACAGATCCCTTTCTCTCTCCCCTGGGTTACGAGCTGGATTTATTAGCAGATATAACACAAATTGCAGATGTCCACTCTTCACTTTTTCTGTGTGTATTCCTTGTCAAATGTAGCATGTTAAAATACAATTTATATTCAGAGGCAATAAAGCTTTTATTGTTGACTTCAAACAATGAAACTACACCACCAAAGAGAAACTGCAATGAAGACCTCTGAAGCGCAGTGCGAGCTGAAGCAGAAAATGGCACATTCGAGCTCAGAACATTCAGTTTCTTTCTCAAGGGTGGTTATGGGGTAGATCCAGGCACTTTCAGTGAAAATGCAGATGAACCCATTAAAGAGGTTAAGATCGGAGGCAGTCTGGGCTGCGGTGACCACGCTGTGGCTGAGTTTGTGCTCTTGAGGAACATGGGCCTGGCCAAGAGCAAAATCAGGACCCCGAACTTCCAAAGAGCAAAATTCCAGCTGTCAACAGACCTAGTGGATGGGATCTCCTGGAACGCTGTCCTTAGGGACAACGGAGCTGAGCAGAGCTGGCAGCTCTTTCAGGATGTTTTCCTTAGAGCACAAGAACTCTCCATACCCTGTGTAAGAAAGTGGGCAGGGAGGGCAAACAACCGGGCTGGCTGAGCCAGGAGCTGCTGGTCAGACAGAGGTGCAAGAAGGAAATGCACAGGCAGGGGAAGCAGGGACACGTGGCCTGGGAAGAGCACAGGAATGCTGTCTGGGTGTGCAGGGATGGGGGCAGGAAAGCCAAGGCATGGATGGAACTGAGCGTGGCGAGGGATGCAAAGAATGACAGGAAGGGATTCTCTCGGTACATTGACCAGAAAAGAAAGGCCAAGGAGAGCGTGTCCCCTCTGATAAATGAGAGGGGACAACTGGTAACGACAGACATGGAGAAAGCTGAGGTACTCAGCAACTTGTTGGCCTCAGTCTTTGCTGCCAATCAGGCTTCCCACATCTGTCAAGTGCCTGAACCTCTGGGCAAGATTTTGCTGGGGGAGCAAAGTGCCTCCCACTGCAAGTGAAGAGCAGGTTAGAAACAACCTGATGGAACTGATCAGGTACAAGTCTGTGGGGCCCGATGCCGTGTGTCCCAGGGCCCTGAGGGAACAGGCTGATGGAGTTGCCAAGCCTCTCTCCATCCTATTTGCAAAGTACTGGCAGTCAGGTGGAGTCCCTGGTGACTGGAAAAAGGGAAACATCACTCCCATTTTTAAAAAGGTTGGACAGGAAGACCCAGGGAACTACAGACCAGTGAGCCTCACCTCTGTGCCTGGGAAGATCATGGAACAGATCCTCCTGGAAGCAATGTCAAGGCACACGCAGGACACAGATGTGATCCGAGACAGCCAGCACGGCTTCACCAAAGGCAAACTGTGCATGACCAGTCTGGTGGCCTTCTATGATGGAGTGGGTGCATCAGTTGACAAGGGAAGACTGATCGATGTCATCTACCTGGACTTCTGTAAGGCCTTTACGCAGTCTCACATGACATCCTGGTCTCCAAATTGGAGAGAGATGGATTTGAAGGGTGGGCCATTCAGTGGAGAAGGAATTGGCTTGAAGGCCGCACCCAGAGAGTGGTGGCCAATGGCTCCATGTCCAGGTGGAGACCAGTGACGAGTGGTGTCCTTCAGGGGTCTGTCCTGGGACCGGTGCTGTTTAATATCTTTAGCAGTGACATATACAGTGGGATCGAGTGCACACTCAGCAAGTTTGCAGGTGACACCAGGCTGAGCGGTGCAGTCATACCCCAGAAGGAAGGGATGCCATCCAGAGGGACCTGGGCGGGCTGAAGAAGTGGGCCCACGTGATGAGGTTCAACAAGGCCAAGAAGTGCAAGGTGCTGCACCTGGGCCGGGGCAATCCCAGCCATGAGCACAGACTGGGAGAAGAACTCACTGAGAGCAGCCCTGAGGAGAGGGACTTGGGGTTCTGGTGGCCAAAAAGCTGGACAGGAGCCATCAGCGTGTGCCTGCAGCCCAGCAGGCCAACTGCGTCCTGGGCTGCACCACCAGAGGGGTGGGCAGCAGGGGAGGGAGGGCATTGTGCCCCTCTGCTCTGCCCTCGTGAGGCCCCACCTGGAGTGCTGCGTCCAGGGCTGGGCCCAGCACAAGGAGGGCGTGGGGCTGTGAGAGCAGGGCCAGAGGAGGGCCGTGAGGGTGGTCAGGGGGCTGGAGCACCTCTCCTGTGAAGAAAGGCTGAGAGAGCTGGGGATGTGCAGCCTGGAGAAGAGAAGGCTCCAGGGAGATCTCATGGCGGCCTTTCCATACTTCAAGGGGGCTTGTAAAAAAAGATGGAGATCAACTTTTTAAATGGTTAGGTAGTGATAGGGCAAGGGGGAACAGTTTTAAACTAAAAGAGGGATTTAGTCCAGATGTTAGGAGGAAATTCTTCACTCAGAGGGTGGTGAGGCACTGGAACAGGTTGCCCAGAGAAGCTGTGGATGCCCCATCCCTGAAAGTGGTTCATCCCTGGCTGGAACGAGACGATCTTTAAGGTCCCTTCCAACCCAAGCCATTCCATGATTCTGTGAAAATCAAACTTTAATGTACTGAATTTGTATGTCAGACAAATTTCCAATCTGTTCACATTTAGCAAGAGAACTATAGTAAAAATGATAGTCTGTTTCCTCAAAAAGAAAAGTTAAAAAATGCCATAATTTTATGTAGCTCTTCTAAACGTATGCCAACTAACGTCTGACTGCTAGGATGTAAGTATTACCTGTCCTTATCCACAATAACTGTTGTAGGGTAAGACTGGTTACTTTTATTCCCAGTACCTAACTGGCCATATGAATTGGCTCCCCAGGCATAAATCTGACCTTCATCTGTTAGCACTAACGTATGTGCACAGCCACAGGCAACCTGTAAGAAATAATAAAAGGAAAAATCTCATTTTTATGCAATAGTTAGTTAATATAGACAGATGCATGTTATGTTATACATTGATGTTATTGATTGTACTTCACTATAGTTGATAAAAATTTTAAAAAATGACAAATACAGGTAAGATGATTAAAATGGGATGCAAAGTAGAAAACTGACTTTAAAAAAAACAGAAATCTGTGAGGGAACCCACCAGACAATCTTAAGAGTACAAAAAGGAATACCTAGGGATTGAGAAAGAAGGAAAGCTACATGACAAATATGGACAGTATGCTAAAAAAACATGAGAAAAGGCCGACCAAGGCTTGCACTAACCCTGCACTATAAGCAACTACCCCAACTTGAATAGCTTACCACTGTAAAAACAAGTGAGGTCTCCCCAGTGCCTGCCTACACAAAACTGTCCCCCACCTTCTGCCAGCTCTGCTGCTTATCTCTGCTGAGATAATTTACATCAGTGGAAGGAAACTCTCCACAGCTGGGCCTGAGGACCACCAGTGCCCATACAAGATAAGCAACAGGAGCAGCCACCCAAGAAGGAAAAAGAAGAGATGAAATTTAATCTAAAACCAATTTACCTTGTTCAAAACTAGCTCATGTACCATTATATAGTCTGCAAAGCAGATACAGTGTAAGTACATGTAGTCCACTGACATCCAGGAAGCATGAGATATGCTTTAAATGAAATAAATATTTAAGTGATTTGCTGATTGGATGTCTACAGCTTAGTATTAATGGATATCAAGCAAATGAAGTGGATGGAAATAGGATTTAAGGCAAATTTACTGGAATGCTCATACTATCTAAACAAGAAAATATACAGAGGGGAAAGTATTATTTGCTTTATTATACTATTCTCCAGTAGGAACTGTTACCATCAAAGCTACAGACTACATCCTAGGACCTGAATGTAAAACTATGTAATAAATGAGCTCACTTCAGTTTCAAATTCAAATAATAATCCATAATTTATCTGATTAAATGTGATAATTATGATTCAAAGTTCAAAACACTCTTGCAAATTCTCACTAGCGTACAAAAACATTTCTCCTAGCAGAACATGTCATTTTCCTGGCAGTGTCCTCAGTGTCTCAATTTAAAACTTTCAGTATCAGTTCTGCATTTACTTCAAATATTTCTGATTGAAATATTCTATAAAGAAGTTACCGATTTGCTAGTAGCACTGATGGCAGCTCAGTTATTTGGTAGAGCATAATAGCCACCCAAGTTCAACACCAACCATGAAATCATACCAACTGTTGACTAAAATCAAGTGGGGACAGCTTGGTCTGACTCCAAACACCTGCTAGTGATTGTGGCTGAAGTGCAATTCTAAAAATGATATTAAGTCAGCCAGAAGGACAAAATACTAAACTGTAGCATTTTCCCAGAAAAAAAAAGACAATCTAATGAAGAATGGAAGACAAGTTGTCCTGGTTCCAGTTAGGACAGAGTTAAGTAGCTCATAGTAGCTGGTAGGGTGCTATGTTTTGGATTAGGATGAGAAGAGCGCTGATAACATGCTGATGTTTTAATTGTTGCAGAGCAGTGTTTACACCAGGCCAAGGACTTTTCGGCTTCTTGCTCTGTCCTGCCAGCGAGCAGGCTGGGGGTGCAGCAGGAGCTGGGAGGGGACAGACCCAGGACAGCTGACCCAAACTGGCCAAAGGGGTATTCCATACCATCTGACGTCATGCTAAACAATATATAGGGGTGGCTGGCCGGGGTGGGGGGGCCGGCTGCTCGGGAATAGGCTGGGCATCGGTCAGTGGGTGGTGAGCAATTGCATTGTGCATCACTTGTGTTCTTACACATTATTATTGTTAATACTATTATCATTATCACTATTATTATTATTATTGTTATTATTATATTCCTTATATTATTATATTCCTGTCTTAATAAACTGTCTTTATCTCAACTCACCGGCTTCACTTTCCCGTTTCTCTCCCCCATCCCAGAGAGGGAGGGGGGAGGGTGAGCGAACGGCTGTGTGGTGTTTAGCTGCCAGCCGGGTTAAACCACAACACAAGTCTAAGACTTTATTAAAAATGACATTTATTAAAAATGTCAGGAAAAAATATTTATTAGAAAGGACCAAGCGTTTCTAAATTCCTAGTCCTCTTGAAGTAAAATCCTGACCTCACTGAAGTCAATAGCAAAATTCCCACTGAACTCCACAGGGCCACAGTTTCTCAGAGGTTCATTTTAAGATATACGTTTTCATTCTGATTAAACGGCACTTTAAACAAAATTTCGGTACTACATTCTTCACATACAGAATATTAGCATTTTTTCAGTTGTTCACAAAGGGTTTGACATGGAGCATCACACACGTACCCTCTGTACACGAATGCCTTGCAAGGCTGCAATTCGGCATGGCGTTGGCTGATTACCACTGCTGCCCAGTCCAAGCTGCCCATTACCATTGTAACCCCAGACATAGACCTTAAAAACAAAAACAGGGATTTCTACTGTTTGCTTGTATGTAATTCTTTTGAAAGCAATACAACTACTTCACTGTTCCCATAATAATTTCTTTCAATATTTCGGGTTCCCACACCTTAGGATCTGTACTTTACATGTATGTGTATATATATATACACATACACACACACATATACACAAAACTTATATAAATATACAGATACCTATATAATCATACATAAAAGAAGTATATATTTTTCTGCCCCTGAAATGACAAATTTTGGATGCTTCATCAGTTAAAACTTCTAAGTGTACGCTCATCTAAAATTCTAACCCTTCATATTCATCTTGCTTTTTAGAAGTTATAAAAATGGAAAGTAAGTGATTCATAGGACTGTTCCCCAGCACAGAGCAGATTCAGCACAAATACTTCCCTTTTTCAAAGAGCTAATTTCTCATTCGAAAATCTAACACAGAAGAAAACATATTAAAACAAGTATAAACTGGAAAATATCACAACAGTTTGAGTAGACTATTAATGGTTTTGCAATGAATATAAGAAGGAGAATACTGAGTACTGATAATTTCAGTGACATATTATTACACTGCTCTAATGCAGTCAGTAGCTACCTAGGTCTTAATTGAAATGCTTGGAATGATGAATCTGGAGAGGACTTAGGCTGCCCTCAGTCTTCAGCTCATATGAACTAAAGCAGAAGGAACACTATATCCCCTTGATATCCTTACAATGGAGATTTAAAAAAAATAAAAAGTATGAGAGGGATTCAAGGTGTATTGAGGTGGAACAAACATATGCAATGTGCTTTTATTTTCTCCGTCTTTCTTTTTTTCTTGAGATAATGTGTATATATGGACACTGAAAACTAAGATAGTATTGACTGATTATTCTCACGTTCTTGATATATAAGATTCTAGTATAGACAAAATACTTTATTTTGCTATAAAGACAGCAGTGGGATAACATTAATCACTACTTTCATTTTTGTTAGAATATAATACCAACTCTAAAAATCAGTAAATCGCTGTTACAAAGTTCCTTGTTTCTACACATGAGAAAATCAAGCTAACATGAAATGTTAAATACACATATATAGCTTTTTTGATTGAATCCCAACATTTGCAAAAATCTGGCCTTCAAAATGTGTTTTTTTTTTCCTTCTTTTTTTTCCTTCAGAACTGTATTTTCAAGTAAATTTGAAGTTTGATACTTGAATTCCTTCAGGAAAGCCAACTTCAGTAGTTGATACAAAGTAATAGTTGTGAAATGTTATGAGTAACCTCATAAACCAAGAAGTCGTAAGCCAAATATTAGTGAACAAATTTCTGTTTAACTTCTTTCTAAAAAAGAAGCTATAACCAGCACAAATAGGAAAATGTGCTTAAGTATGTGAGAATATGCAACATACATCTTATGACAAAGATTTTTACAAACAGTATAAGCACGTGGTTTGAGGGATTCTGGAAATAAATACTGCTTTTCCCAGTGATAGTACATTACTGAAAGGCTTAAAATGACCCAAATCCTATAATACTACATACAATAAAATTCAGTCAGAAATTTCAATTAAAATTTCCTACCTCTCCATTTTCCACCACAGCCATGGAGCACATCTGTCCACAGGCTATGTTAACTACTATTTTATTTTGTAGGCAGCTGGTAACTCTTCGAGGAATTGGTTGATTAGCTGTTGAGCCAGACCCAACCTGGCCTGAGTTATTATAACCCCATGTGTATACCTGTCGTAAAAGAATTGTCATCAAAGTAGAGTTTATAACATACAGTTCTAAGTACGTATTCAAGAAAGAAGTTACGTGCATTAAAAAGTACATTTTGAGTTTGTGTTCATGTATTCTTTTAAGATCTAGGAAGATACACAGGTTTACAATATAATTGTTTCTATCAAAACTACACCACTCACAATATTTATGTATTCCATTCTTTAATGTTCCACCAACCAAAGTTAAGAGGCAACACGACAGTTGCAATCGTACAGAAGATATGTTAGATTTCCAGAGCCCAAAGCAGAGTAACTAACTGCACACAAATGGCATCTCAAAGTAAATGACAATAAAACTGTTTACTTCACTGGGTAAAACTCCTGACATGAACATGATTTAAATTGACGTCAGTTTTAATGCCATTAAGCATCTACAATAAGGTATAGAATAGGAAGAAATGATAATTTCTTATTACAAGCAGATGTGGCACAAAAAATCCATGTCCTGCATGCACTTCAAAGTAGATAGACTAACAGATTTTCCATTTTTGCTAAACATTTGTGTTGCATCAGCACCCTGAGGACAGAAAGCACAACCAATGCACTAGGTGCAATATGTTTTCCAGCACCCTGAGGACAGAAAGCACAACCAATGCACTAGGTGCAGTATGTTTTCCAGTTTCTCATGTACAAAGATTTCATTAGGAGAAAAGAGAGATTTATTCTAGCTTTTCTCACCTCTCCATCAGATGTTAACACCATAGAATGATGAGAGCCACAAGCAACTTCAACGACTTTTTTGTTCACCAAGTTAGTGGAGACTTGACAGGGAACCAAACCATGATTTGTTGTACCATTGCCCAACTGGCTATAAGCATTATGACCCCATGTATACACTTCTCCTTCTATAATAAAAATGGAAAAAGTTGTTTTAAAATCTATTTTTCCAATGACTACATAACTTGAAATTACGAACTGAAAAGTCAAATTCAGTAACACATTATACATATTTAAGTATACATGTGCCCTTTTGGGCACCTAATCCCATGGACTATCCCAATACTATCTTCTCATAGTGTTTACCACCAATCCAAAAGGATAGTATCACCATAATCTTCGTAAAAAGAAATCGTATAGCTGAAAGAAAGGAGATAGAGCAATATAGGAGAGAAAAAGATGAAATGACACGAGTCCCCATTTCAGTTTATGTCTTTGTTACTGAGAGCCAGCCAAAATTTCTGTCTGTGTCCTGGCCCTGTGTTTCCCACTTTTGAAAAGTTCAAATAATAAGCTTTTCATCCCACTGCAATATACATGAAGATGCTTGTAGGAAAAACAATTAGGCAATGCTGCTATTTATTATTTAAACATGCCATTCGTGTCTTGCATTTTGAGAAACATGCTAGTAAAATTAAGAATGCAAGAAATGTCTGACTGGGTTAGGCATCTAGTCTATCTAGTGCAGAATTCTGTTTCTGACTAGCAATAAAAAAAAAAAGATACTGTTTAGGGGGAAAATGAACCTGCAGCCCATTCCCCTCATACTTCCCAAGCATTTAGAACCACTAGATTACAGATATTATGAGGCACAACCCTTCTAATTTACTTTAATGTATGTGTATTGGCCTGTTTTGCATGATGCTAACACCTTTTTGTACTCACTTTTTTTCTTTTGTTTTAAATCAGGTATCCTCTTGTTACAATAGCGCCAGATTTAGTGAATAGTTATTCTAATTTCATCTTGTCTACCATCGTCATCATCTTCTACACCTAAGTTACACTGTTATTCCAGGAGATCTAGATTTGACATAGAACTTCTTCAGATCTCTAAAGAGATCACCAGACTCCTTATGTTTTCACTAAGAAGGGTTCCCTCAAAACTAACAAGAGAAAATGTGCTACACTAAACCAATATTTCTCTACAATAACAGGTTGCATCTACCGGCTTTATGCTGTCAAATACAAACAACCTTCTCCTCATTTCATCACTATGAGAATGATAGGAATTAACGCAAGAGTTGTGAAATGCATAAGGACAGTCTGACAGGCAGGTTAAAGGAGTCTGTGTTGAATGGCAGGTAATCACGTGAATGGAGTTATGAGTAAAAGTCATCAAGGATCAGTTCTGGACCTGTTCTTGTGCAATATTTCCCTTTATGATCTGGATAAGGAGTATGATGGGATACGAGTAGATCTACCAGCAACAAAGCTCAAAAGAAAATGCAAGTGCATATGTAAAAAGCTTCCAGAATGGGTGGCCCTGAAGACTGGAGAAAATCATGGGGTGTAACAGTATATAAAGAATAGTTATACACAGAGAACATAATTCACCTCACCTACCTTTACTCATTTAATCTAAACTAGTTAACAAGATTTCTTCTCATTAATGGAGACAAATACTAGGCAGGCTCTAAAAGAATCTCACTGAGAACACAACATTAGTCATTTGTCTTCAAAAATAATGTACTTAATAGCGAACAGATCCACAGAAGGGCTGCTAGCATGGTATATGTTTCAACAGAGCGCCAATGAGACAACAGCAAACAAAAAGCTGAAAGGCAATATAAAAGTTCTAAAGCACATCTGGAAGTAAGTACTTGAGGGAAAAGATGCATTTTAGCTGAAGGACAATGTTGGCACAAGAACAGGAGCATAATGTAGCCACTAACACATTTTAAATCCAACCAGAAGTTCCAAATTTAACTTGTGTACTGAAAAATCTTCCAGAAGTAGTAACAAGATCAAAGCAGAGCTTGAGAAACTTACAAAAAGAACTAGCTATGAACAGAAGTAACATGTCATGTTGGCTAATGAAAGCATGTTAGACTTGATAGCCCAGAAGGTATATCCCAGTTTTCTCTCTTATGCTCCCAACAGACCTTTAATTCCTGCTTGACTAATTAAAGTTGACCTATCTGAAAAAGCAGTATTTGCATCATACTTTACCTTCTGTAGCAAGAACAACATGAGGACCACTTCCATAACTCAGACAGGCAATCTTTTTGCCACACAGAGAATCTAATCTCTTTGGTTCAATAGTGCTTTGGATGTCTCCTGTTCCCAAACACCCACTACAGTTCACTCCAAGCACAAAAACCTGTTACAAAAGAATCACAGAATCATAATTTGAGTTGGAACAGACCTCCAGAGGTCAACTAGTCCAAACCTCTTCTGAACAGAAGTCTGAATATATCAGTTTACTCAAGGCCATATCCCATTGGGTCTTGAACAACACCAAGGAAGAGATCTCACAAGCTCTCTAGAATTTAACAAGTCTCATGGTATTTTTTTTCCCTAATATTTAATTGGAATTTCCTATGTTCCAACTTGTGTCCATGCATCTCCAATAAATGTCTAGCCCCATCTTCTCTTTATTCTCTGATCATGGTAGGAATCCAGTACTTTGCATTGCAAATGTCTTAGCAGTAATCAAAATGATCAGGTATTCAGCATGCAACTTGTCCTAGGTATACAATCACAGTACTAGCTTTCATAATAACTTGATACATGAACGACCAAGTATGTCATGTTCATACACTTGAACAATTACCTCATCATTTTCAGTTGCATACAACACTTCATTACCAGCGCTGCCAAACACACAAGCTTGACGAATTAACTTGAGCTCTTCTTGTGAACAAAGAGAAAAAATTGGCCATTTCCCAACATCCAGCATCTTCAGGGCTGACAACAATGTTGCCTCCAAGACCTGATGTTATAGAAAAATGATATAAAATACCTAGACATAGAGAAATATATATAAATTTGCATAGTAAAAGGATAAATTCAGAGATATACCACTACAAGCTTTCACAACCACAAAATATATTTTAATTCTAGAACAATAGTTGGAGCAAAGCCATTAAAATAAATAAACTATATCATGATCCGGAAAGAAAGTACCAATACACATGAAGAAAAGTATAAAATAAAAAGTTAAATGCTGCAGTCATATTTTCATTGTACTTATACAACATAACTGCTAGGTTACAGGATTCAATATACCAGATTTTAATATCAAGGTGTGAAGTATACCTCCAAAACTTGAAAATAATGTGTTTTTTCCTCTGATTCTATAATTACTGTTAAGAGGGAAAAAAAAAAGAACCATGTAAGAACTGCCCAAGAATATACTTATATTTAACAAATATATACATTTATTTTCATGCATTAAAAATAGAAACTCAAGAAAACTTGAGAAATTTTTTCCTTTATTCTTCACTTCTGAAATAGTCTGTGTTTCAACAATTATTGAATCTTTGGAAACTTTCTAAGAATATTTCTATTTGTAAGTAAATATATAATAAAAGAAAAAAGATATTTGAACATTCTCCAGCTTAGTCAAGGAGAAATAACAAGTTTCTTGTCAAAGGAAAAGAAAACTAGCTCTCTCCAGACATTAAAACTAGTCAAGTTAATGTCTGAGTCTCACTCTACATTTCTACTGCTTTAGTATAGCATAAATCAGGAAAATGTTGCAGTATCAAAATTTAGCTGCAAATTTTGCATAGAACATTCATCAAAGTTTCTTTACTAACATTAAAATAAGTTCTGGGTGTGAAGAAAAGTATTATTAATTGCCAGCTCTGAAGATAAGTAAGAACAGTTTTTGCCTATCATGGCATTATGTAGTTCACCACATAACAGCAAGGACTGCATGATTTGCTTACATCTAGGAAGTAGCAGACCTACAAAATGAACTGTCACAATACTTTTTTTTTTAACCTCTGACTGAAACAGAGATATGAATAAATTCTACTTTAGAGTCATCTGTGTCAGTCTTAAGTATATTGCTTTTTTGACTAATATCACTTACTATGAAAAAATGTTCACAGAAGCACAGATAAAACATTTGAAACTAGAGATAAATCCCTAAATAAATTGTGAATTTCAACCTTTAAACAAATATACTTCTGAGGAAGGAGAAGGAGGGTTGGTCACGTTCCATTAAAAAAAAGCTGCGGTCTTGATGACACTAGCTATTTCCCCATCTCCTCACACCAAATAACTAGATTCAGTGACCATTTTCAGCCAAATTTGCAAGTGAAAGGGAAGTAAGATTCAGCTGTTACACAATCCATTTGGCAGTAGGCAACTGGAGAATCATACACATACATTATGAAGTAAGTTAGCAAGTAAGTAGGGCCAAGCCAGTTTAGGAAACGCTGTGTTCCATGACACATAGCAAAATTATAAGAGATGAAGGCTACGTATTCATCTAAAATCAGGATTCATAAATCTGCTTTTCACAGAACAGTTTGTTTCATGTCAAGAGGTTAGCATGAGTTTTATGGAAGATTTTAGGGACTTTTAAAGTACGATAACGAGTAGCAAAAGCATCACAGACTAGTCAATTGCATTAACAAAACTGCATTCCACTTTTGCTCAAGACTGATGAAGCCAGAGTTTCAAAAGGACGGTCAGGGTGCCCTTCAATTTTAGATTCCCTTACCAATGCCTCAGCAAAATAAGCTACTGGTTTCTTTAAAATGTGGGCTATAAATTCCAAGTACACAGCAGATGACTGAGCACCCATTCATCTTAAAGAGTGAAGTTTTTTTCTGTAATCTCCTTCTACAAAGAACTCCTGTCCTACCCTCATAATTAACAGGTTACAAAAAAAGAAAAAACTGTAGCATTTCTTAACATTAAAATCATACTCTGAAAAAAGTACTATAAAAAGCACCCAAGAAAAATACTTACAATATTGACTTTTTTTTTTTTTTAAATAGAAGAGTTATTAATGGACTTTGTCAGACTAAAACATAATCTAAATCCTGTCTCTGGAATCACTAATTTCATCCAACTTAGTAAGAGACATTCTTTCACTTTTAAAGATTTTTCCCCCTTCCTCACTTTCCATCATATTTTGTCCCCCAAAAAAAGAGAGCTTGAAGAATCAGCCTACAATATTTATGTCCCATCAGTGATTAGTTCCCTTGTTATATTGCACAGGTTCACGGAAGACAGAGCTAGACAAAAATTTGAGATTTCAAATGAACCAGCTACCTATCGCAAAGGTGTATCAGCTATGTCTCCAATATCCCCAAAATTTCACTTGACCTCATCAATCAGTCTAAAAGCTGGTTATTCAGTTCTGTCATACAGATCACCGTAACAAGGCACTATCATTACGCTCAAAACCTAAATGATACGTTTCGTGAAGTTTTACACACAGGGTTTTCAAAGAAAAAGAAAGAGAAAAACGGGATTGATTTTTTTCATCGTATTATGCTACAAAAGTTAATTCTTACAAGTTCATCTTGTTGAAACATTAGGCTGAAACAAGTAACTTCAGAACTTAATTCTAAATTACACCAATGCTGTAAGACAAAGGAGCAATTCAACCCACTTCAAATGAATGTATTGTTCTTCTAACGATCTGTGGATCACATAAGTAACATTTCTTTTCCAACTATCATTTTATACCTAGAGTTTTGGTTTTAAGTTTATCTTGAAAGCTACCAGCATGTACTAAGTTAGTACTAAATGAAACCAGCTTAATCCTCTTGAGTAGAGCAGTATGAAAGTCTTAACACAAAGTCACACTCTGACCTTGGCACTGACTTCTTGAGCAGGAAGAGTTTCATCCTCCATATGGATTTGTGCCTGTGTCCCCCTGCAGAGAGAGAACTGTGGTTAAAATCACCATATCATATTGCTGCAAAAATACTTTATAGAACTATACACACTCCATATTAAGCCAGAACTATTTGCCTGTATTGGGTGAGAAAACAAAAATCATGAAGCTCAGACAATTTCATTTTTATATTTAACTGTACAGTGATCAGTGAGATGGACTCTACTATTCTGTATTCTTACCTAAATAGTAATTCTTGGACAATTATTTATTTTTTTTAATAAGTAGTACAGTTAGTCAGTTATTGGAAAGGAAAAGGTTTTAATAAATACAATACTCTAATTTTTTTAATTGTAGTAAAAATAGCTTTAGAACCTTGCTCATGTAATTTTTCAAGACAGTTCTTTCAAAAAAAAGAAAAAGCACACTGGACAAAGCTTTCCATTTCTGGCATAAGCCTTCAAATGTTCTTATTCCAGTTCCATTTTGAAAAGCCGTGTTAGAAAAAAACATTTGGGGCTTTTCAGGTTTACTGAGAATTGTTAGAATGTCCACTTTGTTTCAGAAAATATTGCCAGCTCTGTAAAAGAATTGCATGCTTTCTGTGATGTGCATCATCAGTGGAAACAATTTCCAGATCAGATGTTTCTTCCCACATGAATATGCATGCCCCTGCTATCCTTAAACAATTCCCTACCATAAAGCCATGCAACTCCATTTCCAGTAAAACTGCACAAATTACTAAGCAGCTTTGAAGCTGTGCGGGCTTCTTTTACTCAGCAAGTTGGAAAGTGGTAAATGTCATTTTCTTGGAGGGGCACCGATTCAGCCAATGCTAAAAATCTGTTTACATTTCACTGAAAACAGAATGTCTGGAAAATTCTGATTAGAGGCACAATAACATCCAAAGAACAAGAAACCACCATTTTATTTAGCTCTTTTTCAGAAGACTACTACACTTTAAAAGAAGTATCAAATGTAGCTTTATAAAACTAGCTAATGTTATTACAAAACATGTCTCTTATGGAAGCCTTCATCCTGTAAGACCAAGCCCAAAGATGTAGAATATATCAAGTTCATACGATTTAAATATTGTCAGTTTTAAGGATTTAACAAATATGATTTAATTCACTGAATGAAGAAAAAATCTCTTTATTTGCCTTAAATGAGCACTAGTCAGTTACGCTTACACAACTGAACAGAGCCCTGAAGGAACACACATGGCCATTTACCATGCTTTACACCTTAATAATACACGGTAACTTGGTATGCTTTTGCTGTTAAGAAATTTGTTATTTTCTTATTTTCTTCAACATATTTACTTGTTCAGACAATGAGAACGCGACCACTTGATGTTGCGAATGTTATCTCTATTGAAACTAGAAACAACCTGCCAAATTAAGGCCTTTTGCATGACCAGAGCAGGATTGTGTTCCCAAACTGCAGTTCTGAAACGTTTAACGTCAACCACGTCAGCAGTGTTAAGAGTGAAACTGATTAACAAGGCCATGCAAAATTTTGCAGCTTCAATTTCCAACACTGCCTGTCAATGTTGATATGTGTAATCATCTCCTTAGCCACCTTTAGCCTACATGGCTGACAGGTTCTCCAACAGATTAACTACTAACTATGAATTTTCTAATTTAAGTGAATGTGGGATTCTGTCTCTCTTCTGCAAGCCATTTGATACACGACTCATATTCATCATTCTTCGAGTTCTAACATTTTACTTCCACTTCTTCTGTTTAGACAAAAGCACATAGTTTGACTTTAAAAGCAGGTTATCTGCTGGTATAAATGAAGATACATCAGTATGGACCATTCACTTACCTAACAAAAGGATCTCCGGCCCACTAATTTTTCAGAGCCCCAGAAACATACTGAGAGCTTTGAACTAACTTTTGCAAGAACAGAGATCACTTACATGTCCTCACAATTCAAAAGTGATGTTTTATCTTAAACATAACTATGAGAAAATTACCCTGCAGCTCCATTCTTCTAACCATTCTGCAAACATAGGTGCTTTATTTCTGAACAGTCCTACATAGGGCATCGGTACATAGGATGCCTCAGATGATACCCATTTATTCTTTTATTCAAATTCATTTGATGTAATACAAGTACATACTGATTGTCACATGTTTGCATCTGCAAGGGTGTTCTTTGTAAAAACAGGCAATTGATTTAAGAGTATATATTGAGTATTAGATCCTGAAAACAAAGAAGGACAAAGAAAATATATTAAATCATTAAGCCTACATAACAATCATTTTTATCTGAGTACCTCTAGCATACTAGTGATGATTCATGTTTGCTTACTCTTAGGAATTTTTCCTTCAGAAAAATTACTGTGAAGCAAAGGAAAAACAGTACTTTAATCAAATGTTTAAAGAACAAAACCTTCATATTTGAGTACTTTAGATACAGAAGAAAAATACAGTCCTAGCTATTAGAACCAAGTTTTTAGGGCTGTTCACCTACGAAATCTTAAAATATGCATATAATTGCTGAAAAACCTTACCTTAGAATAGCAAGTCATTACTTTAAAAAAAAAAAAGGCAATACTTTCAAAAGTAAGTAGGTAAGCAAGAAATATTTCTCATGCATTAAAACTTTATATATATATATATATTCACTAACTGTTTTTTCAAAAAAAAAATCTAACACGAAAATCTTAAAGAAGAAACTTCATAGTAAATGTCCATTTTTTGAGGAAGTACACAGTGTTTTAAAAGCATTTACATTGAACTTTCATAAATCTCCTATCTGGAATCCAAGTCCAATTTAAGAATCTGGACAGCGTACTCTGGCAGCCTGAGTCAAGTTGTGCAATTTGTAAGTTCTGACTCTGGATTTCTTGCAGCCATGGTATGTGGGTAGACTATGTATGCCTCTGTGGTATAGATAAGATTAAGTTAAGTAACACAGATGCTGGTTCTATTAGCTAAGCTCTATTAAGAGTCTAACCAGACCATTTAATCCTAAATATTTATACAGGTTCACTAACTCATTTGAATGTAAACATGCTTGTAGATTCTCTCTCTAGGAACTTGGCAAGCAAACATTTTTTTTTCCTTCCCAGAACCCCACTTAGTATTTCCTCGCACTTAATTTCAGCATTTCTGAATCTCATCTGCTGAATCAAAGGTCTGTCTGGAGCTTCCTCCCCCAATAACTCTAACCAAAGGCCTTGGAAAGAGTAGAAGGAAAAAGTCACAGAAGAAAAAGGACTTGCTGACACCTTTAGGAAAGGGACCTAACCTTGCCTGATATTGTTGATTTCTCAGCAGCCATGTGCAGGAAAAGTCATGAAACGATGCTAAATTGTTCAACTGATCTTGCAGGAGAGGACAGAACAGTAATATTATTGACAGCTACTCCCACTGAAGAGGTTACATTCCCTTTCTGGGAAGACATGAGTCTATTTTCAAAATTATCATCCTTGTTCATGTACAAACACTGAAATGTCACTACCCTGTCTAGTGCTGACCATAAACTGACAGAACTCAGATCTTCATTTACTCCTCCACTGATGCAGCATTTTCCATGACCAAGGAACTGCAGACCCTGGCAAACAGTAAGTGGTTGTTTGAAGAGCTGCCATCTCCAACGAAAGCACGCTCTTTTCTCATTCCCTACTTGCTTCTTGACACCGTACTGTGACTTCTTGGCTTCTGATGCAAGCTCCACTGGCTGCCTACTAATTTCAAGAGCAAAACTACATGCAATTTGGAGGCTGAATCCAAGAACCTCTGAAAGACTGCAGTCTTGACAGTCTGAAAGCCTGACATCCTTGACCTTGTGAAGTAGGTAACTGCTACAGAAATTTCTAATTAAAATGACCTAAAATAAGACAGCCTTATTGTCTCACTCTACAGAACCAAAACTTCAGCCAAAAAACATCTAGTCAGATGCTATCTCTCTTTTTAGCACGATAACCAGTTCTGCCTGTTGGCTCCAGGAAGAGACATCCAGTATGACCCCACTGAAATTATCAGAGGTTCATTGAATAGTTTGGGTTGGAAGGGACCTGAAAGACCACCCAGTCCCACCCCCCTGCCATGGGCAGGGACACCTCCCACCAGACCAGGTTGCCCAAAGCCCCATCCAGCCTGGGCTTGAACACCTCCAGGGATGGGGCAGCCACAGCTTCTCTGGGCAGCCTGTGCCAGTGCCTCACCACCCTCCGAGTCAAGAATTTCTTCCAAATATCTAATCTAAACCTCCCGTCTTCTAGTTTAAAGCCATTCCCCCTCGTCCTATCACTCCACTCCCTGACAAAGAGTCCCTCCCCAGCTTTCCTGTAGGCCCCCTTTAGGTACTGGAAGGCCGCTATAGGGTCTCCCCGAAGCCTTCTCTTCTCCAGGCTGAACAACCCCCAACTCTCTCAGCCTTTCTCCAGCCCTCTGGTCTCGTTTGAATAGGTTCATGTCCTTCTTACATTGGAGCCCCATTTACATGCAGAATGATTTATTGGAGCTAGATGCTTGAAATCTATACGCGAAGGCTTTTTTTTTCTTTCCCAGTAATTTCATCATCCCAAAATAAATTAATTGAGATAAATGAAAGCAGTGCAGGATAAGATACAAACAACATACAACAAGGGAACACGGACATACCAAAGCAAGGAAGTTAGTGGGAATACTGTTTTATAACCCATGCTCAGCACTGCCCTTCAATTCAGCTTTAGTACCGTGGTGGTAAAGAACAAATATATCAGGGAAGAATGTTTTGAAATAAGTGAGAAGGCAGGAAAGAAAACAGATGACATGACCTTTCAACTCTTTGATGGTTTAAAAATAAGTGTCAGGATCTGGTGCGAAATTTCTGCCCTAAGTGACAAAATTGCTCTGAAACTCATATGAAGACTCCTGGGACACCTTCCCCTCACCTCAAAAACAAAACAAAACAAACAAACAAACAAAAAAAACAAAACACCCCAAACCTTGGAGCTTTTGGTTAGGAAGAAAATCTGATTAATTTGATTTTTGTAAAATTCAATAGGACTTTTGTAAGTCCTATAGAAAACAGATGGTAAGACACACTGCCCATATTAAGCTTCTTTATTTCTTCCATCCCTATTCTATTTTTCCCCCCTTAGAACTGTTGTCTCTCATCGTCATTGATGTAGAATGGTGTATTGTTTACCAGGGAGCAGCAAGAGTGGAACTGACTGGAAAAATGCATCGTCATCTACCAGAGGGAAAACGCTTAAAGCAGAAGAAACAAATCTCAAATTCTTTTCTCCATTCCACAAACCCTCCAGTCACCCTGAAAAAATAATTTGAAAGCTTTGGGCATCCATCTACTTGACTGGAAAAAAAATTAAGATTTGAATGAAACAACTAAAAACTATTAAGGAACAGAAAATATATAACAAACAAAAAGCAGAAGTACAAAGATTAGAAAATAGTCTTCAGCAAATCTATGTTGAAATCTCAAGGTTGGCAGCTAAAAAAGCCTGATTAAAAGGTGTTGATCACAAAATATTTTTAAATTATTTTCACTCTTTTATATAAGAGCAAAAATACCTTTTGAAGGCAATCAAATGTTTCAGATAATGGAAAATGAATGCACAAACTACCTTCAATGCTGAAAACCATGATAGGAGCATGCTAGAGTCATTTTCACATAATTAGTGGTTTACTTTTGCATTAAAAGAAAAAAATATATAATGAGCATTATCTCCAGATCTTCAGGTATATTAAAATAATCAAACAATTTGTTAGACAGTTTCTTGGGGACAGGATGTTATTCCTGTATCTAAATTTAATATAATCTAAATCTAACCTGAGATGCCAAAGAAAAATATTTGCTTTTTTAATATGGCCGATTCCAGATTTTCAGAAAACTAACATGAAAAGCTCTTTCTCTTTGCCAAATTTCTAGCCAAACTCTGAACACTCTTCAGTTCCTGTAATCCATACAGAGACAAACCTAATAAAATATTAACAATGGATGCAATTATTAGCTCTTGTCCATTTAAAATACTGCATTTAATTTACCATATTACCGTTTTGGTAGAATTGAAACTTATATTGATTTTTCATTTTGACTTGAGAGTTCAAGGAACCAGCTTCAGGGAAATGAAAGTATTCTGAAGATTTGGTTTTAAAATACCTTTATTAAAAATATCAACCACGTAGCATAGCAAATGAATGCAAAATAATGCAATAAAATATGTGAAAGAAATAGAGAGCATTTCTTTTTACAACCTTAATGAATCTTAGTTCAGAAAATGTTTAAGGTTTAAGAATTTAAGAAATACTAACAGTTCATCAAGCTTATCAGGATAAACAATGTATAATGCAGACGTTAAGATGCATTGCAACTACAAGTGGGAGCCTGATGACACCAGTTCAATGCCATAGGAACAGTATGTCAAGCAAGGGTCTTTATTTTATCATGTAATCATAAATATGTCATTACATTAATACAAAACCAGCAAGCAAATGCACTTACTTCGTTATGCCTCCTCTAATGGGATTTCACCTAGCCGAAATTGTTATTAGCCAGACGTTACCTGATTCAGCCAAATTTTGAGCCATGTATCAGGTCTAGCTGTTGGATCTTTGACCTCACATCCTGCTCAATCTGTTGAAGAGGAAAGCTCCTATAGTTCTAACCTCCAACCAGTTCCTTACGTGTCCAAGGAAGGGCCTTCTATGCCTTCTAGCCCCATTTAAGCTAAAAGCTTTAATTTATAAAAGGTACCTTCTAAAACATTCTATGCCTTAATTAAAACAACAACAAAAACAAAATAAATAAACAAGCCCATAAGCATTATTAAACCACATCTGGCTCTCTTTTCTACATTCATTGTTAGATTTAGCACAGTCTTTCTGCACACTGGGTCACCAAGAGTGGATTTTTTTCAAGACTATGTCTAACAGGACCACAGCATGAACTGCTGGCTGTACTTAGACCTCCCTGTAACACTGGGTACTTGCAAGAGTGTTTCCCATGAACCCAGCACAAAAGGCCAGGCAGGGCTGAAGGACGGTGCAATATGCATCTACCATGTAAATATAAACGTATCATCTAAAATAGATATACAAATAATGGATATTCTATACCTGGATCTAAGAATTCAGATTGTTTAAACTTTGATAGTTATAGCTGTCTGCATAAAAAAAGATATATTTTACAGAAGGGAGAGAGACAACAGTAAATAGAATTTGCACGTGAAAAAAAATTTAGCAGTATTTCTCGGTGAGTAAATGACTCTAACTGTCCAGTTGGGTATTTCTTTAAGAGTCTTCTGAAATTGTAAGTGACCAACAAAAATGGCAAGAGTATAGGATTAGACATAGCAGATAGAAGTTTCCCAGCTCTTAAAAACTAATCCAGAGACAAAATATTGTTCCTTAATGTGTTTAAGCATCTAATATTAAATCTACTTGCTGCAATAGTCTCCAAACTGTAAGACATCTCATGCAATGTGAGGCCAAGGTTATTTTATTTCAACTTTATCACCTAGAGGTCTTACATCTATTTTCATTTTTACTTAGATGATTACACAAGCTTTAAAAACACTCACCTATAACTAACTCAGACTAACTTTGGACAATTTTCACTTCATCACTACACTTTATTTCCTGCAGCTTTCTTTGCTTATCCGTCCTTTTTCTACTCTTTATTCCAAAACATTCTTTTTGAGATCAGTAACAGTTTGGCAGACCTTTTTTCTTTTTTGGATATTAATTCCAAACAAACTTTACCTTTGGCATAAAACAAGTTCATACCTTCTTTACTTTCAGGGCCCTCAGGACTCAGTGCAACTGACATCACGAATTAAGCCTCTTGATTTTCAAAGTTGGCCCTCCCAAGATCATGAATTTCAACCTTTGTTTAGGCCTGTGTTGTATGTCAACAATCAAACTACAAATGTGATTCTGGATTGAAAGCTCTTCCCAGAAATTTTCACACTGAGAACCGGGCAATTCAGTGCCTGTTCAGCAAGCTTCGAGCAGTTCTGTGTAAGAAGCGGACTGCTGTATTTCCTTCCAAATGATGATGTTAACAAGCCCACCTATGATAAAATTCCTGATATTTTCTCTCAGTAAGCACTATCCTCATCGAAATCCAGCTTTTCTGGTCTATAGCAGACACCATCAAAAGATCCTATATTCTTTTCCCCATCAAAGCAATGATAAGCTTGATTATTTTTTATCCACACAGCCTTTTCCTGTTGCTTTACTGCCCATCACATCATTACCACCAAGTGTCACTCTGTCACGTTTATTTCTCCCCAACCCCACATGCAGCAGGGTCATTATTTCTCCACTTTCCCCTTACCCGTGCCTCCTTTCACACCCTCCACCATTACTTCACCCCCAAACCAACCACCAGTTCACCCCAGCGGGTCACAACGATGCACAAAAACCATCCGTAAACAGACTTTATTCAGTTTGCAACCACACCGCGATCCCCGTGCTAACTGCACCCTCTTATTTTTATTCAACAACACGAGAAACCCAATCTCTAGAAGGAACCACAATGGAATTTCGCCCGGGAAAGCCCACGACGCCCCCTCAGCGGGCAGCCCCAAGATGCCGGCCGGGCGGCGCGGGGCGGGAGGCGCAGCGCCCGCCCTTTCCGTCCCACCCTCCCCCGCCATGCCCGGCGGCGGCGGCTGGCGCGGGGCGGGGCGGGGCGGGCGGCGGCCGTTGGGGCGCCGCGTACCGGTCCCAACCGCCGCTCCCCTCAGCGGGGCGGCTCTGCCCGGGGGACGGGGAGGGAAGGGCGGCGGCGGGCTGCTTGCTCCGTATAGCTTACCTTCCCCGCAGGCGGCGGCTCCTCCTCCTCTTCCTCCTCCTCCTCCCTGCAGTGGGGCTGGGGAGGGTGCAGCCGCTGTCAGGCGCCTCCTCAGCCGCCAGGAGGGGGAGGGAAGGGAGGTAGCGCCTCCCCGGGATCCTCCTACCGCAGCCGGAGCGGGCAGCCGAGCCAGGCTTAGCTGGGGCGGCCCCTCGGGGCTGGGAGTGCGGCTGCCGCCGAGCTGAGGCGAGGAGAGGCTGAGAAAACACACCCCATCTCTTCTCTGAGGCGCATCGCTTTTGGTGATGTGGGCGCCTTGAGAAGAGCTGGGTGCTCGAAGCAAGCACGGCACTGAGGGAGAGCGCACAGAAACACCTTTCCTCCAGCTGTTGCCTCGGCCTAAGTGCAGTTGACAACGTCACGTAGTGAGAGACATGTTCAGGGATGGTTATTATGAGAACACCAAGCATTGTGTACTATTTGTATGTGCAATAAATTGTTAAAATTATTTTTCCAAGAGAAATGAAGGGACGTAACTATTTTTCTATTTCTCTTACAATATGTGTTTAAAGTTTATCTCTCCCTTAACAGGATAGCCTAAATGTTTTCTGAAGGTAGCATCCATGTTTTTATTGGTCATATCTCCTACCTTCAGTTTGATATACCCTGCTTCCTTGCTGTGGTATGTTCAGAGACCTTTGCTGTTTTATACAATAACATTGTTAGATTTTTCTTGTGGGAACCTTATTCAGAAGAAGAAAGAAATGTGGCGTAGGAGCTAGCGCTCTGACAAAAATGAAACTCCTTTATCACCTGGGGAAGGTCTCAGTTTTTTTTTTTTTTCAGTCACGATAATCACAATTCATAATATAATCACAATTGATAATCACAATCACAGATCAATAGGCAATTTTCAAAAAATGAGGCTTGTGTAAGTATGTAAAACAGCCGAACCTGTCTCTGCAGTTACCGAAGGAGCAGAGACTCCATTCTCCATGCTTGCTATGCTGTGTGATGGTCTCATGTGATGTGCTTCACGTGCCTTGCCTCCAGTCCTTCATACGTAATACGGGAAGCGCCCGTACCACCGCAGGGTCTACCAGTGCTCTTCCCTAATGTGCTCCCCTAATGCATGTGTGTTGTCTGTCCCTAACTGCAGTGCTCTGTGGAGTATCCATCTCTTTTTAGTTTGTCAACTGGAAGTAAATATACTACACATCAAAATACGTTCAGTGTTCCCAATGCGTTTTAATCTGCAAAGGGTCTCTGTTTTCTGCGTTGCTGGCTCAGTCAGCGCTTTGCTGGCTCAGTCACTGTGGTTCTTCCAAGATAATTGGAAGTGTTTTTCCCTAGGAATGTTTTCTTCATTCGAATGAGATATCAGTAATGATTTGTGTAGAGTGTCAGCGGATTTTGGGGGTGTTGGACTCAATGACGACAGTAATGTGTTGCCCCATAGTTTTGTTCTCTCTTTATGTAGAATAAAATGATCACAGTAAAACACAATACAATTTATTGTCTGTTGCCATGTTCATTTCCCAGTTTCCTGTTTTCCTGAATCCATTTCAGGGGAAAAAGGTTGCCGGAACTCAGATGCATGTGTAAATGTAAAAATATACCTGATAATGTCAAGTCTAGCAGACAATGGTAGCAAGCTATTCATTTTCAGATTGGCAGAAAGACAAACATTTTTAGTAGAAGCAATTGTTCCCTAAAACAAGTTTAATTTTGGGCTGCGAGCTGTTTATTGATTCTTCGGTGTACGTTGTAAAACAACATTGGATATTTTTCTAAAAGTTATGCTTTATTTAACCAAAAGAACACTGTACTGTGTTAGGCTGAAGGTCACACTTGGTGGAACAGATGGTGTGCTTGACCCATTCAAACAAAATTGGGTTTAATACAGTGAAGCCCTTAAATCTAGAAGCAAATCTACAAGCAAAGAGTCTGCATTTGAAACATTTTGCTAACAGATTGTCGGTGAACAATAACTGAAAGTGTGAAAGTAAGAAATGCTAACGTCATTTCTGAATGTATAAAAAGTGAAGCAAATAGAAGTTAACAGGAAATTTGCCTCCAGTAATTATTAGAAACCAACTAGTGGGAAACTGCACATAAAGCTACTATATATTTTGATAGCGAAGTTGAAAATGTGATAGGTTGCACGGAGATGATCAATGGTTTGAAAACGAGAGATGCTTTAGAAGGTGATTAGTTTATGAAAAACAGTTTATTATTTAGATTACAGTTTATAGGTTCTTTGTAATGAGAAAACATTAAGTATTGAGTGGTGTTTTAATTTAATGGGAAAAAAAAGACATAAAAAGAAACGGGGAGAAATTAAAGCCATAATAATATAAATCAGAAATGGAGGACAAATGTCTGACGCTGAAAGTGGTCTCCATTTATTGATTACTTCAAACCAAAAAGCGATTATGTTACTTCTGCCTTTCTTTACATACCGGTTGTTCTACACCTGTCTCAATTTCTTCCTTTCATTTGGGCCATTTCCAGTTTGCTTTTCTTCTTTCCTAAGTGTAGTGCTAGATTTAGAACTCAGCAGCAATGAATGGAAGGAAGTATATCTCTGTTTCATCTTACAGACATTCTTTTTATATGTACCAGGACTGTATTTTCTTTTTATCAAATAGCAAAGTATTGTCCTTTGAAATTTAAGCTTTGCATATATTTCTTCTTAATATGTTTTCCAGTTGAATTTTTTGCATTTCCATTTGGTCTTTGGAATAATACTTCTTGGAAGATGACCTGGTTTTCTTTTCTGATTAACTGACATTTATTCTGCTTTTAATTTGACAGTATTATTTTGTACAGTGTAAAAATATGATTAGACATTAAATGAGAACGTAGCAGAGATTGTAAACACCTATAAGTCAGTGAACAGGCTTACTGGTTCCAGCACCAACATACTCCAAACCCATAGGATTTCAGTTACTTTTCCTCAGTACTGTTTTCTGCCTGAAGTTGTTTATTTTTCCAGTATGTAAGCACCAGTTCGGTACACCAGTTGAGTTTCAGGATGCAAGTTCTCCAAGAAGGGTCCACCTCCCTTTATGGAATATGTGGTCTGGAAACCTTCCAGGAGGCACTGGGCAAATCTGTAGGCTTGAGCTGCCGTAAATGGCTGCCGCAGCGTAGTGATGTGGAGCCTCACAGATACATCCCAGATACATCCCCATCACCTTGAACTCACGATAATCTGATTCTCAAAATCAATTACACAATTCTGTCTGGAATATTTCAGAACAATGAAACAGTTACAGACTGATCTCACATTCCTCAACAGATCTCCCCGAAGAATTTGAAGCACTGGGAAGGGTTTCTGTACTTCCTGGGTGATGAAAGCTTTGGACTAACATAATTTTGGAGTTTGCTACAAAATTATCAAATGTTGTAGTTCTCATTCAGTAGTTAAAGCCTCTGTATTTGAGCCCAACTACTGCATTACTGGGCAGAGGTGGTAATGGTAGAGACTTGTTTTGCTAAACAGTTGCCAAATAAAATACTTCAGTAAACCTTTTGTCGTATTTCTTCTTCAAAAGCCTGTCATCAGGAAGTGAGAAAGCTAAGAGTATTTTCAGGCCAAAATAAAACCAGCTTCCCACCTCAATGGCAGGGTTCCCATTACCTGTGTTGTGGGTTTGGGGATGACTTTTCAGTTGTGTGCATCGGGGAAACTACTGGCGTCCTCAGTTATTACCACGAGAGGCCTGCGTCAGCCTTTGTGGAAGCAAAATAATGTGAGTGCAAGGCAACCATAGGCCGGTAAGTTCTGTCACCACATGCGAGATTAGAGGATGTTTGAGATTTTTATGACTGCTTTCATATAAACTTGTTAGACCTGAAGACACAGCAAGTTAAAGAAAGGGTAAGTGTCCCAAAAGCAGATGTTTAACAAGAGCTGTCTTTTTCTGTTGAACTAAGATTGAAAAAAGCACTTACACATTTTAACATGCTTTGGGATAGGTTACATTCTTGTCAGTAAAAAGAGCCTTAGCAAATAAAGGCTAAGAAACCTCAGTTATGCTGGTGGATCCAAGAATTTTCAAGCTCGTGAAACCTGTTTTTGTGCTCTGATCACAGCTGTGCTTCACTTCAAGGGAAGACCTGGGCATGAAGCAGCGTCCCTTTTGGCTCATCCTTTCTCCCTTCTGCTCCACGCCTTGGTTTCTAGGACAGGTAGCCAGCAGGCCAGCGTGCAGATTGGTCAGGGAAAATGGAACAGTCAGAATCCTGGAATGTGCTGCAGATCCACCTGACACTCGGTAGAGACTTGGCCAAAGTAGTCTGGGACTGCGGCTTAAGTGATTTTGTTAATTCTCGCTCTCACTGCCCTAAATGCTTTGTTTGTAGCCTGTTTGGTTTGGACATCCGAAAAGGAGTAGCTGCTGTCTTGATAAAGACCTTGCATCATCCTGTCTGTCATTCAGATCATCTTACCTGAAGAATTTAGGGATGGTGGTAGCAACAGCCAAACGTAATGTTCCTCAAGAGTCACAAGAAGTTGGCATCATGGTCTCCCATAAGCAAGGAGAAGGCATCACTGTGGTTAGGAGCATCAGGGCAGGAAGGTAAGGGGATCCTTGCGAGAAAAGTTAGGTAAACTTTTGAAAGTGATAAATCATATTTATCATATAATCCATATATATTATATGAGCCATAGGTCTGTGGGCCAGCAATTGGAGAGACCGTGACTGTGCTACATTTCCCTAGGGAGCGTCAATCCTCTGTGTGTGTGTAACTGTAATTTGGTAGAGTTCTTCAAGACCAAGTAGCCTGCAAGTAGGATAAGAGATCTGGGAGCTAGCTATTGTAGGGATCATAGGTCCGTGGGCTCCATGTAGAGATGAAAGATCTACAAGTTGCCTCACAGAGGGCCCATTGGTCTGAGCCAACCACCAGTGAGACCAGGGGCTCTGAGATTCAGCTACAGGGTAGACTGTAGGTCCGGACCAGCTGCCACTGAGATTGTTTCTGTTTGTGCTTACAATGAGAAGGGATCTAAACACCAGCAGACTATGAACCTTCGGGATTTGTATGCCCAAGTGCCAGCAATCGAGGAGAGCAGGAGATCTGGAACCAGCTATAGTGACTGAATGTCCATGGACACCTGTGTGTATATGTCTGGACACTGCTAGCAGTCTTCAACCCTAATCCGACAGAGGAGAGGAACAGGATGGAGCAGTTTGTGCCATTCATGTTTGTGTGGTGCTGGAGCTGGTAAGGCACTGCTCTCTGTCTGTTGATCTGTGTGGTCAGCCATGTGTGTGTACTGCGTGTGTTTTGGTGTGCCTTGGAAGCACGTGCTCAGCCTTGCTATTGCCTGAACCTTGGGGCATGGAGCTGCAGTGCCCTCTCATCTGCTGGGCCGCTGGATTCAGCTATCTCTGACAGATATCTCAGAGATATCTCTCTCTATCTCAGACAGTCCTAAATGACTCCCTTTTATCATTGTAGAGAGAAATCTTGGCATCAGTGGAGTCGGTAGCAAAATGCTGCTTTACTTTTTCTTCAAATTTCACTCATTTTCAAATAAACATTAGATATTAACCCTATATTCTTATGTTCGTATTATCTAAAGGTATTAGGAATTTCACTTAATTACCATAAAGTTAGGTCATCGAATCCATTTCAAATGCAATGCCAATTTCCCCCTAAATGTCTGTCTGGTCATTAGGCTGGTTCTCACTGTCAGTATTGTTGCTTCTGACAGCAGGTAGATGCAAAACAGATTTTTTCATTCTGTTTTCTGGAGGTAACTTTACGGTAACAGAAGAAAGTCAGTCAGTCTCCTGTCATGATTTTTTATGGCCTTGCAAATACTTTAAGCCATTCCAGAACTCCTCCCACAGGATGTAGACATGTGGCTACTTGAGCAACTCAAACAGTTTATTTGAAGCAGAGATATTGATCGGATTTGGATTTCACATCTTGAAGAAGACAATTTAGTTTCTGTCTGTTTCTAGATTAATAAATTTATCCTATGCCTAAATTTGTCCTATGCCTAAATAATACCTTTAATTGGAGAAGTTGACACCGATGACCAAAGACTACTTATAGTCACAGTAGATCAATACAGCAAGTCATTTTGCTGTAACAAAATGGTTTACTGTGGTTAAGTAGCTTTATCTTGACTGTTTTGCTTTTTAATGTTTTTCTTCTCAAATTGACCAAGATCCTAGCAATCCTTTAAACTCTAATTGCATTATCTTAGTTCTGCCCTGCTTTGTTCACTTCTACTTGCCCTGTAGTTTTATTAATACTCTACTGCCATAAACTAAAATAAAAATAGCAAAAATAGTAGTGCTAACCTTTTTTTGTTTGTTTGTTTGTTTTGTCAGAAAAGAAACCATGCCCTTTTCTTGCTATGGAGAAAGATTCAAAGGAATATTGTTATCAGCTCCCTGTTATGGGAGCTCAAGAAAGTTGTGGAACAGCTGCAGAAAGTTGTTTTTCAAGAAATTTGTAAAACAACTAAATAATTCAATATAAGTTAAACTCAATGAACATTTAAAACAGGCTTGGGGAAGAACTGAGTGAGTAGGGCTTATTAAACTGAAGAAGAAAGGATTGAGGGAAAATGGAGTAACAGTTTTAAGAATGTGAAATTTTATTGTAAAGAGGAAGGAGATTTACTTTTTTGTTCGGAATGATCAGGAGAAAAATTGAAATAAAGGAGATAATTTTGCTTTGGCGGTAGGGAAAAATACTCTCAGTAATAATAAGGAACTTGGGTATAGATTGCCTGGTGAAGTTGTACAGTTTCTACCATTAGAGATTGTATATCAGAATAAAATAACTTTTGTTGATTCTAGTTCAGCTGATGGTAGTCAAACAGATGACCTTTTGAGTTCCATTCCATTTCTAGGACTCCATCATTACTTCCATTTACTGGAACACAACCTGTATTTAAGAGATGAACAAATAGCTGTTTTTAATTAAAGCAAAGTCTGTTTCATATAGATAATAAAAAGATTACTTCACAGTAACCCAATTATTCAAAATACTTGAGCACTTTTGGTACCTGAATTCCTTTTAAATATCCATCGCCATCCACTATTCTTTTTTTTGGGTTGGGATCTTTTAAAAATGGAATAAACTGTCAGTTAATCTTCAAACAGTTGATAGAGCAACAAGTCTAGAAAGAATGATATATTTTGCTTCCATGTTCAGTAATATCTTATTAGGTTAGTCCTGTCAAATCTTTGTTCATATCAAAATGTCAGTTTATTATTATGTTTTAAACAAATCAGATTTTCCTTGTTTTTGAAAAAAATCATGATTAGGGAAATCTAATTCTTCATTATTTTCATTTTGAATAAACATTTCAATACGTAATCCCTGGTTCCTCTTTACTTTGAGTATAGCTCTGTAGACGTCTTTATCAGTGCTGTTTTTCAGTCTACTTCATCCTTTCCATATATACCAACATAAATAATACATTACCATCAGTGTCAATGAGAGAAGGGACAGGGCTTTGCTACCTGCATGATTACAATGCTTAGATATTACATAGGTAAAATTAGCTTTAAATTATTTTTTAATGTTTGAAGTTCATGTTTATCAACTTGTTCATGTTTAATGAATGCCCATGTTAATTCTGAAGGTGGGTTTCTTTTTATGTTACATCGTAGTTTATACAAAGAAGAAAACAGGAAACAAAACAGAAGTGTGACTGCTATGATTTTCTATAGCACTGTTATTTAATTCCTTGCAAAAATTCTATTTCTAGCACCACAAACTTTCTTTTTCCCACAAAAAAAAATGTTGCAGACAGGAAATGTTTTGGATAGTGTAACAAAGTTTCCTGATAAACATTTTATCTCAGCTGGATAACCATTTCCTGTTGGTCGGATTTGCTATAAGTATTGTCATTTTGTTGTCTTCCTTACTATAATTAACACACATATATGATCTGGCTAAGTGTGTTCATCCTGTCAAACAAAGGTTTCAGTAAAGCAGACGTGGTTATAATGCGATGCAAGAATTTATATTGTCCATTTCCCATCATTTAAACTTTGCCTGTAACAATAAATAAAATAGCAAAACACGTGGGACATTCTGGGAACTGGGAATTCCCAGCAGGGTGGAGGTTTCTCAGTATTTCAAATAAAGCGTTATTTGCTGTGGTTGCAGTAAGCTTCTAAAGCAGTCTTTGATTAGAAGGTGGGACTTCATGGAGAATCTGATTGCTCAGTGCTAACTTGGACTTGAATTGTCCTGGAAGGGTATCAGAAGAATTTTGGCACTTTCTAAACAGCTTCAAAGCATCATCCTTGCAAACTAATATTAAAATGAGATGACATTTAAAAATTTACCCTATCAAAATATCATGTTTTCCATCAACAGAACCACCTTTGCCATTTTTGGAGTTACCTGGTTACTTTAATGATAAGAAACAGGCAGTATCACTTGAATATAGCTGATTCTGATTCTCATTCACACAAAGATCATAAGTACATTTGGCTACGCCTCTACTAAATAGTAGATGGCCAGGACAAAGACTTTGGCCATGAAGCCTCCTGGCGTAGCCTAGCTAACGTCCATATTATTTAAGGCTGTATTTCCCTTCAGATCAGACTGACAAATTGATGTTGTGTAGCTCTTGGCCCTGGAGCTGCTCTGTGCTGTTAAACATCCTGTGGCCTTCAGACATAACACTTACTTATGGCTGAGTTTTTTTTTTTTTTTTTTTTCCAGTTCATTGTGTTTGAATGTGGCTGTTTATTACCTTTTGTTTAAAAGTTTAATCTACACATGGTGAAACACAACACGTGATTTCTTCCATGCAGTTTTTCAAGAAAAATAAAATTAAGGCAAGTTACTGAAAGCATGTAGTATTTGAAGGTGCAAAGCCTGCTGAGATGGTGCTGAGGTAGACTTTAGGGAGCAGAACTGGAGCAGTGCTCACCGTAGAGCCCACTGGGAGCAGTGCTCGGTATGCACTATCCCTGAACTGTGCTAGTTGGCACAGGTCAAATCTGCCAGGAAGTCAGCTAACAAAGAGTCTGGATGTTCTAAGGTCAAGTGTTCAGCCTGTGTGTCCATGTATGATGAGTTCATGGGGTTTAACTACGGCTTTGTCCTAGCTTTATTTCTGTCAGACCTGAGGAAAGAAGAATGTGGAGAAGGAGGCTTTAGACAAAGGCACATGCATAAGATTGAATTTAAAAATACGTGATTATTAGTCTGTTGGGGGTAGATACAATTTACGTACACATCCTGGAGGTATCCTCAGTAAATTATTCAAGGAAACAGAATATGAAACAGAGTGAAAGGTTTCTTTCTCTTTTTTTTTTTTTTTAAAATGTTACGCTAGAAGAGAGTGAATGAAAGTGTTCTTGCAAAATGTTGATCCAAGACATGCAACTCAGGGCTGAATTCATAAGCATCTGAAAGAAGATGACATTGATGTAATCATCTGTCTGAAGATGTGTGTAAAAAATTATTTATTTATTTTTAAATTCACAGCATTAGACTAACAATTCAAACAAAAAGATATTTTCCTCACAAAGTGCAATTCAACCCACAAAACTTCCTGTTACAAGATTCTGCAAGTGTTAAAAGTTTTCATGAAGAAGTCATGGGAGAGCAATCAACTGAGATTGCTCAACAGAGACTCAGGAAGTCTCTGAGATACAAACGTTTGAAGGCTACGACAATATTTAAGGCAAGTTTTATGTTTACTTACCCCATTCTTTTCTTATAATCTCTGCCAGGGAACAGACTTTGTCAGTGCTGGGGAGAAAACACTGGGTTTGGTAAAACTTTGACCTGACCCCCAATGGCCCCTCTTTCATTCTCTGTCCTTATGTAGAGGATGTTTTAATTATGCTTCTAGCTTTTGAGATAACACAGATAGGCGCTTTTTTCTTCCTGTGAGGAAATGCTCAGTGCTTTCTGGGATTGGGGCTTTTTGGTGTTTTGTTTTTAACGGAAGCACTGTTGCTGTTTGTTGATGTGAGGACTATTCTCTATTAAGGTCAGAGGGACTGAAGATTTTGTACGAGTCTAGGAAATGTGATGCAAGACTGGTTGGGCAGCCAGGCATGCCCAAACCCACCCCGAGTCATTGAATATGTTTCATATATGCTGTACTAAAATACACAGAAATGAATAGCTTAAAGAAGGAAGCATAACATGTATTCTGTGTAAATGCAAATTACTGTATTGCCACCAGAAATGTGACAGTATTTTACTATATACACATTATAGGGTATGTACACCATATATAGGTGTTAAGACACACTTAAAATGCTACACAAATCAGTGATAGATCAGCTCTAAAGATGATCTATAGAGTGTCATACATAAGAGATATACATGAGCATTATTATTAATCGACAATGTCAAAAAATAAAGCAAGAATTCAAAATGAAGGTGAATCAATAAGTCTGGGCCTACTTAGTATCCCTAAAGTATCTGTCTTTATTATCAACCTTAAAATTGCTATTTTTCAAGTTCTTCATGGTCTTACTAACCTGCACGTTGAAAACAAACGAACAGGCAAATAAAAATCTAGTAAATCTAATAAAATACTAGATTAATTCAAACAGTCCAATATCAGATATGGCTGTTGAGTCAACGTGTCTATACAGTATTCAGCACTCTTTGTAGGAAATGTGACATAGAAATAGAATTTATTACTTGCTTTTAAAGACATGTTATATTTTCCCCAGAGTGATGTATAACTGTTACTTTTCACAGTACCTGGGGAAGGGAAAGGAAAATAAGCAAGTTGTTCTGGGTAAAGAGCTGGAATTACAAAACTGGAGTTCCTCAGACCAGCCACAGGCAAGTCGAGTTGTCAGTGTCAGGTGAAGTTTTCCCGAAACCTTCAATCTTTTCCACTGACAAGGGTCTCTGGACCACCATAAGATTTTTGATGTTCTCTTTTGTACACTGGGGAATGGCTCATACTGCGTTTCACAGCTTTTTCATATGTTTCTATAGCTACAAGTCACACTGTGTGACAGTTCATCAATCACCCTGTCAGCTTCTCTTCATGGAAAAAATGAAGATGATTCTAAAAAGCAGATAGAATCTGTGCCATTCAGGGGAGCATTTTCTACTAGGAGGAATTTGGAAGAATAAAGAAGCCTTGCACAAATCCTAATTTTTCCCTAGTTCTAATGTCAAAATCCTCTAATTTAAATAAAATTATTTTTTTTTTGGAGGCAGGAAACAAATTGTGCTTTAAATTTTAGCCATGGAACAGAATAGTTCACCTGAAATTATTTGTTTACATGTAAAGTGAGTTCCATCTTTTTTTAATTCCACTTTTAAATTATTATTTTTTTTAGGGATGTTTTTTTCTCTTTTACTACTAAATATTTTGTACATGACATGTTCTACAGCACTTCTTTCCTTCTCTTTTCCCCAGTCCCCTTCCTCTCTCTTTCAAGTGTTGATTGTTGTCCTTGAATGTCTTACAGATGGAGTGAAATTGCTTCTTGCCTGTTGTCTAGTCAGTAAGCCCCCAAAGCAGGAGTCCTGTTCTTTGTGAAGTGCTCTGACAACTCTACTGTAGTACAAAATCCGCTTCTTAAAAGCATGAACTTTTCATTCTTGTCCAAAGGGACAAGAGATGCAGAAGTCCAGGAAGCACTTTTGGAATGCAAATCGCATTGTTCAATAGAGTGCCTAACACTGTAATTAAACACCGAAGTACGGTTACTATTTCACATCACTCCTTTTTTGTACTTTTTCTTGGCCTGAGCATCACATGTAAGCGTGTTGTGTAGTACAAACCTCAAGTTTGGGGCATCTTAAGTATAAATCTCAAGTTGTGGTATACATCTGAAGTTTGATCTCCTAAATTAATATCCAGGGAATATAATTAACTTCAAAATTATGGTCAGTTCTTTTAGTTCCACCAGTGCCAAAAATTCTTTGTACATCACAGCTTTCCTGGGTGTTAGTGGTGTTCTCTCTTCAGTGGTTTTGTGATAAGTGCAAAAAGGGACCCAACTGGTCCTGGCTGTTCAAAGACCCTGGGATCGCTCATGTGTCTGAAGGGGGATCCACTGGAAGAAGTCTAATCACCCTAAGTTAGGTAGCTTATTTTCCATTAATGGATTAGTAGTTCTTTATCTAAAACATTTAGATAATAAAATGCTGGACATATTCACTGCAAAATATTTCCTCTCCCTTCTTTTCTAAAGCTGATACAGACAGTAGATTGCAAAATGCATTGGACAAAATAACAACAGATTTCTGATATAGCCAAGAATGTAGCAAAGTCCTCCTAAGGAAGAGTTCAATACCTGTAATACAGACTGTTCAGTCTTCCCTCTGCTTTCTGTCTTCAGAAAAGAGTTAATATCTGGTGCATTACTTGCCTATGTGGATGTTGGTTATCACAGAATCATAGAATAGTTTGGGTTGGAAGGGACCTTAAAGACCACCCAGTCCCAACCCCCTGCCATGGGCAGGGACACCTCCCACCAGACCAGGTTGCTCAAAGCCCCATCCAGCCTGGCCTTGAACACTTCCAAGGATGGAGCAGCCACAAATTCTCTGGGCATACAGTTCTATATGGTTATACATATTAATTTGTAAATAAGGCTAACAAAGTAGTACGAAGTCGTTTTGGGTAATTAATCCAATCAATTTAGCATAGAAATTCTTAGGGACTCTTACATATATGAGGTCCAAAATTTCACCTCTAGATATGCACTCCACTGACTCCATTTTCAAAGGGCAAACTTGTGTCACTGCTCCATGCCCAAACCTTTCTCATTTGTTAATCGTGTGTACCATCACTAAAGGTATTCCGTTCACATGAAGGAAGACTTCTGTGACAGCATAACCTTTTAGCCCACAGGTCATTAAATAATTTTAAGAGGGTCAGAATGAAAAAAAAACACCAAAAAACAACAACAAAAAAAACTAAAAATGTATAATAGCTATCATGAAACCAGCTGACAGAACTGCAGCTGCCAGGCAGCTGTGTGCAACATCATAGCTTTGTGTTAGCCCTGATGTTTATGGTAGCCTTGGAGTTACAGCCCTCTCCAGGATCATCAGGAGCCCAGGCAGAGCACATCTGGCTTTGCTCCTTCCTTTTCCCAAGTCAGGGAGACAGACTTTGTCCATCTTTCATGCCCATTGCTACTTCATTTTTGGGATGAGATAGACAAAGCAAACTCAAAGAACTTGAGAACACAGGTCTTTCAACAGGGCATGCATCCAGCTTAGCGCATTCCCCTGGGACACTTATCTCATACTGGGCAATATCTTTGTGGCAATTTTCATACCAACTTTGAGTAAGGAACTGACATTTCACCCGGGTCCCAGTTTTGGTACCTAAGTCCTCAGAGGTTCTCAAAGTGAAGTGCTTGTTACTCTTTTCCAGGCATCATTAATGCAAGCACTGTGGTTATGTATTTCTTCTTGTGATAGTTCAACTAGCCAAAAGACTAAAAACAGATTATATGACTATTAAATGGTGAACAAAAAAATTGCTAAGATACCACCTATTTTTCTATACAGGCTTAACGGAGTACGCCAGTAAAGAGAGACTAGAACCACAATTAGCACATTTTCAAAAATGCTTTTTTATGCGTTGGAATAGTGATTTGTGGGGTGTTTATGTCGTGCTGTTTATCCATAAAAACCCAACAACTGGCTCTCACACCCCTTTCCAAAAAAGGCCCCCAGCTGAAACAGAAAAAAAAAAAAAAAAGAACATGCTCCTAATGGAGAAACACAGTAGCCCCAGTAGCATTGCAAGCTGAGGTTGGTATTCCTATTGTATTACAAGCTTGCAGTGGTACATTATGCAACAAGTATTGTGCACATTACAGACCCATACAAATGCTAAGTAAAAAGTATCTCTAAGTAATGAATCCAATCCATGAGGTGCAGAGTAACATCAGTTGCAGTTGTGGCACCACTGACATTTTAGGGGACCTAAGCAGAATGTAGTTGAAGAAATGAGGTTGGATTTAGAAGGTTAGACACAGGACATAAATGGTGCCTAAGTCTCAAGGTTCAGGGGTACAAACCAAACCAAGGACTCTCAAAGTCTTAAAAAACACACCCTAAAGATCTCTAAGTTTTTGCTGCAAACCTGAAGCTTAAAGCATTTCTGGGATCTCCCTCTGAACATCCACATTTCTCCCATGCCAATATAAGGTTGCTTGTGCTTCCCTTCTTCCCTGGCTGACAGCAGGGTCAGTGTTCTTCAAAGAAAGACCATGAACTCACGTGTCTCTTGGCTGTATGATCTTGCTGAGATGGTTTAGAGAGGTCAGGCACAGCAGGACTGTTTCGTACAGCTGATAAACACCTTGAGAAACGTCCCAGGAAAGTAGTAGGTCTGGTTTTCCCTGAACATACAAGTTAGACTGCCTCTGAAGACTCTCATAGGTTATCAGAAACAGGCAGCAAATCCAGCCCCAAGCTGGGTTTAGGTTCATTCTTGCAGAACAGAGTTGACTGATGTGGTAGGATGCAGCTCCCCTCCACATTTTTGATAATGCTCATACTGGACTCCAAAAATACCCTGCTACTTCTGTCACTCTGCATCCAACGTGTTTAATATAGCTTTAAACTACCTCAATACTTACCAGATTACAGTGTAAATGCAATTGCATAAATGTCACGAGTTAAATGGGAATAGGAGTAACATAACAGTGAAGAATGAGTGTACTTAGGTTGAACACTGCAGCTTCTTTTTGATACTTTGGCATTTAGACCACGAACAGGGTTGTATAGCCTGATTGCCTACATTTGCAAGATGATTTGGTGACTGAAGACGTCCATTTAGACTTTTGTTTTGTGGACACAGGATCACCTTCATGCATGAGCATGACACGTAGGGTGGCAGTTGCTGCCATCACTCCAGCGTAACTTCCTACACACTGAACGCCAACATCATGGAAAGGCTGCAGCTAGCCGTAGAGAAACTGAGTGTAGCTGTCTTAAGCTCCTTCCTTACTACCCTGGTCATTGTCTGGGGAAATTTATTTCTTCCATATGGAGCCAGTCAGGATGCTTCAGCCATGAAAAACTAACAAGAGAAACCCAACAAGCAAACTGGACTGGATAAACAAAACTTTACCTTTACTTGGAACACGTAACCTGTGTGGTGAGACGTTCCTTTCCTCAGCTATGGCATGGGACAACAGATGCTCACGTAACATGCTTGCATAGCCAATTTATACAAATAAATCTGTGATTTATCACATAGTGGTCCTTAAACATATCAATGGACTACTCACAGATGACACAGCTGTGTTGGCCTACTCGGTTGCTCATGAATGGTCTAGACAATGTTCTCCTCAGGGACATGGATAGACTATTCACTAGATAATAGTCCACTATTCATGGACCACCAACCTTCTAGACACACACTGGTGCTTTTGCATCAGCCAGTAGATCAGGCAGCTGAAAGCAACCACCCTGTAAGAGCAGCTCCCCAGCTCGAGCTCTGGGTAGCTCTTGGTGGTGGTCCAGAGGTGCTGCCTAGCGAAGGAGACATCTGATGTGATGGAGAATATGAGAGGTTCACAACTTCCTCCAGCATGGCTCATCAGTGGGTGAGATTAATCATTAAAGGCATCATCCCCCGTCATTCTGATAACTGTGTTTTTCCCCTGCTCTAGTTTAAATTGTTGACATTGCGTTTAGTATGCTCATTCTGAGTTGTCTGCATTTTGCTTAGTACAGTTATGTTTAAATTGGTTATACTTCACTTAAAAATAGATGTTTGTGTAGTAAAGGTTCGCTGCTACAATACAGTGGCTATAAGCTGGCATTCTGTTGGTGGTTTGCTGTCCGCTATTCAAACATCTCTTGCCCTGTGACAATCTAATACCTCCTAGCTTGCCTTTTCTCTTGTCTGTGTTACAGCCTTCTTGACAGGCCTTTTTCTAAGCACCTCTGCTAAGGCAATTGTCAAAGTACCTTTAGGCCAGTGCAGTTTTCTATAAACATGGAAAAGGAGGAATGGAGCCCAGCAGTCTCTTCTCTATAAAGTCAGCAAGCCAACCCAAGAGGATAGTCCAGATATCCCAATCCCTGGTAATCCTTCTTGGTAACCATCATTTTGTGTCTGTGCTAAAGTCCCTTGTGTCCTTTCCCATACAGAAAATATTCAGGGAGAAGAAAGTTTACTCTCTGGTTCGGTGCCTTGGTGTTGCCAGGACACAAGCCTCTGCAAACACAAGTTAAGCTCTTTAAGGCTAAGCAGTAATTACCCAGCTTTGCCTGCTGACCGGTTGACTTGCTGCCAGGGGACTGAGGCAAGGCTTGCGACTTCTAAAAGCATCGCTTGACAAGTGACAGAGCGTGCAGCGGTGCTAAGGGTTCAGATTAGCACGGTTCAGTGAACAGAAAGACAAGCAAAATGGGGCGAAGTGGGGTGTGGACAAAATGATATTTATTCATCTGGAAGCCATCTGGACTTCTGGGTACAAGCTTCATGTTGCAAATGCTGGGATGGAGCTGTTCAAAATTTAAAGAGGAGTTCCAGCTCCAGTTTACCAAAGATATTTCTTTTGGGCATTTTTGTCGCCTTCAGGGGCTTCATATATAAAGAAACATTCTTCAGAAGCTCTTTCTTAGCAATGATTTTGGTTTTATTCCTTGTTAGTGGAATTTCTTTCTTTCTGAGGAGCTATGGTTGCAATTCTATCTAACCCTGTTCTTTTCTATTCTCTGTCCAAAACTCTGCAAAGAAAATTTTAACCTCTTTTCATTCTTCCTCCTGCTACTTTGAATCCAAATGGCTAATCAAACCCATACGTTAACTGAAAAAAAAAAATCATGCATTTTTAGCTGTCTGCTCTACAGAAAGAAAACATTTCAGAGACCGACAAAGATCACATAAGCAAATAAATATGGATAGAACTAAACCTAGATGAAGAATGCCCGCCTAGAATTGAGTCTTTTCATAACGTGTGATATCAGGAGGAATCTGGTTCCATTCCCCAGAAACAAAAGGCTTCACAGAAGTACAGGTTTCTTCCTTCTTTAATAACTCTAAAATATTCCTTCTTTCATGCTGTGAAAAGCCATGGCCTCTTAAGTGGAAACTAGAGTTTATAGTGATGTGAGCTGTGAGAAATTTCTGTGTTCCTCAGTGAGGTTGGGTCCAGTCCCCACACAAGCAGACATAGCAGGTGGGAGCATCTTCCTTTACTTCAGGTATCTATAGGGTAGACCTATACGATCCCTCATGCATCCTTTACGGTCAGGAGAGAATAATCATCATTTTGAGGGGTGATTTATTTTGTTTTAGCTGTCTGCTTTAGGACGAGATGAATTAAATCTTGGCAATGTCCCCTCTTCTCTGCTGACTACAGAGGGGAATTAGGATCGTGACTGGCTCAGAAATCTGTGATGGAGTAAATCCACCACTGGCTACTGTTCAGACTTCATGGGCACATGGCAGCCCACAAAGCAAAAGCATGATGTACTGAGCCAGTGGATGACTTTTTAATAATTATAATGATGTTGTCTATTCGGAGGTATGTGCAGAAATGCTGTAATATTGTCATGAAGTAAATAGATATCAGGAAAAAAAAATCACTCGTGTTTTTCATTTGATATTCATCAGAGCAAATAGCTTACATTCACACAATTCTTTTTTACTCTGATTTGTACAAAGAATTAGAAATGCCTGTTCTCTGGCTCCATCAGGAAAAGCTGAGAGCAATCTTTGAGCACTTAGGTTTAAATTTAAATCAATAATCTTTCCAGACATTTAAATTGCAATTAAGATATTAATCAACATGAGTAAGTCAAAAAAGTCTTGATCTCTCTTTAGAACAGTGACATAAAAAATCAAAAAGAAGAGATGCTGGATATTATTAGTTTCAATATGTATTGGGTTACTTAAAATGCAAATTGCCTTCTGAATCTCCAAACCTGAAAGACTAATTATTGCTATCTATTCTTGTTACTGTCTAGCTCTCTCTTTTCTGGCCACACTAAAAATAATTCTAGTGCTATTTTTCTCTGTTCCTATTTTACGGGAGTTCCTCACTGCTGATATTTTGCTGAGTTCTTACACCAGTTTTTTTAAAGAAGAAAAGATATCCATACAATCATGTTCTCTGCTCCTTTCTCTCCTTCTCTTCCCCTCAGCAAATTACTTTTAAACTCATTGTCCTGTTTCAACCAAATTAAACAGAGGGATGGAGCTTTTCCAAATAATCGTGCTTCTACCAGATTTGTTGAGACTGACAGCTAGGTGGAGGAGATTTCTGAACAAACGGGTCTACCTACGGACAAACAAGCAGACCCAGATCATGATGCATCCATTTTAGCAGCCACTAGCTGCCCCAGCATGTGATTTTTTCTGGCTTTGGGGGAACTCAGGAGAGCCTGGGGGACATTTGGGTTACTGTGGGATGAGCACATTCGTGCAGCTGAAAGGTGGCTTAAGGGACCCAAAAAGAAGAAGTCTGATTGACTTATTACTTCTGGCATTCATGAAGTAATTTGGCTGCATTTTTTTTTTTTTTTTTTCCTCCGTGGTTCATTTTTCTTTGCTTTACCCTCTTTGAATGAACTGATAAGAGTTTTCTAAACTTGTCCAAATATGCAACCAGACTGAAAACAGAATCCATTTGACCTTGGTTCACTGCCTCAGGAACAGGTTTTCATGGCCTTTTTAAGAAAAGCATGTAAAATTCCAGGAAAAGTGATCTACAGTCCCAGAGCTTTAATGTGAACTCCTTGAACTCAGAAGCAGGGCTACTATATCTGTGGCAGATAATAACACACACTCTGTGTGCACCACAATTAGCGCTATATTTATTTACATGTGCAAGTCTCAAATGGGATTGTGGCCTCTTTGGGCTTGATGTTGTACAAAAGTATATGTGTAAGAGAGAGACTAAAACACAAACTAAAAGCAAAAAAAACCACTAAATATAGTTTTCTATGAAAATTAGAGACAGCCAAGAACTTTTTATGTCATCAGAAAACATCAGTTATTTAGAATGAAAACTTCTTTTGCACAAATCCATTAGTTTCAACCTATATATATATATATATATATATTTGGTATGAGATATGAAAAAGTTCTGGGCTTGGTCTGCCCTGTGCAGAAACCTGTTGCTATGTGGAGAAGCATCAGGCACAGACACATACACACGTAGTGTAGAAAAATCTCTTTGTAGATTCAGTTAGTGGGTGCTGAAACTCTCCTGGTGACTCCTGAAAGCCTTATCACAACCCCCTGCTTTGGGGGGTGATCTGTGTGAGCCTGGTCAGAGGAGCTGCTCAGTGACAAAGCATGGGGTGAGCTACCCCACACCTCCTCAAACCCTCACACCTGGGGCCTTGGGATCCAACCCAAAAGGCTAGGATGGATGATGTGTTGATATGTTTGATGCCAGAGCAGAAATGGGTTTTCCCATTGGCCTGATAGGCTCTGTCTTGCGCTATCTCACTTTCCATTTTCAGCACTGAGCTTTGTTCCCAGCTCCTTTCCGTAAAACCCTTCATTTTCTCAAGTGACTATCATAGTGCCTCCCTACAGGCAGTGATCCAAATCCTTTGTTTCTTCAGTCTTTTGAGCAAAGCTGACAAATTGTCAGGAAAATCAGGTGCAGAGCTCAGTCTCCTGGCTGGGTAAGCAATTCCCCTCTCAAAAGTAGGTAGTTTTTCTGGAAGGGGGCTGGCTGCAGCTGAACCCTCTGGGAAGGCATCAGTAATTCAGTCTTGGGTTGTGCATGAAAATGATTTGGTCTTCTGAAAAAAAACATAGCTGTGCTTTCCTGCTAGTCTGATTGGGTTTGTATCAGATTCTTGTCTGTCTTTGCACTGCCTGTAATCTCATCGTACCAGTGATGAACGCTAATACCAGTGTTTTGGCCTCTTTCCCTGCAGAATTATTAATGCTCTGCAACAAAACTGTCTTTACCCCATCTTGGCTGTGTTTTTGCTAATCCTCATCACACATGCAACCATAGCATTTATTTCTTACAAATTCGCAGTATTTGTGGTATGGTATTGGGGTAGACTGAGGTATTTGCTGAGTAGCATCAACATAATGTTTCAATAACGTGCTGCTAAACTTTGAAGGCTAACTACATTTTTTTCCTTACTGTTCTTCGTTATGAGCATGTACAGCATTTCTAAAAACATTTTTTTTTTTCTGAATAGAAATGAACTTTTTTTTTTTTTCCCCCACATATTATAATTACTTCAACCATCACAGTCTTTTGTGTTTTGAGCCACAAATTGTAAGGCAGACAGTTGTGTTTGGACTGACAGAGACCGAAATCTGCAGTGAACCAAAGAAGACAGTGCATTGCATCCCTCTTGCTGGATAGGCCTCAGACCTCAAAGTTTATGTCTTCTGAAATAGAAGAGAGAGCCTAAGGCAAAATTAGAAGAAAGATTTAGTGTGGGTTGGTGTGATTAAATAAGTCTGTTTACAATATTGGAAAGTTTTTGGAGAAAACTTCCTAATTCAACACCTTCTGTTTGTGCAGGGAGTTGGCAGAATTGTGTCCCACCCCCGCAATGTACAGCTGACATGGGCTTATTACTGCAAATAAAAGCAGTCTGCAGACCACCAACTTAAGGAGTGTTGAGAGTGAACATGGAAGTGTTCATGAAAGTTGACAGTGAATTAGGAAGCTGTTGTTTTCAGTTTTGTTGTGTACCTGTTCTGTCCTAGGGACATCAAGTTTGGTAGACAAGAGGCTCACACTGTATTTATTCATTTATTTGCTCATAGCATAGTACATCAGGTACATGGCATTTCATGGGGCAATCTGTGGTCATACAGCCCTTCAACCCCTCCTTTTTTGTGACACATTATAAGCACAAGTGCCCATGCCAATGAAAAAGAGTTATAGAGACTGTTTGTAATGGGATGTATGCCTAATATGGTAGGCCCAGTCACTTAAAATATAATGGATATATGCTGAAAACACCCAGGACTTTTTATGCTTTATTTCCTCCCAAGGACAAAAAGTAGTCATTAACCCAGTTTAACAGTGTAATTGGGATTGGTTTCTGATGGCTATGGTTGAATGAAGGCAGCAAAGCAGACAGGGTGTATTGGGAATCTGCCCTGTGGCAGTCTACTTGCTGCCTCTGTCAGCTTCCTTTATGAACATACATCAGCTCCAAATGCCCACCTACAAGTCAAAGAGAAGCAGATATATGGACCTTGCAGTGCATACTATTACTGTGAGCACTGATAGACCCATTGCCTGCCAGAGATGCATCCATTACACTATACCCACCATAATGCAGGGAAAATACAGGTTGTTGGAAAGTATTACTAGCTGCTGTTTCCATATGTTTCTCCAAAGGAAGAGACACTGTAATGTGTGAAAATATAATTAGGAACAAATGCTGGCTAGTTGCAGGTTGGAGCAGGAAGGGGGAAGATTTATTTTGGCTGCTGCTGAGAACTTTCCTTTTAAAATTTTTAATTGGTCCTAAAAGTCAGAGCAGATGCATTTGCTTTGTGAAGAAAAGTTTTTGAATTGATGATGATTCTCAGAAGCTCTGAAATCAGTACTGATTTGAATTTAGCAAGACAGGATGTAAGAACATGGAGATTATTTTTTTACTGTTAAACTCTTCCAGATAATCCAAGAGAGGTAGTGACTTCTTCCTGCAAAACAGTGAACCGACATAAGGAAAAGTAAGACCATAGGCGATGATGTGTGTATGATAATGCTCTTTATGCTGCTAAAAAGCAGGAATGTTATTTCAGTAATAGTGCAACCTTACTACCAAATTGTAAAGTTTAAAGATTACTATCGTACTGTCTTCCAGTTGTCTTGGAATTCACAGCAAATTAGTGTGTAGATAATCTTAGGATTAAAAGGCACATCAAACATTTTCTGTGGCCTTAACCAGTGCTATATAAAATGGAATAAGATCACGGATGCTATTAATTCTGAAATGACTGAAAACAAGAGAGCAGTGCCCACACTTAGAGATACTGCGGAGGATGAAATTACTAAATTGGAGCGAAATGGTTTAAAGGTTTGACTTCTGACCACAAACTACTCAATAATTAGATAGTGGAGACAAATTTTGACAGATCATGAATGGAGGTAGATTTGGAAAATATGTGAAGGAAGAAGAAAACCTTAATTTTACTAAAGCTTAAGTGTATAATTGATTCTGTATTATATGCCATATTGTCTGTAGTTTATTACCTGTAGTTTGCAAAAGAGGCACAGTATTGATGGTGGAGAATGTCATTTGACAATTCCCATTGTGTTCCCAAAAGAGCACAAGTGAGAGCATAAGAGAGGTTGCGTGAGATCATGCATGTTTTTGTTTGCTTTGTGAAATGGCACTGTCTGCTATATCCATCTCTGGGTACTGTCAGGTGTCAACAGCAGTAACGTACAACTCTGTTCACTTCTGTATGACTGAGATGTAGGAAATGGAAGCAAGATTGTCTTTCCTAAAGTTATCTTTTATTCCAGTGAAACTTCACCAAAATAGCTTAGTATGACTTGGCTGTTGTCCTAAAATAACATTAGTAACTCAAAGATTTAACTCAATATTCATTCTCAAGTGTGTAAATCATTACAGGCAGCTAATTCCCTCAGTAGAGAGGGCTACAGGGAGAATGATGCTGTGTGCAAGTCATGCCAAAGACAGAGTGATACTTACATAATTATATTCTATAAATAATGTTTCCGTATATAATTATGCATGTTCTGGATATGCTGTTATGTGGTTTTTCCACCCAGAACTGCAGGAAAAGGGAAAGATGAGGAGCGGTACTTCATCAGCAGCTCTGGCCAAGGGCATTTTGCTGCAGGGTGCTGCTGCAGGCAAAACTTTTCTATGGCTCCTGGGAAAGCTCCCTCTGAAGCTGCTCTGACACCACCTTTTAGAGACGTACTCTGCATCTTCTACAGAAATAGTATACAAAAAAAAGCCTATGCCTGAATTAGGAGAGCTGTCTGTAACCTATTTTGAGCCACATGCAGGAAGTATTTGGATTGCCTTTAACACAGGTGCAGTACTGGAGGTATAGTGCTTGTTCAACCCCTGTCCCTTCCTCTCACACAACCTAAAGGAAAACCAGAATCTAAACATGGCAGAAGTATTTTTATATCCCCTAAAAATTCCTGTTTCCTCCAGGTATGTTTTGATTACCTGATGCTCCTTCTAAATATACTCTGTGTATTATAATGTACTGATGTGTACACAAATATATATAGAGATATGCATACCATGTACTAAATAAGCAATTGTATCATCTAAAACATAACTCACAGTTTCACTGGGCATTTCTGAAGGTGAAAGAAATCCTGTATCCAACCAAAACTGAAAATGGAAACTAGATAGGTAACAAAAAAAGAAAAAAGAAAAAGTACTATTACCATTCCTATCTGCACATCTGCACATCTTGCACAGCAAGCTATGATAAAAGAGCGTGAAGGCTTCAGGCCCAAGCTCTCCAAAGTTAGGAAGTGCCAGAAAAAATTGCGCAGACAATTTTCTTTTTTCCCTTTGCACAGGCATGTTGTGATGCAGCCTCTAGTTCCCCTCCTAGTTTTGCTCCAAATAATTTCTACCTTAATCTCTGCAATGAGGAAGAGTGATGATTGTTCAAGACCTGCTCCTCAGCAGCTGGCCTTGTCCTGCTTTAGCCTTCAGCCTTTGGCCTGGTTTAGCGGCACTGCAATGAGGAGACAGTTGTTCAAGGCTCCCTCTGGAGTCAGTGGTGAGATATTAGCACTTCCTCAGCCGTTTTCAGTTCAGTGTCAACTTTGAATTACTTCTTGGAAGTGTTTCTCTCTCTTTTCTGCAGAAGGAAGCCACTGGTGAATAACTGCCTATATCACACACCTTGAGTGTTTAAAGTTAGGTGAAATAATGCTGGCCCATAAGCCTTGTTCTGCTCCTCTTCTTAAAGCAATAATTATTCTCTGTTTGGGATTTGCCATGATACACACAACTTCAGAGTCTGAAAGCTTCACAAGTTATGTTTTTTCAAGACCCTCTAAAATGGGGGGATAATGCAACTCCAATTTGTCTGTTGAGAGCTGAGACACTGAGTCTGCTAATTCTGCTAAAATCTGTCAGTTTTGATTTCAAATGTGCATTATATGTGGATTAAAAGGGAGCTGTCGTTGCCTTTGGGTGTAGTTCTGTGTAGATGTACCAGCACGCAGCGCTCAGGACAGGCCCAGGCAAATGCACTTTGTGAGTCCTGTGCAGGGCCTGGTGTAGGCAAGCAGGCCGGGACCTTGCAGGATGCTCTCAGCTGGAAAGGGCAAAGTGTCCTTCTCCACAGCAGCATTCAGTCATCTTATCTGCACAGATATCTTCTTCCCTCGCCTCATTCATCAGTCCAGCTTGCAGTTTCCATTAGTCCAGGTGCTCCTGCCCTAGGTCTTCTTTCCTCTAGGCCCCTTTCACTTCCCCCAGTCTGGATTTTCATTCCCCTGAGCCACATTAGGGACCTTCCCGTCACTCGGCTACCTCATCCCAGTGCAAGGTTCTTGAGAATAGCTCTTAACAAGAATCTCCATTAGGAAGCCATCTTGGCAGTGAGGAACCATCTTGGCAGTGAGGAACCATCTTGGCTCCTATCTGAAGCTACATCTGCAGGGTAGCACTGCGACCACTGTGGTGGGACTCTGGTTCAGATAAATTACCTTCCACTTGCAGTAGTTTTTCTTGCAGCCTTTTGGCTTTGCTTGTAGGTTTCTCATCCAAAGAAAATCCTGACTTCATTAAAACATTGGTCCTGTGGGCTTTGTGTCATGCCGTGAGTGCTATTACTTACGCTTACCTTAGGGAAAAAAGCATGCCAGCCTCCAAAGTTCAGAGGTAGAATCAAGCATGACTGCCAACTTTCCTACACTTCAGGTTTTCCATACTGAAATCTCCACTCGAGTCTGAATGTTTTGAAAATTTAGAGGCCAGAATGTCTGGTGACCACTTTTGGATTTTAATTTAATCTCACTGCTTTTAGTGTCACAGGCACAGACGTTGGTCTGATTAGACTGAGTTTATATATAGCCCCAGTAAATGGTGGTCATTTTATTTTAGCTAGGAATGGTTTGGATCATTCACCCTAAGAACGTAACACTGAAGTAATAAGCTTAGTTAAGTAGAAATCAAGAGGTAATGTTTATAATTGATAAAATGAAAAAAAAAAAATCACAAAGAACAACTTTGGATTAACTTCCTATGTTTTTCTTGCTCACAACCTGCTTTTCTGGACAAAAGAGAAACAAGAGATGAAGAGGTGATGAGCTCTCCAAAAACATTCCTCAGCCATTGCCTTTTAAAGCCTAAATCATTTAATTTGCAGTAGATTCTGTTTCTGTCCCCCTCATCAAACATCAGTTAATTCATGTCTATGTCATTACAGCATTACTAGACCAAGACCTTGTAAGGTCCCAGTAATCTTACACATATCTCAACAGCTGCTGGTGGAGCAGCCACCCTGACTCTCAAATGTTTTATCGCAGCCTCCTTATAACACAGCATCAAACGTTGTGACTTCTCCCAAAATCCATCCACACTGAGAAATTGACACATCACAAAGCTTTCTTGCCTTTTGTCTGATAGACGCCTTCCTCTGTTTCGAAGACAAATCCTTAATATTTCCCTTACAACAACTGAAATTTGTTGAAAACTTTTGAAAGAGTCCAGCAGAGGGCCACAAAGATGATACGGGGCCTGTAGCATCTTCCTTATGAGGAAAGACTGAGAGACCTGGGTCTGTTCAGCCTTGAGAAGAGAAGACTGAGAGGGGATCTCATCAATGTTTACAAATACCTTAAGTGTCGGAGACAGAGGGATTTGGCCAACCTCTTTCAGTGGTTTGTGGCAACAGGACAAGGGGCAATGGCCACAAAATGGATCACAGGAAATTCCGCACCAACATGCGAAACAACTTCTTCACGGTGAGGGTGACAGAGCACTGGAACAGGCTGCCCAGGGAGGTTGTGGAGTCTCCTTCTCTGGAGATATTCAAGGCCCATCTGGATGCCTACCTGGGCAACCTGCTCTAGGGAACCTGCTTTGGCAGGCGGGTTGGACCCGATGATCTCTTGAGGTCCCTTCCAACGCCAACAGTTCTGTGATTCTGTGATTCTGTGAAATAAGTTCTCAGCCACTTTGGCCTCTCGAGCTGCACTGTTTGCATCACAGCAGTGACCAACTCATGTGGTCACCAATGTGTAGCTCAAAACGACAGCCTTATCGAGTCAGTAACTTGACTACAACAAGAGGAAGATGCACTTTTCATACTTTTACACAGTTTTTCCCATATTACTGATAAAACTGCCCCTGGTGGTTTTGCCACTTAACTCTCTGACCCTGTGTAACCCTACAGTGTGGCCCTATTTGAGCGTCATATTTCTGCCATGAGGTTTGCTGGCTTCCCCCCATGAATCAGGCACACAGATGACAAATAAGCCCTCCATTAAATAGTCCTGTGAAAGGTCTCCCTGTTTAGGATCATCTTGTCTGGCTGCTCAGTATCAGAACCATGGATTATAAAACTTATGTTTCTCTTCCCATTTTGGAGTTAATTTTGGTGGAACAAATCCTGTCAGAGCAATATAGATGTACAGGCAGGTTTTGAGCTCAGAAATCTTGGCCTGTCTAGTCCTGTTGAAACACGCTGGAGAATTCCTACCAAAGGTATGAAATTAGTTGATTCAAGCACACAAAAGAAAAATAGTCAAAACAAGAGTTGTTTGAACCCAAGTGGAAATCAGAGGTACCTGAAACCTTAGTGAAGATCTTTTCCTGAGAGAGGGCATCTGTAGACGTCTCATGCCCTTGAGTAGTCCTTTTTATTAGAAAGACAGGGTAGTTCATTTATGGTGGAGCTGTGGAGAGCAGTCAGTTCTCTTGTCTAACAAAATGACACACGAAGGAGAAGAGATGATGGCAAAATTGGGGATGTGTTTGTAGACCCACAGCTCAGATATTTTCAAGACATGGCAGTCTCATATAGGTGTTCTTGGCTAACAGTGTACCCCTTCGAGCTGATCCTCTGGTTCCTGGTGGTCAGGTTAGTCTGAGTTGTTGCTCACCTGGTCTGGTCTTTCTCCTGTATTATTCTGTGAGCAGCCAGCACAAGCTGCAGCTGCAGTATCTCCTTGTTGCATGAATGTCGTGCAGTATCTCTCTCCTAAGTAACAGGGAGAGACTCCACATGGCTGATACGCCCCTGAGTGTTGACTGCTATGTTAGAATACAAGGTTTCATAATGTTCAAAACATTCATGAATCTCAGACTGCAATAAGGGCATCATGAAGAGTTACTTTCAAAACACCAGCAAGACCAGTGCAGTTCTTTCACCTTTGCTCTCCCATTTGGAAATGGTTTCTCATCCCACTCAAATGGCCTATTGCATGTAGCAGAGAAAGAAAAAAAAAAAAAAAAAGAAACATCACACATTGTTTTTCCCTTCCAAAGCCTTCCCAGCAGGAAGCCACAGTCACACCCCCTGTAGTCGCTTTGGGCACTTCTGTCACACCGCACTAGGACGGAGCCAGCCACCCGCAATGCCTCCCTGTAACCCTCATGAAAGGCTGAGCAACAGCTGCCCACCTCAGCCCTCAGAGTCCCCACATCTTGGCGGTGCCTTGGGGACAAAAAAAAAGTTAGCTGAAAGGGATGGAAAACTGGGTCTTGAAAAGTACCTGTTTCAGTGGTTTATGTATGAAGCCACTAAAATAAGATTTTGAAAGTAGCAGCCATGGAGAGGAAGATGTCTCAGTAACTAGATGGTGATATGAAAAAATATGAATAAAAACAGGATAAAAACACTTGTAAGTATTTTATTTTAGTATCACCGAGGCTTGGAAATGTAGAGAATCCTCCTCATTGAAAAGTGGTCTTACAATTCATAAAAATCCAGTGCGTGAGAAGCAGAAGTGTCTTTTGCACTTCGCAAACCAGGCTGGGCTGTGTTTTATGCTCCCAGTTAACTCTTGCTCGGTGCATGTTCTGTTCCTCTTCTAGATGGCGCCAGTGTCTCGCTCCTGAGTTTTGCATCCCCTTCTGCTAACTTTTGACAACTGCTATTATTTATCTCACTCTTGACTTCATGGCTTAGGATGTTTTCTGCAGATTTTTTTTTTTTTACTATTTTTTTTAATATCTAGTTTATGCTTTATTATTGTTGTATGGAACATGCTAGCTTACATAAAATATGAAAGAAGATTGATGACATTATTCCAACTTTTCTATAGCCTGGAGTCTTTTCTCCACTCTGCAGCATGGCCCTGTAGTAACAGGCACTGTAAGAGCAGAACAGAGCCTGTCTGTACCAAGGCATCCCAACTCACATATTTGGATGAGATCAGGGATGCTGCTTGGTTCACCTCCCTACAAAGCAGGTTTTGGGGTGCCCTTTCACATGTAACTGATGCAGTGAAATTTATCTTTATATGTCCCTGCAGTTGTTTCAAACCTCTTTACTGCCTAATGTCAGTTTGTTCTCCCTGAAGGACTGATGCCTCTGGTTATGAACTGAAATCAGTTTTACCATGTTCCAGCTGTTTCAAGAAGAACTGATAGCTTTTAATTTCAGATGCATCATGCAAAGACCTAGGAAAAGGTGCTGTTAGCTCTAAAGATCTATTATTTTTAATAACATTTCTAATACAAGGGTTATGTTGCTTTGTAAATTGTGGAACAACTTTTCTGTTGGTCTACCTACCCTGGCTAACAGATTTATGATTATATTGCTTTGCCAGTCAAAATCTTTCTCTGTCACAGGGTTTTTTATATCATGTGTCATCCAAAAACCACTCAGTACCCCGAGTGCCCTCAGTAGAACTGGGATTTTCTGGCCTTTCAAGTGGGACCACTGAAACAAGAAGGAGGATTTTGCAGCACACCTGAAGGTTAATTATGGTTTGCATCATTTTGATTTCCTTCTGGAGCTCATTCCACATTGGCAACACTGCACTGAAAACATCTGTCTGTGACTCAGCGTCTTGATGCTGAGATTTGTTTCACCAGACAGCAGCAGCCTGGTTGGCTCAGGGGAGAGGTGACATTGCTGCAGTGGTCTCCATGGTCTGGACCTGAGGCTTTTCTGCCCCATTGCACCTCAATGCCTCAGCCTTGGTAATGCTGAGGGCCTGCTATTTGCAGCCCTGCAGCTTGCCTTTTACTCACAGCTCTGCAACCTCTCTCCAAAGCAGCTGAGGCAGCATTTTCCAGAGCTTCTAAAGCAGTGTTTTTTCCCTTGTTGTCCTCATGCTCTTGTCATTTTTCATGCTTTTTTCATGGCTTTCCACCTGCAAACCCAGATATTGTTGTTATGATGGGTTTTCACAGGAAGCAGCCACCACTGGCGTGAGATTCGCACCTTATTTCCCTCCTTTCTTACCTTTCATTTTGGAGCTTTTTAGTTTAGAGAAAACCAGGAGGATGCTCATCTGGGTCTGCTCTTCCCAGGTGGTCAGTCAGAGAGTTTTCGCTTTTCCTCTCTGCCCTGTGGGCCTTTTTTTTTTTTTCCTCCTAAAATAGCTTTCATCATTAGCTGGAGACTCTGTAAATAAAATGGCAAGTGTGTGTCCCTGAATATTCTTCATGCAACATGGGGAAAATAGTATTCTGCCATCTTACAGTCACACCCCTTAAAAAGACCCCCATGCTTGAATCGTGTGATGTATCAGGAGTCCGTGATCGCTCTTCTTACATATATTATATGCAGAAAGAATATTCATATACATAAAAGGAATTTCTGAGTTCAAACTGGACACTGCTTCATTGAAGCACATTTTCTTCCCAAAGCCACCTCAGTAAGCAAAAGAGACTGGTTTAATCCAGGCGACTGCAAAGTGTCATAGGAACCACTCTACAGGTAGCAACTTGCTTTCTTCCTTTAGCAGGAACCGGCAGGGATTTTAGCAAACTGTGTGCATACAAATAGAGATCAAAGAGTACTCACACCCACAGCTCACACAGAACTCAATAAATTACTGGAATGGTTAAAAAACACATCCTTAATCAAATAGCAAATGGCAAAATTATATGACAAGTAGGCATCCAAAGAACTCATTAAGAGGTAGAGCAAGAACCAGCATGTCTGAAATTCAGCTCACCCTATTCACACAAGAGCAACTCACTTCGAAAGCGGCATTGACACATCTTGGAGAAATGATTCCAAGTCATTTTTCAGGTATTTTTAGTATTTTTATAACATGATTGCTCATTTTTCCAAACACACAAGGGAGAAGGCTGACCTTTTCAAAGACGAACCGATGCTTCACTATGAACAGGTCTCCCTAATAGATGCTTTGCCACCCTGTGGCTCACATTACATGAAATCTGTTGAGAAAAGCTATTAAAGCCAGCGACAAGAAGGGGGATGAGACATGTGGGTAACAAATTATCCAGTTTTACAGGAGGTATTTAAGCTCGTGGGTACTGTGGCTGGATGTGGAGGCATTCTGGCTGCATTTACATAAGATGCTTGTGTGGCTTCTGTAGGACAGACTTTCTCAGGAGACTGCTTATGAAACCCCCAGCTTTGCCCATAATCTCCAAGAGTAAGGTGAGCAGAGGTGTTAAGCCTGGCAGCAGAATTAGGTTTTGCTTTTAGTGAAGATAAAATTCATGGTGCTTGATTATGTGTGTCTTGCATCTTGAATACTGATACCCACATCCCATCCCACTCTTTCCTCACACCCATGTATAAATACCCAGGAAAAGTCATTCTCTCTCTCCTGTAGTCTAGGAGAGTGGTCTGTAGTGTCTGTGGGTGCTCCTGAGTTGTGCAGTTTTGGTCTCATGCTCATAAGCTCCTTCCACAGAAGAAGGCATTCAGGGCTTTACTCCATGCCAGAGAAAGTCCTCGGTATGCACTGCTGATTTGGATCTGAATTTTGTGTTACCTGCTCTTGTCCTCTCTTCTTTGAGCAAGTCACCGAGGTGAAAACAATGATCTTGTATGCTGAGACACAATATGGACTAAGCCCTTCTCAGTACTTCCAAAATACATTAGAGACTGGAATTTTACTCAGAAGTTGTACCTACCCTTTGTCAATGGTGTTAGCAGATGATAAGACAAAAGGCACACTTGAATTTTGGAAATAGCATGGACTGCTTGGACTAAATTTGCTTTCAAACATTGGTATTATAAAGTTCTTCAGAGACTGCATGGTAGTTACAATCTACTCTTAGAACCAAGAAAGAAGAAGTATACAATCAGTGAAAAGGTGAGGGAAGTTTGTATTCTTCAAGTCAACATCTGTTTTGAGAAAAACAGAACAAAACAAAACATGTAAGAGTTGCTAGGATATAATGTACATATCGATGAGGTCAGGAGAAAGAGAGTTCTCAGAACTACCTGAGTAATCCATACGAATTTGAGTCTATCAGTTCAATCCACCAGAATTAAATGCAGGTAGAAATCATTTTATTTTCAGTTTCTGGTTCCTGTAGAGGGTGTTGAAGTACTTCTTAATGCAGTCTGTCTGTATGTTTATTTTGCTGGTTCATAAAACTGCAGAAGACAGTAAAACACATACCCTGAAACCATAAATCTGCCTTCAGTTCTGTGCTCAAATCAACATGGAGACTTGGTTTTCAGAATTCAGTCCTCCATCGACAGAGAGATATTCTTGAACCTGAAATGCAAGAAGCACTGTATAAGACCACTGTCCAAATTTGTGGCCCTTTCAAGTTGAACTGCTGCTACTCCAAAGTCCAATTTCTTTAGAGCGCTCTGGCGCTGCTGGCCTATTTTGTTCAGTGGGCTGCAGCATTCTTAGGCTTTTTTGACATTAGAAGAAAGCACTGGCTCAAAGACTCTGTCCCTTCTGACAGACAAGAATCTGTCACCTCTCAGATCATCCTTGACATATAACCTCTCACCCATGATAAAATCAGCAAAGCCCATCACTCTTCATTAGGACTGGCAAGGAGAGAGTGCAAACACATAACGAACCTTTGCAACATTGTCCTGAAAACTTGTGATGGTTTGGGAGCTGACATGCTGGATGTAGAACAGCAATTACTTGCGATAGAATACTGGAAGGCCTATTTTAGGTGCCATGTAATTTACCCATTGAGTTAATGACCAGAAACAAGTACATTTAAAAAGAAAATACTGCATTTAAGAATCTGTGTTCCTTTGCCTTAACTAACACTCATGTATTCTGCAGTCCTTGTCTTCCTGGACATTTCAGGTAGGCAATGCTGTTACCAGTATGAGAGTGTGGGAAGGAAACACTGTAAGTGAAAGCACTTCTATATACTTCCCTTAAGAGATGTATTTTACATTTTTAAAAAATGTTTTCCAGCCCTGTTTTCTTTACCCTTATGAAGATGACCTCTTAGGAGAAGTTTTTTCCACCAGAAGACTGTAGAGGTAAGGTCTACAAAGTCTCAAATATTACTTTCTTTTGGCATATGATCATTATGAGACAAAAGCCCAAACTTATTTCAAAATTAATATCCTTACATTTTATTCACTTTCATGGTTTTCTCACTGGAGAGGCCACAGTATTCATATGTACCAGGAATGAATGCATATCAATTCACTTCAAACAACCTCTGTTACTGCATCGGTAAGTAATTTTGCCTTGAAAAGAGACCCTTTCCTATTTGGCAATGCATACACTAGACATCTGTAGAGTTTTTGCTTTCTGATTGCTTAGATCAAAGTCATTAAGCCATTTCCTGAAGGCTTTTTTTTGCTTTTGCTAAGAAGTTGCTAAGGACAACCAGCCTTCAAACAAAAAACATCCAGGTGGATTTCAGCAGATAAGGATTTGGTTTAGCATAGGTGTCCTAGCTCCTCATAGTCAGTTGCACTCTAAAATAAACCAGGCAGGTCCTTCAGCTCCTTTTGAGAGTTTTTCAATATTTTATGTACTTAAGAAAGTCATACTGTAAACTGGGGTTTGTGCACATACCTTGATTAGCGAAATCTCACTTCATCCCCTGACAGAGGTGCAGTCATAAGCGAAAGACACAGAAGTGCCAGTTCAAGCCTTACTCTGGGGCCAAAATGAAGGTTACATAAATAAAGTAGTTGGTTTTTCAGACTGGAGAGCCAAAGACGGGTGGACTGTGAGACTGGCAATCACTTTCCTTTGTGCTTTCCTTGCTAGTGTCACTGGGATACTCTGCTCACCTCACCTCCATAGGTTACCTTGGCTCAGGCAAATAATTCTTTAGCCTCCAAGCACCGTACTATGCCAACAGGCAAGCATTTGAGGGTCACCACAAACAAAATGTAAACTGGCACCCTGTATATTAACTGACATGTTGTTTATCGTTATTCTGGTATTGTTTTCTCCGTTGTGATGGAATCAAATCATGGTCATAGCCCTGATGGTGTTCTCCACATACTCATTGCGCAAAGGGCAAAAGGGAGTATGGACTCACTGACTAACTCATTCAGTCCACTCCATTTGAAGTACAAATCAGTAATGTCTCCTACAGAAGTAGCTCCTTTGGCAGTCTCTCTTTTCCCAGAAATCTCCATATAGCTTTCCTCTCTTTTGACTTTAGTGGGAAATGCTTCAACCCCTGTCACAGTTGAATCATGCATGCATTGCCTAAGGGAGGGTGGTTTGCTAAGTTCTTTGTAATGGGCTCCTTGGAACAGATACTAAGAATTTATTCTTTATACTAAGAATAGGAATGCCTGGTTTCTTATGATTAGTGTTGGCACCTTTGTTTGGTAGGCAATCATTAGTATATTTTTCTGTATCTTCCTGCCAATGACTCTTTCTCTCAGTTTGGATGCCTATTTTCTCATGATGTCATTTTTTATTTACTTGAGAAATCTGCTGTTTATCAGCTGTTCAAACCATTTAACATTGTAGACAATCTGGGAACATTTATGGTATGTGAGAACATCTCTGGGCATGCATTATTTCCCTGTTATTATGGACCATATTTCTCAGAATAACCGTTTCATAGACTCTTGCTCTTCCCAGGGGTCTCTATTTTTAAATTTACCAATGGGAAGTTTTTCCTAGTAAATATTATCTAAGGTTTATATTTCTTTTCTACTGTAAATGCTACTGGTGTTTACTGCCTGTCTCAAATCTTAGATGCTCAGAGCCACTGGTAAATGCTGTTAGAACCTCCTTGCCCCGTACTTGAGAAGATCCCAGGGATGGGTTTCAGGGGCACAGTACTCAGATGACCCTGCTGTCATTCTCCTGCAGTCTCAGCTGCTGAGGATATTTCTTTGTTCACTGGCTTCTCCCAGTGCACCCAGTCCTGGTCAGCATTCAGCATGTGCCTTGCAGTAAACACAAAGGGACCATTTCCTCGATCTCCGATGACTCTTCCTTTGTTTTTCTCCCTACTGGGCACCCTGTTTTGTTGGGGTCTCCTTTCTCTCGCTGCACAGCAGCCATCCTTCCCTTCTAGACTTTCTGCTTAGCTGCTATTTTCTTACTTCTATCTATCTGTCGCAGGCCTTCTTTGATTACCTTACCACAGCTGGATGAAATCTAGTAACAGAACTATTCTTTTCTTTGTGTCTTGATATAAGAGCTCACCAGCAATGATTTACATGCCTTGTGTCTTGTCCTGCTAGGGACAGAATTTTACCAACGCTGCAATCAGATGCTCATATCCAGAATCACAGAATTGTAGGGGTTGGGAGGGACCTCTAGAGATCACCAGGTCCAACCCCTCTGCCAAAGCAGGTTCCGTAGAGCAGGCTGCCCAGGTAGGCATCCAGACGGGCCTTGTATATCTCCAGAGAAGAAGACTCCACAATCTCCCTGGGCAGAAGACAACCCAAGATACCTAAGACAACCTTCAAAGGAGCCTAATTCTTCCTCCTTCTGAATTACCCTGGGCACCAGAAGCCTTATGCTCTCCCAGGTACTATTCTGAATGATAGCATCCAAGGTTTCACCACGCCCAGCTTTACCACCGTAGGCCCTGAAGAAATAAGTCATTGAAATATCAGTATTCTTTCATAGCTATGTTAGCAGCAGTCCACCTCTTTCTATTGCAGTCCTCAATTTATTAATCCTTTTCCAAATGTTTTCACATATAAGTGGACATCATTGCTGTGAATAAACCATAATTCCTACATGAGAATTCCTCAGCTCTGTCAGTTCAGGTCTTAGCATCGATCTATGTGCTTTGCTGTTCGGCCTGTATTTACCTATTGATTAGTAAGTCCACTAGAAGAGATCTCTGCTGGCCTTCTGAGCGCTTCCAGCTATAGCACTAGACATACCTGAATTAATCATCCTATACTGTTTGAAAAATATCCGCCCTTTCTTCCTCTTGCATCTTCCTGAGCTTCTTGAAGACTCCTTGTAACCTTTCAGAAATCACCTCTCTTAAAATTTCCTAGTGGCTATCTGCCTTTTTCCATGGATTTTTAACCTCTCTTAGAAAAGCATTTAATTTCCAGCACAGACCAAGTAGTCTCCTGCTGCTTCAATAGGAATAGATTCTCCTGCATCAAAATCTACCTTTCAGGTTTAAATTAAACCCTATGTCTTTAAGTTAAGGAATTAAATCCTTAACTAAGTCCTTAATCAAATCCTTCAGGACTAACTTAATACTGAAAAATTTTTACCTTAAGGTGGAAACCACAAGAACTTGAATCTTTATCCAGGAGTGCTCTGATACTGCTCTATTTCCTTTCCTACCCAGAAGGAAGTAGCTGCTCCCCTACCCTTCTCCAGATATCTCAGAATTAGGCTGCTTGCATAGAAGCCAGCCCTCCAGAGGCAGAGATACCTGTCATAGGGAGGAACAGCTGTAGCAGAGGGCAGTTTGATCATCACTTATGTAAACAGGTGAGCTCATAGCGGTGACTTGCTTGCCAGGTGAACCTCAAAAGGTGTCTGAATCAGCTTCTATGAAATACTGGAGGTACTTATGACCCATGTTGAGTAGGAAGCTGGAAGCTCTCTGTCCAAAATGCTCCTGGCACCTCATAAAAGACTAGAAAGAGGCAGAGACATAATTCCAATAGTTGCTGGAGAAAATGATATAAAGGGGAGGCATAAAAATTCATTGACTATAAAGGATACTTCTATAGTAAAGGGAGAGTATACCAGCCAGATGGACCTGATATACACCATAAAGTAATCATGCTGTTGACACTTCGACTTAAGAAGGTCACAGATCAGTATTTAAAAGGAAGTGTACGTGATTTGAGATGTAGTATCCACTAGTGGAAAACTCTGTAATACTGAGTAAAGGATAGGACAGACTATTGCAATATTCAAATAGAAAATGTGGAAAAACAGGTGAAGTCTGGAAAATGGGACAGAGAAATCGAAGTGGAAAATTAGAATGAGGATATCAATGTAATAGGTGTATCAGAAACCTGATGATACGTGATAATACTGGGCACAAGGTATCCATGAACAATGTAGACACCTATGTTGATGGAGCTCTGCTCTATGTTAGAGAAAACTCTACTTGTGTTAATTACATGTTCATCTTTGTGGGTTGCAATTCCAGGTTTCTGAAAGAAAAATACAATATTAGCGTATCATATTATATTAACATATTGCAAATATGACTGTATTCATATTACATTATTTTCTAGAATGTTTGCTATTATATAATAGTATGTTATTACTATAGTATTACATTATAGAATCACAGAATAGATGTAGCTGACAGGAATCTCTGGATATTGCTTAGTGCAACCCCCCTGCTCAAAACGGGGTCAGCTGGAGCAGGTTGCACAGGACTTCAAGAAGAAACAACATTGACGTACAGTCACTGTTACCATGGAAGAGCCATTTTGTAGTAGTGACCATGAGTTGCTTGGATTTACAACATTTGCAGGATTGACTGAAGCAAAAACTCCCAATGAAACGAGTAAGATTCACTTAGAGCTGTTAAATTTTACAAAGGGGGAGTACACAAAAGTAAGGATGTTTATTAAGATGGTGTTTAAAAGGGCAGAATTGAATCACTGTACACAATGTTGGGACCACTCAAGGATACCATACTGGAGCAACAAAGAAAATGTCTTCTGCTAATCAAAAAAGATTTGGGAAGGCACAAAAGGAAGACAGCATAGATAAACATCAGTGAAAGGCATGCAATTAAGACCAAGAAAGCTTCCTTCGGGACGCTGAAGTTGTGACCAAATAGGGTGAATGGACAGATCCGTTAAGCTGTGCCTACGTGCAAAAATGCAGTAAAGCAGGCCAAAAAAACCTTCTCCTAAATCCCTCAAAAATCCAAAGAACACTGGAAATTATTTATATATATATATAAAAAAAAAGGCATAAAAGCTTTTAGTAAACCCTAAAAACACAGACTGCAAAGCCTCTCAGAGGATTGTTTAGAATAGTATAGAATAGAACAGAACCGAACCGAACCAAACAGAACAGTTGGAGGGGGCCTCTCCTCACAGGACATGCCCTCCAGCCCTCTTACCAGCTTTGTTGCCCTCCTCTGGATGCTTTCGAGGACCTTAATATCCTTTTTGGATTGTGGAGCCCAGAACTGCACACAATACTGTATCCAGATCACTGATAAGATGATGAACAGGACTGTCCCAAGAGCTTCAGGGCCCGGAAACCCCCTCAGACATCCCCTGGGGCCTTGTGTGCCTCACACTCTCCTCAGCACAAAGCCTGCTGCCACCACTGCCGTTAGGGGTGAGTTGGTGTAACTCAATTATCAATGTGTGAAAGATGTGGGGGAAAATAGCCACAGGCAGGAAAAAAAAAACACATATTTATTTGTACTTTTTGGATCTCTCTGCTGAGGAAGAGACTGAATAGCTCTTCTTGCAGAGGGTTTATCAGAGGACATGTCTCAATTTGAACTAAAAATGTCATGGAACAAGCAGACAGAATTAACAAGTCCCCATTTCTTGATCATTTTTATCTGAAGAGCATCAAAGGAGCTCCAGGTAGAAATCACCAAATTTCTCACTGTTAAGTGTAACTTTGCACTTACAGCTGTCTTAGTACCAAAGGAATGGAAGACGATTAATGAGAAAAATGGAACCACTAATTAGGAAACCTGATGTGTATACTGGGCAAATTACTAGTAACTCTGTTAAAGAAACATTGAGAATTAGTGGATCTATGCATAAACTTGACATAGCAAGGAAGAACTTTTGCAATGGGAAATTGTATCACTCAAATTAATATTAGAGTCCTCTGAACAAAAAAACATGAATAAAGGAGACATGGATTCAGCATACCTGAATGCTCAAAGGAAATCAAAGAAGCTCTCTTGCCAAGGGGACCTTTTAAAGCAATTTAACAGCTGGAGGGTAGAAGAGAAGATCCTTGTGTGAATAATCAGGAGAGAAAGGGTCGAAGTAAAATAAACAATTATTCTATTAATAACAAATATTAATAATATTAATAATTAAATAATACTTGTTATGCTACTGTGTAAAATCCTACAAACGTTACTATGCCACTGTGTAAATCTATAATGCACACATGTTTTTAATATTCTGTGGTGTATTGAGCTCCCCTGCCCAGTGGGTATTAAATTGGATGAGTTTCAGGGTTAAAAATGACCAAAGTGTGCAACGCCTCTCCCATACAAGGAATGAATGGGTAGGCTTGGGCTTTTCAGCCTGGGAAAGGGATGATATGGGGATGTGGAAAATGTCTGCAAAACCATGGATGGCCTGGGAAGGGTGAACACTCACATCCAGTCTGGAAATAAAAGGAAAGTTGTCACCTACGGTAATGCCAGAAAGCTGTATGCTGTCTTCCAAATGCACCACTTTTTTCTGTATAGGATTGAAGGGTCATCAGTAGAGATAAATGGGAGCCAGATCCAGAATACACAAAAGGAATTGTCTTTGCTAAAATAGATGCAAGGTGGGAGAATACTAAGGGGAAGTGCCAAGTTTGCTTTGTTCCTAGTCTCCTCTGTTAGCCACAGGTGGAGATAGGATGCTGGCCTAGATAGATCCTCATTCCACATCAGCCAGTCTTTTCTTCCTACATAGGAAGAAACATTTTTTTCTGCTCTTTTTCAGTACAAAACTAGGGAGTAAAGAAAAGTTCAAAAGTTCAAAAGAGATGAAATGATATGCTTTTCACTCATGTAACTCTACTATACTTTTGTACATCTTTAATGCACACAATCTGATTCAGCAGCATATGTTTTCTACGATAAGCAGTTCAGCAGAGGAACTCTTCTGTGCAAGATGTTGTGGCTGTCAGGGGCTGGCATGGGCAAATTCACTGAAGAAAAAAAACATCAAGGGTTATTGAATCTCCCACAGCAAATCCTTAAGCAAGAGGTATTGACAGCTGAAAGATTATTCTGGGGAAGCATCACTACATACTTGACTTTTTTTTTTTTTTTTTTTTATTGAACTGCTCCACAGGTGCCCCTGGCTGGTCCCTGTCACAGCCAGGGTACCAGGGAAAGGGAGCATTTTGTCTGTATGAGACCCATATGCATACATATGGGCCTGTGGAGTTTTCTAAGGGTGTATGCAGACGATGCTGTACATAAAGCTGCTGACCCTACTGAAGCATTTAAGCTTTGCAGAGACGCAAGCAGTGAATTCTAAGACCTAGTAAGTCTGCTTGACATAAGAAAATGGCACTGCTATACCGATATGTGGAAACTTTTCTATTACCTTCAGAGGTTATAGTGACCATCCTTGATTATTAAAAAAAAGAAAGTAAAGACATGATACTATTGTTAAATTAGAACATTTGGGTTATTTTCTAGAATTGCATTTGATTAGTAGTGAAATGAAAGGTTTAAATTATCACGTAATGATGCTAAAATGATATAAGTGCTCATACAAATTGGAGAAAAGTAATTTAGGTAGCTCCTAGGAATTATACTTACTATCTGACTGAATTCACTTAAAAGATGCCTAGGAAATTAATGTGTAGAGTAGAGCAAATGAAGTGCAAAAGGCATATTAAAGGCAATGTTCTCTGGAGCTTTCCACAGAGTGATATTTTTTTGGAGACTGCATCATGCAGTTCTGTCAAGTCATGTTAAGATCCAGAAGGTAAATAGCTGCTGTGATTTTAAAGCATATTAACTTTGTCTTGTTTCCTCTTTACATAAGCCTGTGACTTTCTGTAATAACTTCAGTGTCACAAAATAAGCTGGCAAAGTTTATGGGCATCTCAATCAGAGTTGACAGGCTGTAGTCCCACTCCTGCCCTGTGCATGAATACCAGTGTTTGCAACTAAGAAACATTAAATTTCTCAGCACTGAGAAATGCAAAGGATCAATCTCCTTGTCAGAGACATCCTCCAACTGACTGGAGATCAGCTACACTGGTAGGTGCCTTCCTCTCCCCAGCACAGTGCCACATGTGCCACATGTATGGGACAGGGGTTCCCAGCAGACCAGGTCACCCTCTGGGCTTGCTGTATCTCTTCCCGCCACCTGCTTGGCAAGTGATGTTCTCCTCATGGGGAAATTGGTCTAACTCATGCTAGTTTCTTGCAGCAGCAATGCTTGCTTGATTCATAGGAAGGTCTCATGAGAAAGTGAGAGATTTGTGTGAAAAAAAAAAGCTGTGAGATTTCATCTGAATTGGAAATCTGCTGACGGCCTGCTGTGTGTTTTGCTTCTTGTCTATCAGCCAGGAGAAATGTTGTTAAAACCAGTCTAGCATGTGTAAAGCAAGAGCAGGGAGATCTGTGCTATTGCTCCAGGAAAACAGCCTTAGCATGGGAATTCAGTATCAGTCTTCCTGTAAGCAGAGTACAGCACAACTCCATGGAAAACAGAGTTACTGAAGATGCCACCAACAGGGCAGAATGCATGGCCCCTTCCCATGGAAAACACTTCATCTGCCTGGGGATATATAGTTTTTATACTGATGCAACGCAGATTAAAAACGTGACAGAGACAGAAGTTTTGGCCTGTGTCCCCACTGTAGAGTGGCTTCTGATTTCAAAGGCATTCAGATTCAAGCCCTTGCCTCCACAGCTGGACATCCATGCCAGCCCTGTACATCCAGGAAAGTGTGTTATCAGAGCCTGAGGAGAGAAGAGAATTCCCCTCTATCCACAAAATTCACTACTTGTAAACTTTACTAACCCTTAGTACCCTCCTGGCCTGGGAATTGAACAAATTCCTTGTCTTAAAATTAGCTATACCAAAGCTTCATTTGCCTGGTTGTGAGAAGAGTCAAGCAGAGCTAATTGTGGCACAGATAGTGAATCTTACTGCAGATAACTAGAGCTACAAAAAGTACATTTTCATTGTGTCATTCATTTTAATGAGAAGTAAAATAAGCTGATGCAGGAGATCCTGGGCAAGAGAAAGCTTTATTATGTATAAAAACTTCTCTACTTCTTCCCCAGTCCATTATGTGAAGAATGAGTCACATTTTTGACAGGAGTGGATGAGAAAAGTTGTGGCTGCAGGACTGCGAGTACAAAGGGAAGCAGATGGATGGGTGCTGGAACATGCTGAACAAACAGCTTACTTCATTTTGTTTATTCTCTTCTAAAGCACTCGGTCGCTGGGTATTAGGAATGTTACATAAAACTAAAACCATTGTGCTAATTTTTCTCTGGTGTCATGCTCCAGATTTAAAGAGAATTACAGCTTTGGTCTTGTAGCAGCAATAACAAACCGGCAGAAACATCTCTGCCAAACAAAACTGAATTATATCATGTATTTGCGTTTATTTTCTTTCTGCAGAAAAAGAGCAGTTAGCCTTTGCCCAGCCTGTCCTCATTGCACAGAGGACTCTAAAAGCAAAACAGCAGGCAGTTTATAAAAGACATAGTGAGCTATCTCCTGGTTTTGCTGTAAAACCCCATGCAAGCTTGACTGACTATCAACCATTCTTGTAGCCAGCCCACCTCAGGCTGCTCAAACTTTTCCAGGCTAGTCCCAAACATTAGTGGTACTGGTGAACAAGGTCAACCAGTGACAAACCACCCCAAAGATGGGTGCTGAGGTACCCCCCAGGCTTGGTACCCAGGCATGTGGGGCAGCATCATGGCTCAGGCTTCACTTGTCTTCTGCAAAGAAACCCAGAGCTGAGACTAAAACATTGAAGATAAAGACCAAAGACGGCATTAATCGGCTCAGTCTGGGCAGCTTTCCAGAGCACGGTGGTGTGGGATGTGTGGGTGACAGACTACCCATAGTGCTGAATGATTCCTGTCCTACGAGGGTGGAGGAACCCGGTGCTGCAGAAATTCCCCCTGCCCTCTCCCGCCCTTGCCACCATCACCTCCAGCCTGACTCTGCCAGTATGTACCAGTAAAGAGGATTTTGCTACATCATTTCACAAAAGCATGTAGTGGGTAACAGAGATGAGCTTAAATTAATTCTCATTTTTATCTGGAGAGACACTAGTTGCAAACTAATTATGAAAGAAATATATAATACAAGGCTGGAAATTTCATTTGTAAATGGACATTTTTCACAACTGATGACCAATCATTTATAAACAGTTAGATATTTTCCTAAAATTCTGATAAAAAAACCTGAGACTAAAGGTCACATTATTATCTCCTTCAAAATCACATATATAGTCAGTCTATCTTTATATGGTATTTTAAAATACAGTTTAGTAAGCATCCAAAGCTCTAAACTATTTCACAAAGCCTGTAGAATAGAAAATGTTGCCACTGAGATCCAAAGCCTAAGTTTTACCTAAAGAAGCATCATTAAAATCCAGACCCAGGACAAAAATTTAAACTTACGTTTTATGTCAGGTACAGGTGGTGCCTGAAGGAAGAACATCTTACATACTCCAGGGAGAATCACCTCTGGCAGACACAAGCGGTCAATGTCGGATAGAAAGAGCAAGGGACTTGTGTCTCCCAAGAGGAGACCCCACAGCCTCTCTGGGCAGCCTGGGCCAGTGCTCAGCCGCCCGCCCAGCACACAAGCGCTGCCTGGTGCTCAGAGGGAGCCTCCTGCCTGCCCCTTGGTGCCCACTGCCCCTGGCCTGGCGCTGGGCACCCCTGAAAAGAGCCTGGCTGCGGCCTCTTTGCCCCCTGCCTGCAGGGATTCACAGCCCTGGGTGAGATCCCCCTGAGCCTCCTCTTCTCCAGGCTGAGCAGTCCCAGCTCTCCCGGCCTCTGCTCACAGGAGAGGTGCTCCAGGCCCTTTGTCATCTGGGTGGCCCGCTGCTGGGCTCTCTCCAGTATTTCCACATCTCTCTTGTACTGGGGGGCCAGAAATGGACCCAGCACTCCAGGTGTGGCTTCACCGGTGCTGAGCAGAGCGGAAGGATCACCTTCCTTGACCTGCTGGCACTGCTTTGCGCACTGTAGCCCAGGACACCATTAACCTCCCTAGCATCAAGGTCACATTGCTGGCTCACATTGAGCTTGCTGTCCGCCAGGATCCCCAGGTCCTTTCTGCCAAGCTGCTTTCCAGCTGACTTGTTCCTCTCCAGGTGCAGCACTTTGCACTTCCTCTTGTTGAACTTCATGAGGTTAAGAATTAGCAGCGACTACACTGATACGAAAGTGGATTTGTTTTTAGTTGGAGTTTATGTGGAAAGAATTGCAGGCTATATTTAACAGTGGCATTTAACCACTGAATATAAGATGCAGAGCACTAAAACCTGATCATTCTGACTTTGGAACATCGTTGGTGTTTTTTTATCCAGTTGTTGTGTCATGGTTATTATAAAACAGTCAGAAAAAATACATTAAAAGAAGCTTGTTTTGCGTGTGGTTTCTATATTTGTATGAAGGGAGAGTTCAGCAGAATAGCACAGGATTAACAGAACACTTAATATGAGATAAACACAGATCAAAACAAAAGAGCTTTCTGAGTAGGGAACTTACTGTAACATTGTGTACATGTGCCACAATATATAAACAGCAAGTCTTTGGGAGACCATATTTAAGATAGAGATAACTAGTCGTTGGCAAGCCCTTCAGATTCTGCACTTTCCTTATCCAATCAATGTGCAATTCTGTAATATCTAATACACATCCACACCCCCACAAAAAACAACCAGAACTAATAGAGGTTGCAGTTGCTGACTGTACAATTATTCAAAACACATAATGCAAGCAGAAAGTCACTGCAGCATCAAGGCGACTGGTGGCGATCGCTAGCTCTTTTTTCCTTTCAAAGTTTCTGAGGCTATCTTATGTAGGTTTTGATCAAAAAGAAAACAAAACAAAACAAAACCTTTTCTTTCTGAAGACTTCAATGGGCTTTAGAAGAAGGCCTTAGAAAGTGTTTGGTGTTTTGTCCTGCTGTAGTTCAGCCTTTTCAGAGTCAAAGATTAGATCGGTAACTGTCCAGGAAATGCACTAATGCTCCCAGCCACCATCAATCCACAGTTTTGAAAACCAACAATTCTTCCCAAGGCCCACAGTCACCCTTGGAGGGTTGGGCAGAAAACATATCCGGTTTTGGTAGTTCATACCACATTTCAGAAGGACATAAAACTATTAGAGAGTACCCAAAGGAGGGCTGCAAAGATGGTGAAGGATCTAGAGGGCAAGGTGTATGAGGAGGGGCTGAGGTCCCTTGGTTTGTTCGGCCCAGAGCAGAGCAGGCTGAGGGGAGGCCTCATGGCGGCCTGCAGCTCCCTCACGAGGGGAGCGGAGGGGCAGGCGCTGAGCTCTGCTCTCTGGGGACAGCGACAGGACCCGAGGGAACGGCATGGGGCTGGGACAGGGGAGGGTCCGGCTGGGGGTTAGGGAAAGGTTCTGCACCCAGAGGGTGGTCGGGCACTGGGACGGGCTCCCCAGGGACGCAGTCAGAGCCCCAAGCCTGCCGGAGTTCAAGAAGTGTTTGAACAATCCTGTCAGACACATGGTCTGATTTTTGGGTGGTCCTGTGTGGAGCAAGGAGTTGGACTTGATGACCCTTGTGGTTCCCTTCCAACTCAGGATATTCTATGATTCTGTGAAAGGACAGCTTATTTTATATAAAAACAATATTAGGTGTCTTTTGCTATTCCAGATAAATATTAACATTCTTCTGCCCTCATCAGTATATTAAAGAGGAATAGCAAACAGTAACAAGATAACTAGAGGCAATTAAAAAAGATGTAATTACTACTGTTGCAGAAGAAACAGCTTGAAAACCTCCTGTGCTTTTCCTTTCTGAATTATTTCTGTTAAAATTGCCCCTACTTCCCCTTTCTTCATGCAGCAGTCACTTTCATCTTCCCATCTATCAAGCCTTATGGCTGTCAGCAGATGAGCCACCAGCATTTGATACTGTTTTATTCCTGGATTGCAGAGAAAATGAATGCAGGCTTTACGATTTTAGTCTCTGAAAAGAGATATGTGTTAGTAGGCTAAGCTGCTGTGCTGAAGACATGCAGTGCTAAAACCTTCGATGAAGGTAATTCCTCCTGCTTGCTTGACAGATCAATTTTTATCAAAAATCTCTTGTCATGCAGAAGTGAAACTCTGCCACTGGAAGTTTGTGCCTGCAGAAAGCAAAACACTGACTGAACAGGAGAAAAAATATGCGGACTTCTTCACTTGGCTTGCTTGGGTCACTTGATAGCTGCCCCAAAGCTGGAGATTGCCACATCTCACATGCATGGTCCCCATGGCAGTGGGGCTGATGTACAAATGCCTTTGTGCCCCTTGAGCACTGGCTGATGAACGTGCGCATCAGCTTGATAGCTGTTGGGCTACGCATACGTGTCAGACACACAGATTTGCCCAGGTGGGTGTCGGGCAGCTCTCGGCCCCCTTTGCTGCAGTGTGAAGCAGACAACTACCTGCCCGGTGAGACTGCAGGGATAGAGATGTGCACCAGGTGATGTGACATTAGGAGACAAAATGTAGCATTCCTCTCTAGTCAGTGGGAAAAATGAAGATGGCAATTTGTCCGATGTGCCTAAAGACTTATTTTAGAAGGAGACACCTGCTCTTTTGTTGTTTAAAACAGGAGCAGCAGCTCTACCCAGGCCAGAAAACCCCTGTGCAGAGCTCTCTAAAAATGCCTTAAGCACTTTCTTTTTTCTTTTTTTTTTTTTTCCCCACAGAGAACTCCCAGCTCTCCAGAAATACAGCACAGGTATGGAGGAAGGCCTGGCCCTTTGCAGCATGTGGTAGTATGATATGTGTTTAGGATGTCCATGCTAAGCAAGGCATGGGAGGTAGACTGCTTGACTGGTTGCCACCAGGTAGTGCTTAGCCCACAAGGACATTCCAACTAGCCTACAGAAAATGCTGAACAGGAGAAGGAGAATCTAAATGTTTGCTTTTAACTGGCCTGGGATGCTTATCTCAAGTCTGAAAGGTAAGCTTCTCCATGCAACGGCAATGCAGAGCCTTCAGTGGTGGCTTTGCTCACCACTGTGGGCTGGAGGGAGTGGTGCCCTCCATGGGCAATGAGCCTGTGCAGGGCTGGAGGGGAGGCAGGTCTGTATAGAAGGGGAATTAAAAAGAATGAGTCACCCCGTCCTGAAACTGTGCTTTTGTGCAGCCATAAGTGTAAAAAGGGAAGAGAAACAGAGGCAGGACGGTGTGTAACTGCAACCCATAGGGGTGGCTTGCACTCTACTGCGTCCTGAATCCTCTGTGAGTTTTGTGGAACTCAAGATGCAGAAATAATCTGGGTTGTGAACTGTTGAGTGTGATGTGCGCACAGAGTCTTGTAATGACTCTTTCATGATATTCTGAGATGGCTTCTCCAGAATTGCTGAAGTTTTTATCAGTAAGAAATGTAATAAACTCTCCTCGGAAGCTGAGTCATCCACTGACTGTATATAAAAAATCCCAAGCAGTCACTCCGGATCTAGCTCGTCAGGTGCAGGGTGAGCTGGCAGCCAACCCCATCTATTCAAACTGAGGCTAAAAGCAAAATGCAGAATTACTTTATAAAAGGAAGGGAAAAGGTCTGTCCAGAAAGCAGGGTGTACTAGAACGTGAATATAGGAAGTCTTGCAGGCAATGAAGATAACCATATCATACGGCGAAAGAGTCAGTCTCAAAACACATTCAGGAAAATAACATGATCAATGTCTAACTTTTTTGCATGTTTCAGTCTCTGACCCTGTGTATCTGGGAACAGCCTGCCTATCAGTCCCAGCATGATTATCACCGTGAACCATGTGACAGAGATGCTATCAGACTGCTTCTGCACTGCCTCTGCCACTTGCAGATGAGATACAGTTAAGATGCAGTCTCAATGGATGGCGCATCTCGTGAGATAACTCCGGGCCCATAACTCTCCTCCGGCCATGGTCTTGCTGTCTGAAGCAGTCATTCCCCATGCTGCCTCTTGCTGCACATCGTAGCTTCCTCCTAAAGGGCTCTGCCCCTGAAAGCTGCCCACTGGGTTATTTCCTACCCTGCTTTGGTCAAAAGAGGCTGGGTGAGCTAAAACCTCCTGTTTCAGGTATCTACAGCACCTGTCTTTATGGCCAAAGTGGGTTTGGGAGCACACATGTGAGCCACTGCTGGCAGACCTTGGGCTGAGACAATAAGCAAAGCAGCCAGCATGACCACAGCTTCAAGAGGATGCCTTCTACAACCCTTGGTGCCACAAGAGCTGGCAAGTCTAAGTTAGGCCCTAACTTAGAGTGGATCACTCTAAGTGGAGTGGTTTCATTTGGGTCCTAATTCAGCCACCACACCTTGAAAGTTCACTTGACATTGACTTCTACCAGGGGTCTTTTTAAACTTACTTTGCAGTGTCAATGCAAATATAGGCAAACGTTCAAAGCCACCACTCATGGATGTTGAGCTCACCCCAGAGACTGAAGATGTTAGTCTAGTTCCTTGGTACGCTGTTTTTTCATGTCCTCCTTCAGGTCCACGCTAAAGGAAGCCCATGGAGCCACTTGAAAGCTATATGTACCTCCGTGGGATTTGGGAGTTTTGGTGGCACTGATCCTCACAGCCACTGCATGTTGCCCACTACGACCCCACATAGGGAGCACACCATATGAGAGAATCATATGCAAGTGGCCAATGGAGGAAAGATTACAAATGGGATGACCTAAAGCAATTTGGGATGCAAAAGACTATAAACGTAGGTGGTGAGAAGGTTTGTTGGGAGACTCCCCACCTGCTGAGCTGTGGTAAGCAGCTCTGTGTGAATTCCTGATTGCGTTTCCTGATGTTTATGAAATAAAACACAGCACCTGAGGTGTGTCTGGTCTACCTGTGTGTTGACGACACAGAAGAGGGATAAACAAGCAGTTATAAAGAATTAACAAGCTTTGTTTAAAGAACTCTATTTCAGCATTGCAGTTGTCCAGGAGCACCCAACACTACAGTTACTGTAGCTCCACCGAGAAGTGGTAAAATGTTAAGGGACAGCAAGTCATTCACTCCAGTCTTGTTCATGGCCTAAAATAGTGATGTATTCAGTTCTTATCTACATTCAGGGAAAATTAGTCCCTCTGCTCCATAAACTTGTCTTTAGACTGCGAGCTGAATTAGATTTCTCATGAACTCCTAGATGCCTGCTTATGGTTTTGCTCATCATGACCTTTCTGCATAAGAAGCCTCGGAGATAAAGTGGGTATATGGCCTCTCCATAATTCCAAGAACTACTCTTATCCATGTGAAACATATACAGGAACATCTTCTAATACTTCAAGCAATCCTGATTTCCCAAAAGCACATATATTTAAGTGTGAGCCAAATACAGAAATCCAGAGAGCTTCCAGATACCACGTAAGCTGCAGGGCCCCTTCCATTGGGTGAAAGATATGAAACATTGCCATGTGATTGCTAGCACCACTCCTTGAGCTGAGACCATTTCTCTCTTAAGAACCCATAAGGTCTGTTCATCAGGATTTACTTCCCTTTCCTACTACTCATTGCCCTTCTGTGGCTTCTGCATAAATAGCATTTGAATTTTGCTTTAAGTTTTTGTGTGTTTTTTTTTTTTTCCTTTCCACTAACAAAACTGAAAGTTGTTAACAACAGCAAGCAGAAGAAGGAAATACTGAGCACACCAGAAGGCACACGAGCTGAGGTAAGACAAGATTTGTCTGCTTTTTCTGATGTAGATAAAAAGGGTTGCAATAACTCAAATACAAACTACTAAAACACGACCTTCGTCTTACTTGCAGTAAACTTTGAATTTGCTAGTAGCTGTGGTTGTTAACTAAATTTCTCTGTGATAACACAGGGCTTCTGAATTTTCTTTGGCAGAAAAAAAGAAAAGTAGGTTTATGTAACTAGGACTGTTTCCAGATGGAAGATAGCAGTCAAGTAGTGGATCTGATTAAGTAAGTCTTGTTTTTTAACTAGATGACAAATACAGATTTAGTTTATGGCCAACTTTTAAAATAAAAAGGGCTAGAGGTCAGATTCTTGCATGTAGAAAGGTTAATAAAATGCCATATGTTTTGGCAAATTGAATTCAGTGTTAATTCCAAATATTACATTCTGTTACATTTATTCTTGGTAATGCTGCTCCTGAAACACAAAGTGAATACTAGAAAGAAAGCCAACATGAACTTTAAGGAATATTAGAACTTCTGTTGCTTCTGTATAGCAGCAATACCACAACTGCCTTCCTATTCAGATAATGAATATGATGAGACTGCGGTGTCTGGGGTCTTCTGCAGACAAAAGGGATACTGTGATAGATTCACAGAGCACCTCTTCTTCCTGTAATACAACCAGGTCTATATACCTCTTAGCATGACAAAGATATGTATTTTGAATGAATAGCCTGAAATCCTTATTCATCATTACATATGCAGAACATCTTATTGAAAATATGTTCTTTGGTAGTTCTCTGCATTACAGAGATCTCAGTAGTAGATCTCAAGGCAGCAGATTTTGAGCTTTTACTTGGTCTTTTTCAATTTGGAAATAGAGAGTTCCACATTTATACATTTAGCAGCAGTCCCCTCCATCACACCTCCCCAAAAGGAGCATGTCCTTCCGTCCGGGCAAGCACAGAAACTGTTCCCATTGTCAGCTGAGATGCTGGCTGACTTGTCTGTCCGCTCATGGTGTAGCTCCCCACTAGAACTGGGGAGAGCCCAGGCTGCCAGTGCTGCCTGCTCCTTACTGCACAGAGGAACACCCTCTTCTACCTGCTTGAAAGCAGACTCCCAACAGCCCTGCTGAGCACCACAAGTCCCAGTGCTGTGGGACCCTGTGAATAATAGTGCATTCACACTATCCTCCACCTCTGAAAATCTGCAGACCTTGACCCTATCCTCCTGTACGTACTGAAGAGACCCAGATTTTTTAGTCCTCACTCTTAAAATCCTCCACAAGTCTGGTCTGACTACTGAACTCTAGAGGACTGTGTTGCAGATTTGTTAAGCCCCACACTTTGCTTCTTACCCTTTAGCCAACTTTCAGTCCGTAGGAGAACATACCTTCCAGCTCTCCGGCAACTTAGAAACATTTAGTGCAGAGCTTTGTCAAAAGCTTTGACAAATCCAACTGTGTAAATGCATAAATATGCATATACACGTATAAAATGCCCCCCTTCATCCATCCTTACAGCCCTTCAGCAGGCGAGTAGGGCAGGATCGAGACCACCAACTCACAGACTTCGAGTTCCTCTCTCAAGCCTTTCTTGTAGGTGAAGAGCTTTAGTGGTGACACACTGGTCCCCTGGCACCGTGCTTGATTGTAATGGTGGGTTATGTGCTTTGGCCAGCAGTGCCACATTTGAGATCCTTTGGGATACTCACATGAATGCCACATGGACCTCACTAATTATTGGCTTCTTACTTATCTAGCCAGCTTAATATTTCCTGCACACATAACGTCAAGTGCATCTAGCTCCTCTGACCTAACAGGTTTTGTTGAATTTTCTGTGTTTTTTTTTTCTTCTTTCTTTTTTAATGCCCCCCCCAAATTCTGTAGAATGCTTGGTTCTGGAACCAGGCTCTACTGTGATTGTTAGTACAAGGCTCTCTCCATCCAAAACTGCTTTAACTAGGATCCATGCAGCACTAAAGATCAAATGCAGAATTACATCTTGTATTGTGGATTGTGGGACTAATTATCCTAGGAACTGTGCATTTGTTGCATACAGATATCATCTCTGTATCTTATTCTGATGCAGTATCACATCTGTACAAAGGCATCTGAAATCCCCTGCTAATACTATCTGCTTTCAGCTTTTCTAATCTCACTTAACATTTTCTGATGACTATCATCGTCGTGATGAGGAGCTTGGTAGTGCAGTCCTAGTACTATATTTTTATTATCATAGGATGGGATGTTTGCCCACAAGGACTTCGTAGCGCTTCTCTGTAGCGATAATATTTTTATGCTATTGCTAGTTACACAGTCCTTCCTGCACAGTGCCACTCCTCCACCTGTACATCCTACACTATCATTACCATAAAGCCGGTAGCATGGCAACACAGGCTCCCATTGATTATCCTCTCCCCAGCAGGTCTCTGAGGTGCCTGTTGCACCAGGGCTGCTGTTTCATGCCAAACCTTCCAGCCCCCCTGTCTTATCCTAGGATTTGAGCTTTGGTGCAGAATTACGTGTAAGGTTTGCTTTTTCTCACTCCCTCAATATAGCATGTGCCAGCCTTTACGGGCAGTTGGATTTGCCTTCCCTGGTTATTGCTGTTATTGCAGCTGTGCTTTACAGCTTTTTTTTTTTTTGCTTTTTCCCTCCTGGCCTTTTCAGCAGCGCACTGGATGTCAGCAGCACTGCTCTTGCAGCTCTTGTCAGTCCAGCCCACTTGCTCTCCCATGCCCGTCAGCTCTCCTGTTGCTTCTAATCAATTATTCCTCTGCAAACCTTTCAGTCTGCAGTGCCAGCACACCGGCTTCACTCTGGGTATGGAGCGGCCTATCCTTTCTGTACGGCTTGCCTTTATCCCGAAAGATCCCTCATTTCCTTACATCCTAGATCTCTCCTCTCTACAGTCTCATCCACGTGCTGAAACACCCCAAGTCTGTGCAGACTGCTATCTGCATCCCCAACTTAAAATCTGATAGTTTTGGGACACTTTTATTAGTTTAGTATCTCCTTCAATCAAGATTAGTCTCCTCTTTCTTTTGCTCTGTCAGTTCCCCACCAGGCTTGTGTACCCATGTTTCTTGAGAGTGTTAGATTCACTTTCTTATTGCCACATAATCGTAAATCACACTCAAGCCAGGCTAAAATAAAAGGCAGCATTTTTATTCAAAATTAAAAAAAATATAATTTTGTATATATATGATTTATAATAAAAGGTCAATATTCCTTTATGATATCCATAATAATCAAGCTGTAAATGTTTCTAGAAGACTTCTCGGAGGAGAAGAAATTAAAAAATAAGACCGCCCAAACTCAACATCTAATCTACTTACACAGCAGTTACTTCAGAAAAGCCTCCCTTTTCCTTGATCAGTGGATGTGCTCCCTCTCCTGCCAAGGTAGAGCTTTGGGATGTGCATCAGCTCCTTCTTCTTGGTAGCTTCCATAAGAGAAAGTCACATATAGAAAAAACTCCTCCCAGCGAGTTTACAGCAGAGAAGTCTTCAAGCACCACTGAAGAGAGACTCTCATTGCAGACTGTCCCTTTCTCTCCCTCTTTTTTCTCAGAAGGATATTAGACTGAACTATCAATCTCCCTTTGGAAGTCTTTTTGGGGACCGTATAGATCCCCTCTCACCTGAAACCCCTGCTGTTTGTTCCTGACCCAGGAGACAGTCTGGATGCTCTGTGAAAAAGTTTGTTGCCTTTCCTTAGACATGTCATTCTTTCTGTGTACCAAGGAGCCATCTCCTGGCCTTAGCTGGCTGGTGAACAGCTCTTGGCTTCAAGGACGGGATTAAAATTCTCTCCTTCTCCTCTGTGGTTGCTTGAGATAGTCCTGCGTGGAATATGTCTTTCACTGCACATCTTCTGTTCGACACTGATCTGTGTGTTAAAACACAATTAATAGGAGCATCTGCATATGACAATTGCAAGGGTCATTCCTGGCCGTTTGCAGAAGGCAGGCACCATGGTGGTTAACGCATTTCAGGCTACTGGTCCCCAGTCTTTTTCTCTTAGACAGCCCATAACACCTTAAGGTTTTACTTGTATAATTTGGAGAGGAGTCTGAGTACTGGCTCGCTTGCCAGATGCAAGAATGCTGAGTTTCCTCAATTACACATACACATCTGGTTTCTTGAAGGTCTTCAGATGGCAGGAGAGATAAGGAGCACAAAATATCTGTAATGGTAGTTGCTAGCTGGATAACCTCACCTGAAGAGCTTGACCAATGGTAATTCAGGTTCTGTGCCTGTAGTGCTTTCCCCAGAGCACAGGTACCCAAGGGCTTTTCATCAACGGGACTTTCATTACTCGTGGTGCTGAGCAGGGCTTTGAATTTGACCATGCTCCAAGTTCTTCCTCCTCATTCTACTCCTTTATCTCACAGAAGAGCTTGGTGGCCCACAAAACAGGGATGCTTCTACAACTGGCAGGTTTCTTCACTGATAGATATTTTGTTGTGTTTCGAGGTTTCTAAAGGCACAGATGCTTGAGTCATAGCAAAACACAATCAACAGGTCTCTTTCCTTTGTAATACATAGGGATGCAATGTTTCCCTGCAAAATGGGACCAACTTCCATTAGGAGAAAAGCTGGTTCCTGATCCCACACAGAAAACTTCGGTGTCAGACAGTAAGCAACTTGTACAGAGTCAACCAAAATCATTCAAAACTCCTCAGACCACAAAAGATTTGTTAGGGACTGTACCTTGTCTATCCCCTCCACTGTGGAAGAGGCTCTCGGATGAGGTTTACTCTAGGAGCACTTGTTCCCAGAGGCTTTGCTGAGCACTAATATTCAGTTTTCCCCGTTCCAGTCTTCAGTGCTCCTAAGCTTCCTAGATATTGTCTTTGTTTTCTGGAGGGATGATTGCGGTCACTGCAGGGATGGACACAAATTCACTGTGAGTGAAATGTCCTCATTGCCTAAGCTGCCACGGTCCCGTCTTGCCACAGGGAGGGTAAGCCTGTCCCACAGGAGCCCAGCCTGGAGAGGTCCCATTTCCCATGCTCCGTCTCACAGGGGAACCAATAAAAGGTGACTGCTAGGGCACATCTGGTTGCTATATTAGGGGATCCAGACACAGCCCTGAAGATGTCGTGGGCTGCCCTCAGCATGGCACAGGCTCCCACACCATGGGAAAAGGCTAAGGGTTCACAAATCACCTCCCATTCGCAGCAGCATTGCCAGTACTCTAGTGGGCAAATGGCAGACAAGGGCTCCCAAGTCTAGATCCTACTCTCCCCCCTAGGGAGACTCCAGGAGTGCAAATAATTTCATTTAAAATCATGAAGCCTGTGAGGTCCAAATTAAAATACAACGCACAATCATGTGCCATTGGCCCAGTATCACTCCCTCTGGAGCAAATTAAGACGTCCTTCTTAATGCAGTTGGAAATCTCATATAATTCTCTTTTTTAGGGTAAAAATTTCCAGAGCTTCATTTCTGGGATGTGCTGGTAGATGCAGAGAGGGGATTGCTGTCCCACTGTTAAACAAGTAACAAGACTAGAGACTTCATTTTCAAATACTACTAGCTGCAGGTTTGCTGGGAGAAGAAACGAGGAGTTTAGCAAGGAAATAGCCTCTAATTAGAAATATATATTATTTAGAGTGGTTTAGTGATCAGAGATTTTGATTTGATTGAAATATAGTCTCATGGAGGGGGAAAATGTCACTCTCTATGAACACAGCCTGTTTTTTCGCAGGCCATTTTCATTAGGACTGCTAATGCAGGCAGTCCTGGAAGTGTGCATAGATGAGTGTCTGATTTAGAGGAAATGAGCACAAAAAAGGTTGAAAAAGCAGTAAACGAAGCAAAGGCCCCACAAAAAGAGACCTTGGAAACCAATTAGAGGAAAGAAGAAATAAGGAGGAGGGAGTTAAAAAAGGAACCATGCATGACTAGCAAAACATTTACTCAGTGTTTCAGGTCGAAACATCCGTAATTGACACATATTGAAGTGTGTCAATATGCCCTTGGTATTGCTCAGGAAAGCTCAGTGACACACTTTCAACAGCAGATAACATACCAGAAAAAATTGTCTAGTTCCAATTGGTGAATTGGAACTAGACGAATTTTGACTTTTTATCCTAATTTGAAGCACAAACTTACCAGCGGACAGTGATTTCTCTTTTGATGTTCCCTTGGGAGGTAACTGGGGACTCAAAACCTCCCTGCTACAAAATGGCTGGTGGTAAGTCAGGTTATTTTGCATAGGGAAGATCAGGGAATTGCCATCAAAATGTAGGCATAACATTCACCTTCAAGAGCCAGGATTTTCATAGTTTGAGATAACAAAGAGATGCTGTAATACTGAAACCATTTAGAGCTTACTTGGTGCTTTATATCTTGAGATTTTTACATCTTGAGATCATTTACAGGAGCATCGCAAGTGATTACTCATTAAGGAACCTTTATTTTCCACTGCATCTTGTAACTTCTGCCCTGTGAAACCACCCCAGCACTGAAGTCCCTGCAGAGGCTGCAACCCTGAACTCACTCCACTTCTTTCTACTTTGGCAGGAAGGCAGAGACTACTCCAGACTATGAATATTTCCGAGATGATGCTAAACAACTCAAATAGCAGCTCATTCAACTATACCATTGATGCCTTCAAGCAAGCCATTTATCCTGTCATGTACCTCTTTATCTTCTTCCTGGGTGCTGTTGGAAATAGCCTCTCCATATATGTTTTCTTCCAGCCTTCCCAGAGGAAGACCTCAGTAAACATTTACATGCAGAACTTGGCTGTTTCAGATCTTATGTTTGTGAGCACTTTGCCCTTTCGGGCCTCCTATTACCTGTTGGGATCGCATTGGATATTTGGTGATATTGTCTGCAGGATTATGACTTACGCCTTGTACGTGAACATGTATTGCAGCATTTATTTTCTCACCGTGCTCAGCGTGGTTCGTTTCACCGCCATTGTCTACCCATTCAAGCGCTGGAAAGTAACCAACATGAAGTATGCCAAGATAACCTGTGCAGCGATATGGGTCTTTGTTCTGGCAGCCTCCAGCCCTCTGTTTTGCAAACAAATTGCTGGGTACAGTAACCCAGACAAATGCTTGGACCTCCACCCTGAAAGCACAGATATTCTCCTCATGATGAACAGCATTGTCCTCGTTGTGGGCTTCATCCTGCCCTTTTGCACGATTATCATCTGCTATGTCTTTGCCATCAGGGCACTGCTCAAGTCCAGGACTCCTCAGCGCAAGAAGATGGTCTCTCACAGGAAGGCACTGTCAACCATCATCATCACTCTCATCCTCTTCCTCCTGTGTTTCCTGCCGTACCACATACTGAGGACAGTCCACCTGATGCTCGACAGCTGGAGCCAGAACAACCTGTCCGTGCACAAAGCACTGGTGGTCACGCTCTGCCTTGCTGCCATGAACAGCTGCCTCGACCCTGTGCTCTACTACTTTGCTGCTGAAAATTTCAAAGCAAGAATCAGAAGTTTATACCGCAGGTAGCTGGTGCAGAACTGCAAAATCACATACGCACATTCCTGCTGGAGCATCTAGACTGGGTCCATGCTATTAAATGAAAGAGGCTGCATGGCGCTGGCCACCCTGTAGCCACGCTGCTCTGTGCCAGGCCCCTCTGGACCACAAGTGTCTGGGAAAGACCTCACGGGGTTGGCCAAAAGCAAGGCAGGAGTTCAGTGGCATGTCTGGTCAGAGGTTAGGTGCCTGGGTGTGATCCCTGGTCCTTGTCTGTTGAGCACTGTAGATGCAGCTCTAGTGCCCACCTTCCCCATGACAAGGGAAGGAAAGGAATGTGCCTTGCTACTGGAGTCCATTTATTTAATTTCACGATACCCAACCAGTGATTTAAAGGGAAAACGCTCACCTGAGTATCTTAGTGCCTCTTTGCTCTCTGTTTCTCTGCACATGCAGAGGTGCCTATCTCAGGTGCTGTGTCACCCAACAGCTTCACACTCCTCTGCAAGGTCTCTTCACAAACACTGGCCAAAGGTTTACACATAATAGAAATGTAAAGTATCACTAATACTTTCTGCTGAGGCTGACTTTGTAGATCAGGTGAAGAACTAAATGGGACCCAGTGCTGGCACAGCCTGTTTAGAAGGCATTACCATTTCCAGATTTTCCTCTCTGAGCTGGCCACTGAGGTATTTTGTTTAACATTTCGCTGATTATCAAGTGAGATAATGGTTTCCAGCAAACAGTGTGGGTACTGGGATGCTACGAATGATGACTATTGGCAGTGAGGGCAGGACGTGGGCTGGCATGGAGCTGGAAGGCTGCAGGTTTGGCAGCTCATCCTCATGTAGGGATCCAGAAGAAAACTAAAATTATTTAGGCAATGACAAGTTACTCGTATGCGTACTTTGGGAAATCTCATGAAATTGCTGTCTGCATTTTTAAGTCCGTGAATAATTTGTAGCATATTTCCTACAAATCAGACCAGTTGCAATTAAGTGAAAACAGCGTCCAAACTCTGACCACATTGAGATTTCTTTTTAATTGTAACTCATTTTTTAATAATAATTAAAAAAAAAAAAAAAAAAAGACTTGTCATGGCTTGTCATATTTCCCAGGAAAGCAACTGTCTCATGAAAACTTGCAGACGCGGCTGAAAGCCTTCTCTTCCTGTGAAATCCTCCCAAAGGAAGGTTTCTGCCAGTGAAAGTGCTTTCTCAATGCTCTGAACCTTGCTGGAGAAAGCTCTTGGTAAACTGAGCATTATTACTCCCAAGCAAAAATAACTGCAACTAGCTATTTTCAGCTCTGTCTCAAATTTGCAGAAAACATGTCATTGCTGGTCAGGTGGAAAAGTACTTGACATAGCTTTGGGAAAATCCTGTTTTTCTTGGCTATCTAAGGGTTATATTCAATTGAAGAGTCAATGTGTTTTAGTCATTTTATGCTGTCTTTGACGTAAGCACAAAGCTTTATCATGAAGTTTTCACCGACTTTCATTTTCCAAATCCTTATTTCAATAGCTCAGATTGGCTTATGTGTCCAGCGGCACATCTTGAAGCTGATGTAAGGAAGCCATATGAATTCCTGCAGTGCTGGGTCCCATGCTATTGAAGGAATAAAGAGTAATACGTAAGGTCTGCAATGTCAGTGGGATCAAGATGGTAGCCTGTGCAAAAAGATAGTGGGCAAATAATTAGAAGGAAAGAGGGCAACTTCTTTTTATGTGTTTTTCCCCTGTCAGGAGTAAGCCTGAGCAGGGACAAGTGACAATCTTGGAGCCTCTGGCAAGGTACTCTACACCTTAAATGCTACAAGGGAATGGAAAATAACTAGAGATGGTTATCTTCAGCCTAATCTCACCAATGTGTTTGTGTCTGTGTCTATCCAAATGCACCCTATTAGTGAATAGTTTTGCATCTAAAGGATAGATATATCTCACTTGTGTCAAAACCATGTTTCAATAAACTAGATTGACTAGTTGCTGAGGTTATGTTTTGTGTTGATTGTACAGCTAACAAGGAATCTCTCTGGAGTGCAGGGGGAGAAAGATGAAGACACGGAGATCGAGTTTGTGTAAGTGGGCTAATATTTCACAAGACAGAAATGTCTCTGGAGGTATGAGAGCATCCTGTTGTCATCTTCACCAAGGAAATAGTTGGGAACATGAGTCAAAATCTGGGGTGTGGATATATTAACAGATTTTCTTAATATTATTTACTTGCAAAAGGATTGAAGTTCATCCGTGTTAGAGATCCTCACCTACAACTTTAGAAATACTTGCATAACTTGCATAACATGCATAACATGCCACACTCACATTTACTGTCATTTCTCTATTTGGTACCCTTGTATGTTTCTGCCCACTGAACAGAGGACCATGTAGTAAAAAAAAAAAAAAAAAAAATCAACAACAACAACAAAAAAGAACAAAACCACACACCATGTTTATTATGAAAAATAAAGCTCCTGACAGTTAAATTCCTAGCAATGCTTCTGGGTTCCTCAAGGGACCACCTACCCTTACAAAGTATTTTGGCACAGTTCCTTAATTTTCCAGGAGACAAAAATCTACAAATAGCTATGTGCCTTAAAATTTAAACCAATGGTAAATTTTTGAGCTTGAAAGAGATATAAGTATAGAAATAGAAGTCTTTAAGTGACTGGTACCCCTAAACAATTGTAAATGTGTTAGCTTCATATACATGTTTTCCTGTCATTCATGGAAGCCCTGGTATTTCTAGGCAAAGGCAATTTTTCAGTCCAAAGCTACACCAGGGACAAAGAGGTTTTCTAAAGTAAATCTTCCTGCATCCTGAACCACTTGACCCTCAGCACAGGGAAATACCACTCTTCACATTTGCATTTTCACCCTGGTTCGCATGTTTTCCTGATGGAGCAGTGTCACAGTGCACAGGGAAGCATCATGTTTTCGTGGACTACAGACATGCCTCTGCATCCTGCCTCTTCTGTTTTCCAAATGTGACCCTATGCCCTCCCAAAGGATAACTCTGCTCCTTGCCATTTTATAAAAGATCTTTCCGCATGCATAAAAAAAATGGAAGTGGCACAAATCAGAAGAAAAAAACAATGTTTGGCATAAATATTACTCTTCAACTAGCCAATGGTGAACAAAAGCCTTTCAGGGATGACTGGTGTGAATTGGAAGAGAATTGTTGAGCAACCTGTTTTTTTTGTTATTGTTGTTGTTTGTTTTGTTTTGTTTCTAGTATGGGCTGGAGAACTTTATTATAACCAATGTACTATATATAGTAGTCTAAATTATATCTAAATTATATCATAAACATTACAAATTATGACTAGTATAATAATATATATAAATAAATGGAATATGTATTTGTTGTGTCATATTCAGTATATTTAACATACATAATGCTGCTTTTTATATAAATATATGTAATGTATTATTACAAGCAATGTATTATCTCACATAATTTTCATTTTCATGATATTTCTTCTGCCCTCCTCAACATATATACTGTTACCAAGGCTTGTATTTTGCTTGAGCTCCTAAGCGTGTCTGGAGAAAGAGGTACACACTTTGTTTCCCCTTCCAAGCTTCATATTCCTCTGTGCTGTAACAGCACATTGTCTGTTGGCAGCAGACCAGGCGTCAGATTTTTTCGCCTGTCTTTGAGCTGCTGCTGCTTCTCATCGTCCCAAGATAGAAATGACCTGCTGCCCCTCCAGCTGACAGGAGCGGAAATAAGTTCCATCCAAAACAGCCAAGTTCAGTCACAGTCAGGAAGAGTCAGATGTTATTTCATATTAGTCCATTTGTGTACTAATATTTTTATTTCCTGCATGGTATCTGAGCCAGTTCGAACGACACCCTCTTTCAAAGGCTGTATTAAAAGCGCAAACTCAAATTCCCTGAGAGAGCCCAGTATTGTTCAAGGTGCTGCAGCTTTCTGGCCAGCACTGACCATGACCTGACACACAACATGACTGTCCCCATCTAGCTCTGTAATCCCCTACCTCTCACAACATTGTGCTGTGTACATACAGGAATCTTTCTAGACATCTGCAAATATAAGCAACGTATTTAATTGCATGCAGCTGATGGTATGTAGTTACATCTGTTTATCCACTGGTCAAAAGCTTAAGGAAGCCAAAGGAATTAAATAGCTTCCTTTGTCCCAGATTCCCTTTTGGCCTCTCAGAGAATCTGGCCTGATTTCCACCACCACTTCCCCTCCCTTTGATTTTACAGCTGAAAGCACGAAGCTGCCTAAGGCTGGGGCCAAAGCCTGGTCACTCAAGTCATATTCCTGCTCACATGAGCAAAATTAGACCCTTCATTTCTGAAGCTGAGAAATAAAGCTCTGCACTTTAGTGTCTGCCACCTGTATCACCTTAGGTAGGCCTTGCATGCTGGGGCTGGTAGTGGGCAGATTGACTCATCAGGTTGGGTGTCCCCGTTTCCAGACATGGAACAAACATGTTTGCTGGTGTTATGCCTTCCTCTGAGCAGCCATGGCATGTGAACTGGGGAAGGTTCACTCACACTGGAGCTATGTTTTATAATGTACACAATTTTTGTAAAGGAAATCAGCTGTGGTGGGGATCTACACTTGGTGCAGGTGGGTTTTTTTTTTATCTTATTGCCAGCTTTCTGCGCTGGAAGTAATTTCTAGTGACCTCCCACTGCAAGTCTCCATATCTGTTTTTGAGGGCTTTGTTTCAAATGCTGGCATATAGAAGTTGATAACAAAGGCCACAAAGCTGGGGCTGAGCCCTGCCCATGAAAACCACTGCTGTCTCATTCATCAGCCTTCTGATGTGGTTATGGCCTGGTCATGAAATGCTTCTGGTACAAAGCACGTGGCAGCAGAGAGCTTGGCCATCCCTGGCAGGCTGGCTCCAGGCCCTGCTGAGGCCTGGCCCAACAAGCCCTCCATGGAAGAGACAGCCTCGCTTGTGTTCGGTTTCTCTTTGCAACTAGTCCCTTGCCAGAGTTTCAGGAAAAAAGATATTTTTTCCTGATATTATGCTTTGCTCATTGCTGAGATACTGCTTGCATGCTGTGTGTTAGCTTTTTTTCTTGGCAGCTACAAGGACAAACCCAGAGAGAATGGGAAAAATGATCCAGCCCAAGAGTCATCATACATCTTTTGAAGGCCTTTATTACTCCAGTTGGAGTTGTCTCTTCTGGTGGTCCCTCACCACTAGACGACAAGATTTAAACCCAAGTCAGAAATGTGAACATACTCTAAAAACAGTACTATCACATTGATTTTTTTCTTTCTTCCTTTTTTTTTTCTTTTTTCTTTTTTTTTTCTTTTTCTCTTCTTCATTTTGAATCTCACTGAACTTTGCTGTTGAAGACATTGAACCTAGCCAGTCTGCATGGCATTAGGTTTGGGCTGATGGTAAGCATGGAGAATTCCCTATATAAAACTGATAGCAGCAGAACAGGCAAACGCAGCTCCTCCAGAAGGTGGAGGTGGTGTGTGGAGAACACAGCTCAGTGCTGCTACACCAGCCCTTCACAGATGTACACTCACTTGGGCAGCCTGTGGTCCCGGATTTGAAGCACACCCTCTGGCTGGCCATATTTGTGGACCTTTCTGTTCCATCTGCAAACTCCTGATTACACTTAAGTAGTGATTTATGTTTGAGCTAGCTGGGCTATGGAGCTAGCAGGCTATGCAGTATGGGGAAGCATAAGAGCAGATGGGCAGGTCCAGTTGGGACTGGCATAGGAAAGCACATTGCACCATCCTCAGAGGAATGGGACGTTCAAGCCAACACTCAAAGACAATGCATCTTAAGCCCACCTGCAGACCTTCTCCAGTCTCAGGATCTCTCATTTTACCATTTACTTTTCAGGGCCACTGCAGCTCAAATAGCAGGCTGTGGTCTCACAGGGAGAACCTATCTACAGGCTTGCAAGGAGCAAGATGACCTCAAGGTCTATGAACATGGCCTGTGGTGCTTTTTGCTATTTTCTGACTATCTGATCTAAAGCTTGAGCGCCCTGTCTTTCAGGGGGATCCTGCAGACCTGACTCACAGTCAGCAAAACTCAGCATCACACAAGCACATGACGTTGGCAGCCAGCCTGTCAATAGGGACAAGAAGTTCTTCTTAGGGTTGTGCTATGGGAGATGATAAATGTAGAAATGACAGACTTTCCTCAGATACCAGTTCCACTGATGCACTTTACACTGGCAAGAAGCAAAAAGTGTTATTGTCTCCCCCTAAATTACCTTGAGTATTCCAAAGCCATGAGCAAAGAGCAGCATGCTGAAGCAAGACAGCATTTAAATGAGCCTTTCCAAACACCACTCCCCAAGTAAGACTTTTTCCCTTGAATCAGCCAGCAGTAAGCACCTTTAAAAAACACTGAATCTCCTCATGAAAGCCTTTAGATGATCATGTCCTCTTACCTCAGATTCTAAACCAAGAGTGGCGCACACACAGCTACTCATCGAACCAAACCAGTAATATCAATGTAGAGACACACACCTATAAAAGGGAACTCCCAAACCAAAATACCCCCTCTCCCATGTCCTCTCTTTGGCCAGTACACCCTGCTGTTTCCACCCATACTGTTTATATGCCATCTAACCACTGAGCTGATGAGATGACATAGCTTTGGAGACCAACCAAGACATTGGCAGAGCGTCTATACCTGGTCAGAAGAGAAGGGGTAAGGATGACCATCATTCCTGTACCCCTGGGCAGCTTGGAGGGCCAAGGATACCCTGACATCTGCCTGTCTCTCCTGCCCCACCCCAAAAAATGCGTGTGACACTTTGGCAGCCAAATGGATGGGGAACCAGAGGGAACTCTTTTAGCTAAGCGTGACTAAAACTGACTTTAGGGTGCATCCAGCTTCAAGTTTCATAGGGAACCGGGGTCACGGGGCAAAGAGAAACCAACAGTAAGGGGGATGGTGCCAAAGACTTTCTCAGAAAACATCAAGTAAAAGCAAGGAACTTATGAAACCTCTGCCAGGAATAGATCGGCATGGCATGGCAATATCTCCATTTCAGAAATTCATTTACTTAGAACCAATCTTCCAGGAATGAACCTTTAAAGTCACACAGGAGTGTTCCCAAGTTGCTTGGACTGTGCCTCATAGCTGAGAACTTTCTTAATTTTTCCGTACATTTAAAGATGTTTATTTTTTGGTATGTAATGGGCATTTGGTTTGTAATGGGCATTTTCGTAGCCATCACATGGTCCCATAATATACTTGCCTTTGGAGTGCATTCATATTCTTAAGTTTTCGGTACACATTTATTTAGTTACACATGCAGGCACACTCACACTCTCACATTTATTTTTTGTATATTTATATATTTAGGTACTTATATACGGGCCCATAGATATTAATTTGTGAAGTCAATGAATAAGTATCTGATAATCAGTGCCAAACTTTTCAAGGTGAATGTCTTTTATAACCATATTCCATTAATATTCCAGTAACAGATTTTACCAAAATATAAGCTTCAGAACTAGCCAGCCCTCCCTCCTCTACCACCAAATTACAATGCAGATCTGATGTATACAATAGTGAAACTTTGTTCATTAACTGGTGTATTGGCATTCATGGTGCACTGGTGAAACTCTTTCCTTTCTGGGAATAAAAAATCAACAAAACCACCCTAAATCTCTTGTCCAACATTTTGCTAAATTTTGCTCAAAATCCTTATTATGAGAGAATTTCTACTTCCAACTTGACTGTAAGCCAACTTGGCCTGAGGTGATATGTAAAGCTTTCAACATGCTGTATTCTTTTTTAAGAAGTTGACAAGCTGTCTGTTTTTCACACGCATGAAAACCACGTGGAAAAGATTTCAAAAATCTCTACTGACGGCTGTGAAATAAACAGCAGATTTATAGCCTGACACTGGTGTAGTATTTCTTGCCCTATGGTGTGCAGACTGCTGGGATCCATAGATCCTTCCAAGAGACTACAGTATGTAAGAAAAATAAGCAAATCTGCTGTCACTCAGATTAAATGTGCTAATGGGGGGGGGGGGATTACACATCCAAAGGGAATCAGAAAGTTGTCATGAAACATCGTTACCAAATGTGGACATCACAACCCAAAATGCAGATATCTGTGTTCCCTGCATGTACCACCAGCATGAGTAAGCAAGAGCATAAAAGCAGCAAGGCTGAGCATTAGATTTTGAGAAGTTATGTGCAAACTCCATTGGATAGTGCTGCACTCTGGCTGGGTTCGCAAGTGCTTCAACATATGCAAAGAAGAAAGGGAGATCTAGCAAAAATTCAAACCCTTCAAAACAGCACTGAAGAAAGTAAAGGGATTCTGTTAAAATATTTAGGACTTTTAACCTAAAACCTCCCCCTCTCTCTCCCATTAAGAGCAATGTTCCCAATTACAACTAATTTATCAATGTGGAAGGCATCAAGAGAATTCCAATTTTTAAAGTAGAATGAAGAGATGAAAATGTAATAGCCAAAAATAAAGATGAAATAAAATTATATTGAAGACTCATGAGGAATTGAAATTGATTTGAAGGCCAATATAATCTCCCTCCAGTAGAAGACAGTATTATATCTTCTTCCCATACACAAATGTGTAAGAAGCAATCAAATTTTATTATTTCAAAAAAGATGTGCCATAAGCGGAGGTGGTAACAGAACACAGTCAGATTGTTCTGCAGCTCTGGGGACTTTTGCTCATACACTGTGGGATTGCCCAGCTGCCTCTGGCAAATGTAGAAAAGTATAAAATCAGATGCAAACTGCACTGACACTGTATTTTCAAAATCCAAGCAGAGTATCTGGAAGTGCCTAAAAACACAAAATACAGGAAAGAATGTTAATAAATATGTTGATTTCTATGGGAGGAGACAGACAAAAAAGTAATTCTGAGTAGGGGAAGAAGTGAGTATGGAGACCATAACTACATCAAGGTTGAATTCATGTGCATGGAGCAATGTCCTGGTGCAGCCAGGTGCTTTCCAGGCCAGGCCAGACAATTTAAAACTAGTCAGATTATTTAGACCTCAATATTTCAGTATTATGCTGTGGTGTAGAATGAGCCTGTGATGGATACGGAGGCAAAGCCCAAAGTTTGAACCAGAACTGTGTGGCAATAAGCAAAACGCTGACATAACGAACAGGGATTTCCACCCTGTAAACCACAGAGTGATAGAAATCATAGTGCAGCACAGTTCAGAGAAATATAAAGAGGTCACATTGTGACGATGTGCATTTGAAGCATCCCAGGCACATCTGTCTATGGTGAGCTACAAAACCCTGGGGTGAGATGATCACCTCAGATAGACTCGGCTGGAGAAGTGTCCCAGGCAGGGGGGCTGTGAAGAAATCTCCCCTATATTTTCTGAAAACACTGCAGTACATTAGACTTGGCTTCATTTCTTCCCATAAAATACAATAAGGCAGAAATATTCCCCCCTGCACTTGTGCTGTACTTTTGTGAGAAACTACTTCCACTTCTTTGACGTTTCCCCAAACTGCTCTGTTGCAAGAACTTCCTCAAGCAGAGTCTCTGCCTCCAGGTGCATTTAGCTTAGTTTTTGCAGAGGACACCTTCCCCTCCCTCCAGGTTTGCTGCCTGCGGCACGGAGGCTGCCCCACCAGCCCAGCCTCCCCGGCACTACTGGGGTTTCCTGAGCGGATGTCAGCTGCAAGGGACAGATATTAGGTCAGAACTTCATGGCTCTAGCATCAGCCAGGATGTCTCCACCTCCTCTGTGAGTCATCCTGCGAGATGGAGGCCCAAGGGTTGTCTGTGTTTCTGGTGCTTACAAATGCCGGTGGTTTCCTAATGAGATGATCAGTGGAAAACCAGAGGTGCTATCTCTGTTTGGCTGTAATTCAGAGAACGTCTTCCATAAGCACTGTGATGCTACCAGAAGTAGTTTCTGGGTTTCCGATGCCTGTGAGATAAATGCACAAGTCCCTCTTGGTTCCCCATATAATCAGCAGAAGGAGGTGGGCGTTTCCCAGTGCTGGTTTATTCCACCCTAACACAGAGTTGACCACAATGACTTTAAGAGCAACTCAGGGTGATTCTCAGCCTTTTTTTTTTTTTTTTAAATATATTTTATAGATTGCTACTCTTGAGCAAAACAAATCCCATCTTAAATCTCTCAGTTCTTGCTCGTGAAAACCACAGGGACGCAGCACTGGAAGATATCTCCTGGGAAATGGTGCTGCTCTGCTGCCAGCAACAACAACACCATATGTCCAGGTACACAAAGCAATCAGAGGCACCTGAAAAGCACTTAAATGACTAAAATAAAATGTTTCTTTGAAAACCTTTTTCCAGATGATGGCAAGAAACAGTTTTCCAGTTTCCTGTCTAAATGCAATTATAGATGCTTTGTTCAAGCATTGGCACTCTCCTGTATCTTCCATAGCTGTTTTTTTTTCGTTTATTTTTTCCCCACCTGAGATTTATTTGAAAGACATATTATTGAGTGGAAACATTTTTGTTTTGGTTTATTGCTCAGATAAGCATGTCACATACTCTATGTCACATACTCATGTCATTCTTCTGTGCACCCACTTGAGGCTGATGGCCTCTTCCTGCACATGCATGTTCAGGACTGCACACAGTGTTTCAGCCCAAGTGAAATAATTTGTTGTTTACAACAGAGGAGGGCCACATATCTGCTCTTGTTATGAATGTTTACAGCAGTGCCTACGCTGATGGATAAAAGAGGCCAAGCAGTCTGAACCAGCTCACACCCATGTTAACATTCAGAACAACCTGGAGAGAGCCACCTGGAGCCCTCCAAAATGGAGCTGGGACTGACATAACAGACTCTCTGAGAAGCAGATAATCAACTTTTTGGCTTGGCCTGGCTCCCTTTTATCTAACAATACTCAAAGATTAAGTGGTCTCACATTTTGCACTTCAGATGTTGCTCCTGTCATAGATTTCCCACAGGCTTTTCAACATGATGCTGGAGTCCTTTGCTTTTAATTTGTTACCACATGCTCACTTTTGGTGGCAGCATTGTCAATAATAAGGTAAAAGGGGATGAGTTTCAGGTCTGATTATGGAGGACCCACAATACAAAGTTCCCTACAGCTTCCATCTCCTTCTTCCTGCTGTGATCTTTCTTTAGAGAAGGATAACTGACATATCCTCATGTATGTGCATCTCTTTTTCTTCCTCTTCAATAGCAGTACTAACCAAGAGCTGGTCAGTCCGTGACCCCCAGCTTGAAGGACTTACTAAAAAAATGTTTGCTCTTCAGTCTGCAACACCATTTACCCTAGATCTCTCCCAGTTTGGAGGAAGAGGCTGAGTATTGTGATGCAAGGACTGGACCAGAGCAAATCACGGTTCCTATAAATGAATCATCTCTGAATCTACTGACTACCATAAGACTGCTGTTTTATATTAACTTGATGAATTGCTGAAACTGTAAGAAACAATGTCATGAGAGAGAAGTAGGGAAAGGAAGCAAGACCGGGAAAACCAGTAGTGAGAAGAAGCAGAAATAGGGAAGAAATTAGAAACAGAAACATTTTTATGGGATAACTCATCACAGCATGAGACAGCTTTTGGCGCCAAGCCGAGACTTCTCCTGTGGGACAACACTCTTTTCACATTTCTGACTGATGAGAAATGGGTGCCAGAGGTGGAGGTCCCTGATCCCACTGCTGAACACCACAGCTTGCAAATGGCCTGGCCTACTATGGAAAGGGACACGGAGCTGGCCAGGAAGACCCTGGTTCTTCACAGCTACCACTGGGAGCAAAGATCCAGCCTGAGTGAGGAGGACCAAGGCAGGGTTACGTCGACAAAATTATGGCCTTGGTGAGCAACATCTTTGTACGGGAATGGATGCTGGAAGCTGGATGCTCTTTCTAGGGGTATGGTTATAACTGTGTTTTGGTGCTGATTGCTGGCTTCATGTATACTTCTCACTTCTCCAGCCACAGAAAACTGGGGAGAGAGCATAGATCCAAGGAATGAAAGAGGGGAACAAAGGGAAGGAAAAAAACAACACACATACTGGAATGGAAAAAAAAAAAGAGAGAAAGAGAGAGAGAAACAGGAGTTGACAAAGACATGAGCAAAAGGAAAGAAAGGGGACAAGAAAGAGAAAAAAAAGGGAGACAAAGAAAAGATCTTATTGCTGATATCCAGGAATCAAAGCCATGCAGTGGCAGAGAGGAAGATGCATGCTGCATTTAGAGAAACTGTATAGAAAGTTTAACTTACGTCAGTCTCACTATGACTGGCTTACAGTCACGGGGGAAGTGTTGCATGAGAAAGAGGTAGAGAGGGCAGCAGAGTCCAAGAGACACTAGTCTAAAAGTTTTGCCCGAATATTAGTTCTTGTCATGATGCTTTGTTTAGAACTGTGGGATGTTAACAACTTAAAGAATCATCAGCACCGAGCCCATCTGAATATTTTCCCAAGGCATATTGTGCATATGACACAGAAAGACAAATGAGTAATAGCTGACAAGAAGACTGAAATGAGTGATATGAAGCAGCTCCTTCTGCAGTTGATATTCTGCAGGTATTAGTGGGGGTCCCACACTGGGGTCTCAACAACCCCTTGATTTAACCCAAATGTCCAGAAGCCTCCTGTTCCTGCTTTCAGTAGGGTAAAATCTACATGCAGTCTAGTAAAGGGAAATGCAGGTTCCAGAAACTGTTGTTTTTCTCCCTTGTTCTCCATCACTCAGAAATGAGTCAACAGTAGCATGAGTGATTCATGAGGAAAACTCTGAGGAAAACTCTGAGACAAAGGATCACTTTTGTCCTCTTTGCAGACGGATAGCTTTTATGCTCCTAACTCTCTACCAAGGGAGCCCTGCTCCTTCTCTGCTCGAGGTACAAGGAGTCACCCACTTTGGGGGGGGGGGGTTGGTGGTGGAACTCCCTCATCGCAAGTATTGATGCTTCTCTCCCTTGAGCTAAAAACTAAAGGCTAAAGCTTTGGGAAATCCAAGAAAAGAGGAAAATAGGCTTTGAACTTCCTGGCTTTGTCTGTTCTGAAAACTAAAGGTGGTGAGGCTGAGGACACCAGCACATGTTCATTCATACTGCCAGACTGCAGCTTCCTGGCAGGTTTTGGTCCGTGTTGACAATCTCAGGCAACACATGAGTTCAGGGCACTGCATGGGCTGGCCAGGAGAGAGTTTGTCTGCAACCACATGGACTCGTACCAGGAATCGTAGAATGGCTTGGGTTGGAAGGGACCTGAAAGATCACCCAGTCCCAGCCCCCTGCCATGGGCAGGGACACCTCCCACCAGACCAGGTTGCCCAAAGCCCCATCCAGCCTGGCCTTGAACACCTCCAGGGATGGGGCAGCCACAGCCTCTCTGGGCAACCTGTGCCAGTGCCTCACCACCCTCTGAATGTCCTCCTAACCTTTAGCCTAAATCTCCCCTCTTTTAGTGCTTAATCACTCTTTTAGGAAGAGTGAACCACGTTGCACCACTTGGTCTCAGTGTGAAGTAAGAGACCCTGAATAGTAGTAGCCAGTGACATCTAGGGAAGGTTTGGGTTAAAGTACTGATTACAATGTAGATGTCTAAAGGAGAGAAGAAGCTGCCCTGTTGTACTGGCAGCCTACTTTGGACAATCCCCGTTGCTATTCTGCACCGTGAAAACTCTCCACCACCTCTCTTGTGCAACTCTGAGCCACAATGAATAGCTGTATTACTTACAGCAGCAGCAGTAACAGTAATAGCCACGTTCTTAATCTGCTGGTGCCTTTTATTAGTCTTTGGAGACTTCCAGCTGGAAGAAAGGTCCTGCAAGTATGAATAATTTTGCCTTGGTGCACCTATATAAACTCAGCATAGCTCCACAGAGGTCAATGACTGCTTCAGATATTTACAGGTGGAACTGAACATGAAATATGAGAAGCTTTGCAGAATTGCAAAGAAAAATGAAGCAAATCCTGCTCTATCACTTAGGCATTTAAATAGCCTTTATACAGTTAACCACAGTACGCAGTTTGGTGTTTATAAATATGATTTTTCAATAAAGCAATGCAAGTTTTAAAATGCAGCTGTCACACAGCAGCAGACAGAGTGAGCTCATAAAAGTAAATCCCTCGGTACAGATGACATCACCGAGCTCTTTAAATGATAAACTTTCACCTTCCTGAGCCAATACAAAAGAAACCTATCTTCTTGCTAAAAATACAGCGTACCAGAAAATCGCATACACTCAAACTGCACATTAAAATGCAGAGGGAGCCCTCTGGGATTTGTGAACAAATATGGTCCTGTGCCAGCTCTGAGTGACTTAAGGCTGTTAAAGTGATGCTCTCAAACAATTAAAAATATCTGCCAGTCTTGTCAGAAGGCTGCCGGGCTCTCGCGGCTCCTGCAGTGTTAGAGTAATTCCATGGTGACGGGTTGATGTTGATGCATAGTGACATCTGAGAGTGGAGGTCTGAGCTCTTACGTTTCTACTCCCTGGCACTCCAGAGAAAGGATAAACGGAGAGGTGGTTGCTGTCAATCAGAGACCTTGCACAATGCAAGGCTTGGAAATGTCAATGCACCCAGAAAGATAAAGAGAAATGAAATTCACAGCAAGGACTCAAAACTCACACCACTTTTCAAGAAGGTTGGTCCTTCAGGATGACCATCAGTATTGAGTATCACACTCTCCTGGGACAGCATTAGCAGGTATTGGCTTGGCTTTATAAGCTCCTTCTTCCCGAAAATTATCCCAGATAAGTTCTCAGTGAATGGGGACTCTGTCCAGAGATGCCCTGAAAAATGCTCTTTTGGAACAGCAGAAAGGTGGGAAGATGTGATACCAGCCAGCCAAAACAGTCAGAGCTTCCCTTGCTGTGTCTGCCAGGTGCTACAGGTTTTGGACCCAAGGTCTAAATTTCCAGCAATGGTGATTCAAGGCTCATTATTAGTCACCCCCACATGGGTGCCTAATGCCGTTTAGAGGCCCGTCAGCGTTCGCATGAGGCTGATAGACATGACCAAGGGATACACAAGGGCATCCCAAATGTCACTAGGTATGATGGATACAAGCAGAGGCTCACCAATGACAGCATTCAGCCCAGTGACTCCCTAGCCTCCTCTGTCTGTATCGGCATGGAGCTGGTTTCAGTTGTCCGTACATCCCTATGGTCATTAGTGGTGTCAACCTGGTGTCATTTTAAATGGTGGGGGATATCCTGCCCAGCTTACCAGGATATGTGTCTCCTGTAATTGCTGTGTCATAGCTGCCTGGCATGCACATGTGTCATAGTCTCCATAGGTGTCATGGGACCAAATGGCACCAGCTGACTACTGCACATGGATATCTATATAGAGGAGTCCTAAGCTAGACCTGGACCCCACCACAGATGTTTAAATCACAAAGAAATTTGCAGACTGTGACTTCTGCCTCTCAGTTTCCATTAGAGTTTAACAGATACCGGCAGGACCTCAAATCAACCCAGAATTCACTCGGTCAAGTACTTTTTTACTTGCTTCCTTCCCAAATTGAAATCCACCAGATTGGTAAATTAAGCTGTTACCCCATAAAATGAAGACCAAACAGAGTTTTGGCACTCTACTATCCATGATCCTTCCCTAGTCATTTTATAAGATGAGCATGTAATAGCAATGTAGTCACGCTTTATATACCAGCCACTGAAACAAATCACTGATATTATGTCTTTATAGGTAATTGCTTACTTTAATATTGATGAGCACAACTTACACCTCTCTGCCTGTACAAAGCTCTTCTGATGTTTACCCATATTTTGTTCCAGGTAAATAAATAAATCTTAAAAATCCAAATTAACTTTTGCAATGCTAGCCCTGTCATCCTGGAGGTTGCTGCTAACTCTGCAGTATTTGTTATTAAACCTAATATTGGCTGCACGGTAATATGTTGTTAAGGTTTTATGCCGTTAAGAGCCTTAAGCTTTGTGCTGACATTTAGTCCCAGCTCTTTGTGCTAGTTACCTTGCTCCACAATTACCACCCAACATCTGCGATTAGTTCGGTGTTTCAGCTTCTAACACATGCCCATCGGGCATCTTTGCTCCTCTCTGTGTTCAGCACAGTCAAAATCTGGTGGGAGATCTTCATGCGCACCTCAGTTCTTGGCAAAATAGCTTTCCTACAGTGACCTTCTGTATGGCTGAGTTACGACTCTGACAAGCTCCCATGGCAAATCCATTCCTGTCTTGTCAGGAATCTTGTAAGTCCTTAGGAGCCCCCAAGCACTGGAGACACCACTTGGGACAGGCCTCAGTGGCCAAGCAAAGCTCCCTAAATATGTCTTTTATATGGGATATGAGAAAAGTGTGTGTGGGCAAGAAGTACCACAGGCTGGTTTGTGTAACGACAGACAAAAGCTTGCATATAGCTGCCTCTGTGACCATGCCCCAGAGCCCTTCAAAGTCTTTTGGATGGGCTAAAAAAATAACATAAGAATTTGAAGCACTGGGAGAATTAAAGTGAGTGTTTTTTATTTGTTTGTTTGTTTTTCTTTCCCCTTTGGATAAGTAAAGAATAATTTAAACCAATATCAAGACGTTGAAGAGTAGTCTAAATTTAGATGTGAAAGCTGGGGTTGACACTATCCTGCCACATGGACATAGACCCATGTCACCAACCAGGAGGTGGCAGTGGGAATCATAGACTCATAGAATGGCTTGGATTAGAAGGGACCTTAGAGATCACCTAACTCAAAGCCCCCTGCCATAGACAGGGATGCCACCCACCAGATCAGGTTGCTCAAAGCCCTATCCAGCCTGGCCTTGAACGACTCCAGGGATGGGGCATCCACAGCTTCTCTGGGCAACCTGTGCCAGTGCCTCACCACCCTCTGAATTTCCTCCTAACCTCTAACCTAAATCTCCCCTCTTTTAGTGTAAGACCATCCCCCCTTGTCCTATGATTATTTACTGGCTTATAGAGCCCTTCTCCATCCTTTTTATAAGGCACCTTTAAGTACTGAAATGCTAAAATGAGGTGTTCCTGGAGCCTTCTCTTCTCCAGGCTCAACCACAACTCTCTCAGCCTTTATTCATAAGAGAGGTGCTCCAGCCCTCTGATTATCCTCATGGCCCGCCTCTGGACCCCCTCTAACAGGTCTACATCTTCCCTGTGCTGGGAAGCACCCTTGCAGTGGTGGCTGGCCATTGCAGGCTCCAAGATGATGGCTTCCCATTGCCTCTTGCTTGTCAAAGGCTGAGCTGCCTTAAAAAAAAAAAAAAAAGAAAAAAAGAAAAAAAAGAAAACCATGCAGCCCACAGGAAGCAGAAATAACCAACTACCTTTTCTCACTGCACAGCACAGAGGATGTGGTTTTCATTTTTCACATGGGACTTGCCACAGTTATCTTTTCCACTCCCTCCCAGTCGGAGGATGGCTAATGGCCCTGTGTGCGGGTACAATCTCATGAAAATTTCTGTTAGCCCAGGATTTATCTCCATGGCTGACTAGTACTGTTTCCCAACTGATGCCTTCACTTTTGTTTTCTAAAAAGGGGGCTAATTCCCGCTGTATTGAGGTACATTCTAACCATCTGTATTGTTGTTGCGGTGTTTGTTGTTGTTGTTGTAGTTGTTCTTGCTTTTAACTCTGGCCCTTTATTGTTGTTATTCTTTTTTTCTTACAGCTTCCCTCGTTAAGTTACATCTCCATAGCTAAGAAACATTCAAAGTGAAGACATTGTCAGATCTTCCAAATTGCTAGCATAGAAAAAAATACCATGTTCCTTCCCCCCCTCCTTTAATGGCAGTACCATCCTGTCTCCCCCATGTTTGCACATTTTTCTTGCCTCCTGATTTCTCCTCTCATTTCTCTATTTTCTCCTCTCATATATTCTCTAATTCTCTAGTGGCAACTGTACATTCTCCCAGAGTTTGAACCATAGAATCACAGAAGGGTTTGGGTTGGAAGGGACCTTAAAGACCACCCAGTCCCACCCCCCTGCCATGGGCAGGGACACCTCCCACCAGACCAGGTTGCCCAAAGCCCCATCCAGCCTGGCCTTGAACACCTCCAGGGATGGGGCATCCACAGCTTCTCTGGGCAACCTGTGCCAGGGCCTCACCACCCTGTGAGTGAAGAGTTTCTTTCAAATATCTAATCTATATCTCCCCTCCTCTAGTTTAAAGCCATTTCCCCCTGTCCTATCACTACACCCCCTGACAAAGAGTCCCTCCACAGCTTTCCTGTAGGTCCCCTTCAGGCACTGGAAGGCCGCTATAAGGTCTCCCCAGAGCCTTCTCTTCTCCATGCTGAACAACCCCAGCTCCCTCAGCCTGTCTTCATAGCAGAGGTGCTACAGCCCTCTGACCATCCTCATGGTCCTCCTCTGGACTCGCTCGAATATGTCCATGTCCTTCTTGTACTGTGGCCTCCAGATCTGAAGGCAGCACTCCAGGTGGGGTCTCACAAGAGCAGAGCAGAGGGGGAGAATCCCCTCCCTCACCCTGCTGGCCACACTTCTTTTGATGCAGCCCAGGATACGGGTGGTTTCTGGGCTGCAGGCTCGTATTGCCTGCTCATGTTGAGCTTCTCATCAACCAACACCCCCAGGTCCTTCTCCTCAGGGCTGCTCTCAATCCATTCTCTGTTCAACCTGTGTTTGTGTTTGGATTTGCCCCAACCCAGGTGCAGGACCTTGCACTTGGCCTTGTTGAATCTCATGGGGTTGGCACAGGCCCAGGTCCCTCTGGATGGCATCCCTTCCCTCCAGTGTGTTGACCTCACCACTCAGGTTGGTGTCATCAGCAAACTCAGTGAGGATGCACTCAATCCCACTGTCCACGTCACCAACAAAGACGTTAAATAGTGCCAGTCCCAATACTGACCCCTGGGGAACAGCACTTGTCACTGATCTCCACCTGGACAAATGTCCAGGCGGAGATCAGAAAAAATCTGCAAGAAAAGAAAAAACAGAGATTAAGACCTCAATACCCTGAGAATCATTCATCTGCTCCTCAAAGGACATCACTGTGGAAATGGCAACACTGATTTTAGTTCAGGGGAAAGTAATAATTGTGTCCTGTGTTTTGGTGCTAGCAGGTATCACAGCGATGAAACGTAAGCTCATTGATTTCTGCTACACTGATGGTGTGAGATACCATCTTATCTTTTATACGCATTAGTAAACATGGTTAAAAACATTGTATCTTCAAAACATCCTTTCTGTCAGGTTATTATTCGGTTCTGGCAAAGCCAAGAGCAAATCATGCTAACTTGACCAGATTACTAGGAGTCTTAAATCTTTCCTAGGATGTAGCAGCTCATCCTTATTGTGTATGAGCCAGCAGCAGATCTACTGACCTTCGTGGAGTAGATTTGATCTTTTTCTTTGATTAAATATCTTCCAGCTGCACTGAAATATATATATATTAAAAAAAATAATTGTACATTCTTGTATCTACCTTCCCCTGTGTGTTCTTCGCAATATGTTAATTGCGAGCATTTAATAATACTCAGAAGTTTCTTAACTGGGCCACATAAAATATAGAAAGTGACCATTTCTATAATTTTTTGAGAGACATCCTGACAAATGTGTGTTAAGTACTGTCATAGGGAAAAATTGAAACCCCCTTTTCTCATTGCTTGGGGGTATGCATGTGCCAGGTCAAAGGGACATCCCCAGTTACAGATTTAGGCAATATATCAGCTCTTTGATGGTTCTCCTCGGTCTCCTAGATACAGCCTCCTTACCTGGTGTGAGCAACTCATGTCATCCACCTGGACTTGAGCAAAGCATTTGGTACTGTCCCGCACAACATCCCTGTCTCTAAAGGGGAGAGACATGGTTCTGACAGACAGACCACTTGGTGGGTAAGGAATTGGAAGGATGGTCTTATATGAAACCATTGTCTCATACAAAACAATTCCATTCTATGTAAAACCCTGCAGTCAACAGCTCAGTGTCCAATATTCTGGGCTACAAGTGCACGTGCAACAGAGATGCTGTTTGTCTGGCTGAGCCAAAAACCCAGCTCATCTTCTCCTTCTCAGCTTTGCATTTCATTACTTTGACATTGGCTTTTGCATGCCATCCGCTACCCCATTGCAAGCTCTTTAAGATGAAACCCAGATCTTTTCCCTTTGGCCTTTTCTGCATCATCTATCACTGTGGACAACCCCATTTTCTTTCCTCTGCCTTGTAGTCTGGACTCTTTTCTCTCCTTCAGCCACACTAAATCTTGTCTCATTAAATCTTGTCATTTCTTCTTTAATATAATCAAGATCAGTCTTTTCATTGCTATCTTCAGTCTTAAAACCTGATTCATCTTCTGTTCTCATGGCAATAAATTCCTGCAAGAGATGGATAGCTGGAATGCCACTAGAATATTTCAATAAGGGAATAAATCCTGTTTGTCTACATTCTTTGTTCAATCTCAGTGATTTGTTGCTCCATTATAAACTGACTTCACTTCACGGACAAAGCAAATTCCAGGTGTAGGTCTGTCCTTCGTGCTGTTAATTGTGTGGCCAGTACCACTTTTGATCTGAGCTATTACTGACCAGAATTTCACATGGCATCTTGAACTTCCCTTGCTACTCCACTGCAGGTTCATCTGATCTGTTTTCCACTCTACAGTAATTATTTCATGCCACTCATTATAAGTGAACAAATTAGTTCAGTTTATAAGCTCTGACTCTTCCCCTCTAAATACTTTCTCCAATGGACTGCTTTCAGCTTGTCTTTTTCTCTGAGCCACCAATGGGACATGCCTACACTGGATGTCATGGAGAGAGAGGTCTTTTTTCTTTAGTTACACAATGGTTCGGTGCTGGCCTCACTCACACAGGAAAGATGGTAATTCCATGGAGCGACTTTTTTCTTTGAATTATTTTGTTTGCACTGATTTCTTTCCTCTCTCTCTTTCTCATATATTTTGTACATTGCCAGTTTCAACCTTTACTTGTCTGACACTGTACTGCTCATGCTCGGAGCATGTGCAACCTGTTCGTTAAAAGCCACCTGGAAGATGCACCAGTCATCACAAGCATCCTTGCTTTTCAGTCACATCGGTCACAAGCCAGGTCTTTAGAACCCCATCCTCACCCTTCAGCTCTTAGGAACCCAAAGATATCTGAACATTGTATGTTTACATGCATGTGATGTTATATCCTACAGGAAACTGGTAGGGATCCTTCTCTTTAGGTGGTTTAAGTCTTCCTCATTGCAAAGAAAATTTCTTTTTAGAAGTACTGGGTTGGATTTACTCTCTCATACAGCTTGGTCATGTGGGAAATTCCAGTGTCAACACGGATGGAAGATGCATGCTCCTGCACATAGGCATGCATAAATTAGATGTATGTATATGAATATAATATACACGTTTACCATTGCCAGAGGCATCTCCATCACATGTCAGCAGCACAGGACCCGTGACACGAAGCTGAATGTACGTGATTCCTCCCAGCAGAGGTCACTGGTAACTTAGTCACCAAAACTGCTCCGTGCCTACAGCTCAGTGAGCACACACCATGGGGAAAAGCGCACTGCGGAGAGTTAACTTGGGCAAGTTTCTATACCCAGAGTAGGGAAATTTCATAGTGATTTCTCAGTTTAGGGTTATAGGTACATTGCAGATCCAGTGCTGCATTGGATTTTTCCTGAGAGGTGTATTGGACTTTTCGTTTTGATAAACAACATTGGTGGCTCACAGCAACACTGCTCCTTCTTTTTCTTTTTCTTTTTCTTTTTCTTTTTCTTTTTCTTTTTCTTTTTCTTTTTCTTTTTCTTTTTCTTTTTCTTTTTCTTTTTCTTTTTTTCTTTTTCTTTTTTTCTTTTTCTTTTTCTTTTTCTTTTTCTTTTTCTTTTTCTTTTTCTTTTTCTTTTTCTTTTTCTTTTTCTTTGTCTTTGTCTTTGTCTTTGTCTTTGTCTTTGTCTTTGTCTTTGTCTTTGTCTTTGTCTTTTTCTTTTTCTTTTTCTTTTTCTTTCTCTTTTTCTTTTTCTTTTTCTTTTTCTTTTTCTTTTTCTTTTTCTTTTTCTTTTTCTTTTTCTTTTTCTTTTTCTTTTTCTTTTTCTTTTTTTCTTTTTCTTTTTCTTTTTCTTTTTCTTTTTCTTTTTCTTTTTCTTTTTCTTTTTCTTTTTCTTTTTCTTTTTCTTTTTCTTTTTCTTTTTCTTTTTCTTTTTCTTTTTCTTTTTCTTTTTCTTTTTCTTTTTCTTTTTCTTTTTCTTTTTCTTTTTCTTTCTCTTTTTCTTTTTCTTTCTCTTTCTCTTTTTCTTTTTCTTTCTCTTTTTCTTTTTCTTTCTCTTTTTCGTTTTCTTTCTCTTTTTCGTTTTCGTTTTCTTTTTCGTTTTCGTTTTCTTTTTCTTTTTCTTTCTCTTTTTCTTTTTCTTTTTCTTTTTCTTTTTCTTTTTTTTTCTTTTTCTTTTTCTTTTTCTTTTTCTTTTTTTCTTTTTCTTTTTCTTTTTCTTTTCCTTTTTCTTTTTCTTTTTCTTTTTCTTTTTCTTTTTCTTTTTCTTTTTCTTTTTCTTTTTCTTTTTCTTTTTCTTTTTTTTTCTTTTTCTTTTTCTTTTTCTTTTTCTTTTTCTTTTTCTTTTTCTTTTTCTTTTTCTTTTTCTTTTTCTTTTTCTTTTTCTTTTTCGTTTTCTTTTTCTTTTTCTTTTTCGTTTTCTTTTTCTTTTTCGTTTTCTTTTTCTTTGTCTTTGTCTTTGTCTTTGTCTTTGTCTTTGTCTTTGTCCTTCACTTTTTCTTTCACTTTTTCTGTTTCTTTTTGTTTCTGTTTCTTTTTCTGTTTCTTTTTCTGTTTCTTTCACTTTTTCTGTTTCTTTCACTTTTTCTGTTTCTTTTGGTTTCTGTTTCTTTTTCTGTTTGACTTTTTCTGTTTCTTTCACTTTTTCTTTTTGTTTTTTTTTGTTTTTCTTTTTGTTTCTCTTTCTCTTTCTGTTTTCCTTCCCTTCCCTTCCCTCCCCTTCCCTTCCCTTCCCTTCCCTTCCCTTCCCTTCCCTTCCCTTCCCTTCTATTTTTCCTGTTTTTTTTTGTTTTTCCCCTTTGAATCTTGTTGTAAATGATACTTTGGCCATTGTCATTTTAAAATAAAGTTAAGAATTCTCAGAACAGTTTGACTTGCCACTTACAGTGTATAATCTATTAAATATATATACAGTGTATAATCTATTAAAACCTGATTCATTTCATGTTTTATTTTCTCTCTTGCTGAAAATGAGAACTATGTAAAAATACACTCCCTTTCATTGTTTTTCTCCTATTTTTGCCTCACCCCCCTTCATGCTGCCAATATGAAACATATCTCAGATATAAGAGGCTACAGACCATGTTTAATAAATTGCACTGCAGAAGATAATTGTGTATTGTATTTTCCAGCATCTCTTCCTTTACTATAAAAAGCATTGCAAACTTTCTTTCATGATTGATTTCAAGTCAGCCCAGCCTCTAGCTCTGCAACAGAAACAGCAAAGTACAGGTGAAGGGGAACAAACTTGTAATTAGTACCCCACTTGCCTCCATTAATTTATTTCAGATTTACCAACCTTATGCTGCTTGATATATAGCAATGCCACTCTTGTAATTCACAGTTGCTCATCATTTAAACAGCAATAAAAGAGACACGGAGCATTTCATAGAGATGAATGACCTCCTAGAGACCTGCTGACCTAAGGCCAAGGCCCAATAACCCTGATTGACCATAAATTCCCAAACTACTTTGGCCACAGTTCATCATTGCTATTGGAAGCTGAAAGGCATGGAATGAAATGCAAAATGTCTGTTGTTTCCTGACTGCCAGGTTTTGTGATGTGTATGCCCTAAGTTACCCTGGAAATGTTGGGAATTGCCAGGGAACTAACTTTCTTTGTCTTAGCTCCCCATATTCTATTTCTATATCCTAGCTTCACTTTTCTTCTAATTTAGGGAATAAATTGCAGTCCCCTGTAAGATTATTTCATCCACAGTGGCAACATAAGTCACATGTCTTGAAATGTGCTACGATCTTAATATTATAACCAGAGAGGCTGAAGTCTATTCACATATGGGTTTTTCTTCTTTCCCTCCTGTGTGTATTCATGTGGTGTCAGAGTTTCGATATATGAGCCGTCCTCCCTAAACTAGTGAGAAGGCCCAAGCCAGAGCATCCCAAGAAATATAACACTTCCTTGTAATGGAGATGTCAAAAACTCAGTGGCTTTGTTTTATCAGGAATAAATCATGGAAATTATCCCAGGTCACCATTAGGACAAGGGAGCACCACAAGCCCAGGGTTGTATTGTGGCTTGTCACCATGCTGATTTTGGTCCCCGTCAGGTCTGATTAAAAAAGGTAGAAGATTCTATCTATTGGGGCTTACACTTGAAAATGTTTCTGTGCTTGGAAGGGCCAAGAGCCTTCCAGCAGAGGTTTCGGAGAAACTGATGAAGGAACAAATTCCCAGCAGCAAGCTCCTTCACCTGTTGGACATTGCACACCTCCTCTCAGTTTCTGCTGGATCCAAGGGAGAAGCAGCAGCAACGCAAAGGAAAGAGGCTTCCAGCACTGAATGAAGGAGCTGGAGAGATGCTGGAACTGCAGGGAGGTGGCAAAAGGTGCAAAGTCCTGAAGAGGGTATGTAATGCTATTACATTTTAGTCATAGTTTTGGAGGAAGTCAGCTTGAGAAATGATGCCCACCAGAAGGTAGGGAAGACAGTGAAAAATGCTACAAGAACAGACTATTTATTTGTTTGTTTGTTTGTTTATTGTGATCATCAATTATTAAATATCTAGTGTTCTTGGAGTATCCCTTATTTTATTGCAACCAGTCAAGCAAAAGTAAATGTGGGTCGAGTGGCAAGAAGAGATGTATCTTTAATATCTTCACAGTAAGATCTACTGAACTGCGGTGTCAACACCACATGAAGTAGTCAGTGGACAGAGTCTTATTTAAATATTCCTCCTTGGATATATTCATTTGCCAGACTTAGATCACTGAAGCTGCAGCTGGAAGATTTAACCAGATATTCCACCTGAGCATTACTGCAGAGCTCATCCCTCTAATGTTTGCTCACACAATGTTTATCCTAATGACACACATCCTGAGGAAAATACATCTCAAGTGGTAGATCTCATCTTCAGGATACTCCTTTCTGTCACTCAGGCCACATTTTTATCTTCTTCTCTGTTACAAGTTTGTGATAAGATAAGAAATCAGTAACAACATTTGAAAACCCAACAAATTTCAGTAACAATGGAAGAGCCCAGACTGCTGGACAGAGCCATCTCCTTTCCAAAGTGTATGCTTCAAGGTAGTTCAGTGACACCAATGGGAAGATATGGCCACCAGATGAATGGAGAGGAGGAACACTTCTTCAGTAAGGACAGGCTGAGAGAGTTGGGGTTGTTCAGCATGGAGAAGAGAAGGCACTGGGGAGACCTTATAGCTACCTCCCAGTGCCTAAAGGGAGCCTGCAGGAAAGCTGGGGAGGGACTCTTTGTCAGGGAGAGGAGTGATAGGACAAGGGGTAGCAATTTTAAACTAAAAGAGGGTAGATTTAGACTAGATGTTGGAAGGAAATTCTTCACTATGAGGGAGGTGAGGCACTGGCACAGACTGCCCAGAGAAGCTGTGGCTGCCCCATCCCTGGAGGTGTTCAAGGCCAGGCTGGATGGGGCTTTGGGCAACCTGGTCTGGTGGGAGGTGTCCCTGCCCATGGCAGGGGGTTGGGACTGGGTGGTCTTTAAGGTCCCTTCCAACCCAAACCATTCTGTGATTCTGTGATTCTAAGATTCAAAAGGCAATCTATATATACATCTTCCCCATATACTGAATTATTGTCCTAGACATACAAGCCTGAAAGTGGAAGAGTCTTCCTGGGGAAAGTTCAGCCTCTTTCAGCTGCAGTCACCAGGCTGTGAGAGTACTGAAAAGACTACTCTTTTATTCATGGACAAAAACTTCATCTTAAAGCACTTAGGTTTCTTAGCTGCATGACTTATGTTAGAAAGCTGTTGCTGAACTCTCTTCCTGCCATTTAATACACCTGCTTGAAAAAGTACACCAGACGAAAGATTTCAGCAGAATTCCTCTCCAAGTTATTCTTTTTGACTGTTTCGTAATATTTCAGAAGTTAAACAGCAGCACTAAGACAAAATGCATTCTGTAAACTACTCAGCCAACAACAGTTTTCTTCATATAGTTCTCGAATCATAAACACACTGGCAGTACAGCATAAATCAGAGAGTGATATGTTGTCAAAAAATCTAAAAATAGTGTTCTCTATTACTTACAGTTTATTACAGTTGCAATTGTGCCCTATTTTTTTGGCTTTTTTTTTTTTCTTTTCAAATATTGTTATGGGGTTTTCTACTTGTGTGGATGGATGAGTAGTTGGATGGATCAGTAGACAGATGTCTGGAGAGGAAATTTTATTCAGGCAAATGGGAATCAGCATGTGAACAAGTATATTCATGCCAGAATTGCTTTCTCATCTGTCATGGATAGAGACAGAAATAAATATAGGTATATATGCTGTTATTGGCAGAAATGAGAGATAAAAGTGAAGGGAGTGTCTTTCAGAAAACTAAATGACTGATAGCGTTTCTCCTCTGTCAGAGGGAAAACAGCTATTTAAAAACTGGGATCAGCATGCCAGGGTAACATAATAGTCTTTATTGTGGAAAAAAAAAGTATAAAACCAAAACAACAAACAAACCCATCATGAAAACATTATTAAATGCTTTGATTTTTCCTAGGTTTATTTTTCAGCACTTCTTGCTTTTTCCATGGTCTGTGTCCAAAGTGCTGTTTGTTTGTGCTTGCCCAGCAAACAAAATATACATGGGGATACAAATACTTCTAAAACCATGTATTTTGTGGTAAGGGAGTTTGGAACTGCCGTGCTTAGCCATCTCCCAACCCAAAATCTGGGGAAAGCAGGCCAGGGCTGGTCCCTGCTGAAGCTGGGTACAGCCGGAGCATGCCTTAGGGGTGTGGGGTGATGGGGGCTCTGCTGGTGATGTGGCTCTGGGACAGGTGGTGGGGCTGCTCCATCCAGCCCAGCCACCACAGCCACGGCAGCTTGGCCCCACCAGCTCCTTGCTGCGGAGCTCATCACCACGATGGGAAGCCCACCAGAGATGGTGCCAGTGTTGATCCCGATGGAAAGAGTTTGCACGTGGAGGAGTTGGTGTGCAAATAAGGATGTGCCTGTGCATATGGGCTGGTCTTCAGGGCTGTGCCACACTGCACATCTCCCACAGCTTCAGGACAGACCCAGCTGGGTCATTGCATCATAGGAGCCTGTGGGCAGCCGCCACGTGGAACCAGTGTTTGCATTGTCCCTGTCGCCTTGTCTTTATCTAACAAGGCAGCAACAAACTCTCATGTGAACACCCTAGAAATTATGAACAGAGATGTTTTCCTGTAAGAAAATCCTCTAGTAGCTTGAATAACAGAAATGGGGTAAACCTTTCCGGAAGGGGCGTGCAGGCGGACGGGAGGCCAGTTTGATGCTGCACAACTTGGGGTTCCCTTCATCTAAAGGGATGTTAGATTACCTGACGTCTCTTCATGACTCATCTCTCTAATAATCTCTCTTTCTTTATAGTATTAGGCATAATAAATAACATTTTAACACCAGGGCTTTGATGATTGCTTTGCCAGCGCTGGTCAGGCCTTGTCTCACTTTTTTCTTTCTTTCTTATCTGTTCCATAGGACACCCTTTTTAAGTTTAATCATGGTTCACATTTGCTTCATCTCCGTGGGATGCCTCCTCAAGGGTTGGAGCCAGAGAGCATGTGATGCCCAGCAGGGAATATGGGCTGTGTTGGGAATTTTGGTCAAGTGTATTATTCCCCTTCCCCGTTGCGATAAGCGTGGTAACGATAATCAGGAAAACAGCTTGAGGATTTACAGAGGGAGGGGATGCAAACAGATCAAGAAGATCTGGGGATTTTAGAAAAATGTAAACCTTTCCTTCACTATGTCTAGCAGACCTTTACTGCATTCCATCAAAAACTGATTTTTTTTAAGTCTTCAATGAATTTCTCTTAGTTTGAACCACAGCTTTATCCAGCCCCATTCCCCTATAGTAAGTCTTTGGCTGCAGGCATGCATCAGAAGCAATGGTGAAACAGTCAGACCTCGTCTGGCTTTTTCTGCTAATTTTTATATTGTTCTGTCATGCCTTGTTGGAAATATTCTGAGATCGCTGTCTTGGCTGCACCCAGCATAGTCCAAGGCTGTTAACACAGCTGGGGGTGATACCAGCACATCCACCTCAACTCCATCCCTTGAAATGTTCAAGGATGCAGAATAGATGAGGATCGAAAACACGTTTTGACTGAAACAAAATATGTAGAGGTATACAATTGCATTATTCTCTCAGCTTCCGTATACAACCTGAGCACAGTGAGGAGCTCCTCAATACACAGATTTCATGAGCAGAGAGCCAACAACAAAGAAACAACTACAAAGTACAAGTGCATTGGGCCCAACTCAAAGTGCAAATCCAGCAGCAACCGTGAAGCATTTTAAACAAGTTGTACTGGCCTGGGGGGATTCGCAGCTTGGCAAAACAGGCAAATGTACAAAATCTTCAGTAAATAAGGAGAATAGGGAGGAATGAAAGGGCACACTGCAGCTCAGGACCAGCACTTTGCCTCCCCGCTCATGTACTGAGAAAACACCTATTCCTACCCATGCACTGATACTGGGGAATACATTTTCACAGCAGCAAAACTGCCTGCACGTTCTCAAGGCCCAGAGTGATAGTGGGGTTCAATTTTCTTAACCTGCCAAGAGTTTTTCCTCAAAACCAGGCAGAGGCCATCCTGGACAGATAAAAGAGCAGCTGCTGATGCAGTCTCTGTCCAAGCTCATGTCAAATCTGTTTCTTTTGATCGCAGGGTTTAAACACCGTGGGTACTAGAGCAAGCCAAGATCTCAGAATTGCTGCAATTATTCTTTTTTTTTTCTTTAACATCACATGAAGACCAGCAAAGAGGCATTTCAGGTTTGGGGATCCTTTGAAAAGCATGCTGCAGCCAAGTGGCACGGTGTAATTATTGGTAACAATGCTGGAGGGGTCTCTGTTGGGTTTTGGAGCATACTTCCAACGCTGTGCATTTATTTAAAAAAAACAATAACAGCAAAAAAAAATGAATGCTAGAACATCTTATTCTGTGTACTGATCTTAAAATTGTTCCTAAACGATACTCAAATTTGCTCACTGAGGTCTTGCGCTTGCCTTGTGAGTGTGTATTTCAGGTTTACTGGGACAGCCCTATTCACAGCCTTCATGCTGGGCTTGCCAGGTAAAGACATTTGGGGTCTCTGTTGTGTTACCCTGCGGAGCCTGGAGGTGCAGCCTGGTATGGCAGTCGTAATGTCCTCTAGCTCTGCTGGAAAAAAAAGAACAGCTTCATAAAGCCAGCTGATGCCCACAGGGCTGTGGTTCCCAAGGTATTTGGTGCCGGGGTGTTTTGCTCCACAACACTGTGCAGCACAAGAGCAGAGAGGGGGTGCTTTGCTCCAGGGAGAATAAGAACACTAATTAATTTCATGCAATCTTTTTGTGTCCATGTGCCCCTTCCATATATCTCAAATGCTTTACTACAAATACATGGAGACAACATCTAATAATTTCCATGCCAGGAAAGGCCTTCCTTTTATTCTTGTTTACAAGCTGGGGCTCAATATGTTTGAGATGCCCCGAAAAACCAGACCTACCTCTAGTTGCTGCCCCATCTGCCATCCCAAGAAAATATCTAAGGCACTTCGGGCATTGAAAATGGGACTGGGTGTCTGTGCTTAGTGTCCAGGTTAAATACTGAGGCATTGAGCTTTGGGCATCCTGAAGAGCAGAGCTCCTCAGACTGCTGCTCCCAAAGGAGGCAGGGGCTATGCTGGGGCACCAGGAGCTCTCCAACAGAGACAAAGTCTTCTCCCAAGCCATGGCAGCAAGGATATGACACCTGCATCCCCAGGAAAACTCACTTCATCTGCCTCCTTTGGGCAGCAAAATTCAATCTTGTGCAGACCATGAAGCCTGGAGCCGGTTCTGGAAGATGACCCTAGATGTACCTTCTGAAGGAACATGAGCTCACAGCAACCACCAGCTTTTGCCTTCCATCTGCTCTGATTAAACATGTTTGTGACAAACTGGCTGCACGTTCCTCCAGGAAAAAAAAGTGAAAAATAAAAAGAAGAAAGTTTAGAATTGAAATAAAACCAGAAATGACTAGTCAAAGCTGTTTGAGAAGTTTTGAACCTGGGAGTTCAAAGCCCCATCTTTCTGAGGATGAAGTCCTTTTCCTCTCCAGTTTCTCCCCTCTCCCCTCTGTTACATTTTACGTGAGGGTGAAATTATCTTGGGAAATGAAACTGTCATGTTCCTTTTCAAATGGACACAGGGTATGGTGATATTCTAATCTTCAGAGGAGTGCATTTTGATGGCAAGGCTGGCAGATCCTGCCAGAAAGGTATAAAAAGTGACAGCCATGCTGTCGCTCTGCAAGAGCTCAGGCTTATGAAGAGGAGCAGCATTACCCATGGCCAACCCTCCAAGCCTTAGGGGCACCGTAACACTGTATATGAGGTACCAGGTAGGAAATGAACATGACCGATTGTTTCTAAATCAGGCTTCCCCTGGGAGCTCTGCTCACCCACTGCGATATCCCAGCCCCGATGTGGCACCAGCCCACGTCCACCCCAGGGGCTGCTGGTTGCCACGGGGCTTCGTTATGAGCTCCGGACCCCCCTTCGGTGATCGAAAGCTGCCTGGAAATTGCTCGTCGAGGTCTGTGCCATGGAGGAGAGGCTGCTCTCGCAGCTTTCCTCTGTGGTTTCCAGCAGCCTCTGGTTCTGAATGTCAAATCGGCGTGTTTCACATGAAAAGAGCTAACAAAGCCTTCACGAGGGCTGTTTGTTATTCAGCTGATTTTTACAAGATTTTCTGCTGCCCTTTTGAACAGATTAAGAAACCCTCAGATGCTGGTACCTGAGGGACAGCCCGGAGGCTCAGCCTATATGCAAATTCGGGATGTTTGTAATTCAGGCTGTGTTGATTAGGTACAGTAAATAAGTATTGATTCTGACTAGATGGTTTATGTAACTAAGCAGCGCAGCAGGAATGAAACATTACAACTATTACAGCTGCATGTGCAAATTACAGAGCTCTCATTTATTGGAATAGTCGAAACGAATCGCTCCTGCTGTGCTGATTAGTTAAATAAGCCATCAAATCAGTGAACATAGCCATGTGCCACAGCACCGTACAATCTGGAATTATGTATTGGACTGTAACATTTGTGATTCATCCCAGCTAGTCATCTGTCTCACCAACTCAAGGCAAGGAACAATTTTTCTTATCCAAAACACATAATGTGATATTTGCTCTCCCCAAATATTTAAATGCAGAGTTAGCCTATAGTGACTGGCAAGGGCTTCCACGTGTTTGTGAGCATGAGCTGTGCAGATATTAAATGTTAGCAGAGAGCACACAGGAAAGATCTGTGAGCAGGACCCACATCTAAATTCCATGCAGGATGGGCTGTGACCCTCATCTCCATCAGGGCTGAGTGCCGTCTACCAGCTCATTGGCAAAGCCGCTCACATGCACCAGGTGTGGCTTGTCCCCTCGCCCAGCTGCTCCCCCAGGGGAGAATTACATTAGCAGCACAATACATATATTTTTTTTCTCTTTTCTTTCTTTTTTTTTTTTCGAAGGGTTTACTTTCTGCATTTTTTTTCAGTTTTAGTGTTTGCACCTACATGGTGGCATGTTAGAAAAATGCAGGAGTGCAATTTGCACACAGGGGAATGATGACTTGTGATTATTCTTACTTATTTTTGTTCTTGCATGGTTATTAAATGCAATAGGCTAGCTGTGGCCTCCAGCTAAGCTGCTTCTGCTTTTTGGAAGCTGCATGAGAGCCAGAGGTGCTCTCCTCCCACTCTTGTTTTACACTTTTTCCTGTGTGTCAACAGAGACCATTGGAAGTCCTGCTTAGATGGACCTTTGGCCTGGTATGGCTGTCTTCATTTTCTTACCTCTTGGACTGTCCCTTCTTAAATCAGTCCTCCACCTCTCACAAAATATCCAAATAAGAAAATGTGCAGAAAAGATAATAGGGCGCTGTAGAGCTCTGCATGGTCTTTTTGGGTGATGCTGTGCTGAGGACTGTGGGTCACATGAAAGGAATTAATGTGAGTTGATATTCTAGGGAAAGTTGATGTGAAAAAAAAAAAAAAGAGAGAGACCTCAAGGGCTGTGCAGAAGTCCTAAGAGATGCTGTGGGATTTGGGTGGAAGTCTGGTGCACCGAAGGCTTCCAGGTGTGTTGCAGTAGGGTATCTACACGGAGGTGGCTCACCCTCAGGAGATTTCTCTTCCTCCTCATTGGCAGTCCTTGCAGGGTGTATGTGAGGAAGGGGCGGCGATGCAGGGCTGGGTAGGACCACACGGTCAGCCCCAACAGTGAAACCAGGAGGCACCCTTTAACGGGCTGGGTCTGATTTTGCAAAATCTGCCCAGACCTTTGGCTGAAGCCTCGTGGAGGTGTGATGCAGGCTGAATATCAAGTGGAGCTGAGTTATATAATGTTTTACAGTGACTGGTGAGATAGATGGTGTGGAAAATGGGATTTGGCACCGCTGCCTGTGATGGATGAGGGTGCTGCCACGGCGTGCAGGTATCAGGACACCACTTGGCCGGGATGGGTCCTGGCTGGGGTTTGCTCCTTCCTTATACCGATGTACCTCCAAACGTCAAAATCACTTCCTGGCTGTGCTTGGGTGTTTTCCCACTTACTTTCCATAAGCACCCTCCTTGGTATCTCTCAGTGGTGTGGAGAAGGGGATGGTCTGCACCCACACCAAGTCTGTGGGTGGCTCTGAACCTGGTGGGGGGATGTGCTTCCCAGCCCCAGTGCTTCTTCATGTCAGCAATGCTGTGCTTGCTGTGCAGAATCAGAGTTCAGGTTTTGCAAGGCAAATCACTCCCGTCCTAATTGGAAGTCCAGATTACCAGAGTGTAGGTGAAGCTTTACTTCTGAGAGTCCCCGGGCAATTCTCGCTTTTGCCTCCCGATCCGAGGAAACAAATTAATGCAGCGCTACCATGGGTCTGCATCTTGGAGCTGATGAGGATGTTACCTCCTGATTTGCACTGCCAAAAGCAGAAGCAGGATCAGGCTTTTGGACAAACTTCATGGGCTACATCTGAGTAATTGTATTTATTTAGCTTCCTCTCAGATAAAACACTCACAATATCAGTCAATGCTTTGAAACAACACTCCAGTGCAAATACCAACTCCTGGATTAAAAATCAGAAGAACAAATAACATGACAGAGGAGACCAAGATGGGTGGAAGGGCTTGTAAAGGGCTCAGCACTTTCTCCGTGGCAGATATTGAAATGACAGTGAATTTCTGTTGTTCACCTCCAGTTCACCTGAGCAATTTAAAAATGCATATCAAAAATCCTAAAACGGCACATGCAGTACCCTTCAGGTTGAGCTTTGGCATGACCCCATCTGTACAAGGAAGCTGTTACAGGAGCAACAAAAGTTGGAAGCAGACATCATAATTAACGTATAATTATTGCAATAAATAAATAAATGTTACCAAAAAAAAAAAAGTTAAAAGTTTTCAACCTAAAAACATCCTTCGATTCCTTTTGGCTGCCAAAGTATATTACAATCAGGAAAATAAGTATATAAAGGGGGAAAGACAAATTGGGCCCTACAGAGAGCTCCCTCTCCTTGGGATGCTCTGTCGAGGCAACCGCAGAGCCTGTTTGAGCTGAACCAAAGCCAACATTTCCCAGAAAGCATGCACAAGGGTCCAGTCACGTTTGCCCCTATGAAAGAAAAAAAAAAAAAAGAGTGGTTTTAGGAGGGAACTCTTCTCTGCAGCTAAAAGTGGAGGCAACAGCTTGCTGAGGGAGGTTACACGAGGGCGGCAGTTCTGGGCTGGGCCAGGAGAGGCGAGGAAGTCCCTTACAGCCCTCCCTGTTTTGGGGAGACTTGCACTGAACCACTTCTTGTGCCCAGGCTGTTTCCCACCTGGGGGAGCACAGAGGGAAGACGTGACTCGGCTGCCCTCCTGTCACACTTCAGGACATCCATGTTATCCACCGAGGATGGCCCTAGGGGAAAGCCACCACAGAAATACATCCCAAGCAAACCCCAGCAACCTGCCTACAACTGGACGAACACCCACCCGGTACCGTGGCTCCTGCTCAGCTCTGCCAAAACACGCCATGAAGCCTCTGGGTGATGTCTACAAGAAGGGGGAGCATGAGGCTGTGGGACAGCCGGGGATGTGATGCGAGAGGAGCAGGGAAAGGGGGCTCGAGGAGTGCTAAACTCTGGTCCCTAAATCCCGTTGTAACAGCATGTTCCAAGACACTGCATTTAACCCCCCAAAAAAGAAAATGAAATAGAAAACTGAGCCTAATGTAAGTGCATTAATTCCTCCAGAGGAGGGTGATGATCATTTTAGCCTTACCAGCATTGTAGTCACTTGCTGGCTCTATTTAGAAAGTGGTAGGGGGTTTCCTTCCCTCCTTCACTATTCATATTACCTGAGCATTTCCCACAGAGCAGATGCAGCTTTGCAATTTAATTTTACTTTTCATTTTTCTCCCCCGGCCCACTGGGAAATCACTGCAGAGTGCAAACGGCTGCCCACATGCACACCCCGGAGCAGGTCGTGGCAGAGGGTCGGTGCCAGCCCTGCCCCAGAGCTGGGGGCACGAGCATCACAAGCATCACGGCACCCAGGTCACTGCATCCCCTAAGGACCTGGGCACACGGGATTGCACCAGAGGCTCTGCCTTCCCCTGAAACAAACAGGCTCAGAAGCAAATTAAATTTTAAGCTAGGATGTGTTGCCTAAGACCTCAAGCTGTACCCAGACCTCTGTGCCTTTTTGGGGAGTTTTGCATATCATCCTCCCAACAGAGAAGGAGGAATGGTGTCTCTTGGCTTCACAGGCCACCTGTGATCCCCAGAAAGAGCAACTCATCCTGGATTGTGGTATCACTTGCAGGACCATCCATCCTGCAGGAACAGCAAGATGTTTTCACCTGCCCTGCACATGGCAGTGCAGCCCAGATTGGCCACAGCACCAGAAATCCCCAGTGCTGATGGCCTGCCTGCGGCACGGCTCTGGAGAAATGAGGGATGAGAATAAGGATTTGTGGGTTGCTGTGGGATCCTTGGAACATTTGTCTGGGTCTGGAGAGCCACCAGGTAACAGGGCAATGAGGGCACTATCAGCAGGTCCAGCCAGGTCCCTCAGAAGGTATTTCTCCATGTTATTTTTGGACATTACCTCCAACATTTTTGGTGGGGCACACAATGTCCATGTTTTCCAGCCTGACACCGTGCACACAGCTGCAAGCGAATCTCGTTTTGCTCAGCACCATATGGACACCAAAGCCCCAGCAGCCAGGGCTGGCAGCTCCTGACAACACCTCACACTCCAGATCCATATCTGCTGACTTTTATTGACTCTTCCAGCACCATTTATGGGACCCAAGAAACAATAACCACAACTTGTCTGTGAGCAGACAAGCAGCATGTGGACCTATTAAGAAAAACATTAAAAACAGGCCAGAAATAACAAGTCCAGGACATTTCTCCCAGCATGCAGGGAGGAGCCAGATCTGTGTGGAGGCTCGTGGAAATTCACAGTGGAAACTCACAACTGGCAGAGGTGGCCTGGCTGCAGGCAGCATTGGATCGAGCAGGGTCCCAGAGCCACCAGCACACCTGAGGTGACTCCTCTGGTGAGGAAGGTCTGTGACACATGGGCAGCAGGCAGCTGGGCTCAAACTCTGGGGTTGCAGGCTGCAAAGGGACTTAAAGTAGTGAGGATGGACATGGAGAAAGAGGCAGGAGGTATCACCCTTACTGGGGGCTGACTGGATCCCCATCCCCTGGGCTGTCACCCACCAAGGCTGAGAAGCCTTAAGGAAGAAAATGAATGCAAGTTTCATTCTCACCTTGGCTAGAGAGGCGTTTCAGTCTTCCACCTTGCTATTTACAACCCACTCCTTGGTTGGGAGCAGTGATAGCAATGACAACTTCAGTATATGTACTTTGGGGGATTTCAGGCAAAGTCTGTTCCTGGTACTATGGGGACCCAAACAGGTACATGGAGAGAAGCCAAAGCTGCATGCTTGTCATGGTCCCAGGGATTTCTGTGGCTGTTGAACAGTCTGGGGTGAAGGACATGTGGGTGGGTGGAGGAGGAAGCACTCAGGTGGTGATGGTGGCCTTCATCTGTGTACTCAGAAAGAAGAGGGAGGCAGAAGGGACTGGGAGCAGGGAACAAAGCTGGTGGTTTCTCCAGGGACATCCTTTCCTTATTGCTGGCAGCCATTGTGCTGGGTAAGGGGACGTGGGGACATGTTATCCCCAGCCTACAAAAGTGCCCTGTGGCAGCAGGGGAGCACAATGGGCTTCCCTTGGCACCTCCACCTGGCTCTTGAGCCATGCTGGACAGGGCACCCGTTCCAGCTGCTGGGTACTGAGGTGGCTCTTGAAAACAAAGTTAGACCAAGTGAACCACCTTGTGGAACCACAGGCCTTGGTCCAATGTCATCTGTGTCCTTGCATTTAGGTACAACATTTAGGTAAAAAAACCTGCATCTTTGCTGCTATGATTTCTCTTCTTTATCATTAATTATAATTGCAAGTGGATGTCTAGTTAATTACTTTCAGTACACGAGTGCTTTTTCCTACAGACTGCAGGACATCTACTGAGTTGCCCTCTCCCCAGTCCTGCCTGCATGAAAGTGATGAGATTTTGCCTCCACTCACTTTCCAGGATTTCATTGGCTTCTGGCACATGGTTTATTCTCAAGACTAGTCTTTTTTAGGGCCATGCTGCCTTTGAGTGAGTAACTGTTACCAAAAACTTTCCTTCTCCCCTTTGGTGGAAGCTGATTGCAATGCAGGGCACCCTGACTTTCAAATAATAAGGTAACTTGCATCATCACCTAATCAGTTGCCTTAGTAACAGATTTCCTAAATTTCCCTGTTGCATTTGCATGTTCATAAGTATGAAGATAAGAAATTGAAGAAGGGAAGAAAACAAAAGAAAACCCAAAGCTTTGTAGGATCTGCTCTGAGAGCATAAGGCACCCATAACAGCGTTTGTTGATCAGCCTGGGCGTTGTTTGCTTACCTTTATTATTTCAGCGGCCCCCTCAGTGACACAGCAGCAGTTGTTGTGGGCTGAATGTGTGGGGGCAAGCCTGGAAAATTACTGGCATCCTCCCTGCAGGGGTTGGTGGCACAGAGAGAAATAGATCAGGGACAGATCTTTGTGTTGGTAACTGTCAGGAGAGAGCTAAGGCAGGGCTGGAAATCCAACAGATACTGAATGAAATACAAGTTTAGAGCTTTGAGAAAGTTTGGGGTAAGTTAATCATATTCAGGATGTGGGGATGTTGCTTATTCAGTGATGCTCAGCAGAGGTAATTTCCCTGAAATTTGCAGCAAACTTTCCGGGTCACCTCTCTGGCCAGCCCAGACGCAGCTGGCCCCACTTGTGCCATCAAAGGAGGCTCTGGGGGTGATGCTGCTTATTGTTTCAAGGGATTTTCCCCAGGCAGATCCACTGCAGCCTGGTAAATAGCAGCCTCAGACCTACCACTGAGCCTCAACAAGCAGCTTCAGCGCTGGGTGCACGCAGCACCAGCATCCTGACCATCCATGACCATCCTGTCGTGGGGAGGGGGTGGCAGGCTTCTTCCTGACCTGGTCACCCACAGATCCTGCTGGGAAAACCCAGCAGATAGATGGCCGGCATGATTTGGCTGCTGTACCAGGAGTCGTGTTTCCAATTTCCATGTTTAGTCTCAGATTGAGTAATGTGCATGTGAAAATTAAAGCCCGTCTCGCTAAAAGGTGAATGTTGAACACAATGAATTAAGAAAGCACGGTATATGGAGAGTGCTGTAATTATATAATCAGGGAATATCATGTACACTGTGCAGCACCGTGATTCATATTGTTGCAAGTAAATAACAGGAGATTAAAAAGTGTTCTTGGGTTCTCATCTGTAATGTAGCCCAGTTTAAGGTTATACTTATCAAAATTATCAGTGGAAAAATACTGTCTTTCAGAGCTGAGTCACAGGCGGCTGTACTGAATCAGAGAGGAGGGTCCTGCTGAGCACTGAGACCAAGAGCAAAGCTCTGGGTATTCCCAGGGACTTCCAGGGATGAAAATGTGGGGGAAAGCATTACTGGGGTCTTTCAGATGCACAGGCTCGCCGTGCCCAGCTGGGAGGTACCACCGCGTGACTGGTGTTCCTGCGAACATTAAAAACATTCACCTCTTGCTCTCTACCGTCAACGGGAGGCGAGATTATCCCCATTTTACAGATCACTTGCTTGAGAAGCAATTTGTCAAGGGAATGTTGCAAGAGAAAAGAGCCAGGAGGGGCAAATCCCCGGCCCCCTGCTCGGTGTGGCACCGTGCGATGCCTTTGGCACGGTCCCCTGAGCTTGAGAGCAGCCCCATCTCTCACAGCACTGCTAATCCAACACGATTCTCTTTTTACACCAGGCAGGAGAGAGTTTTCTCGGTGTGCTGTGGTGTTAAGAGAGGCTGCAGCAAACACTCAGTGTCAAGTAGCAGGAGCCGTCAGCCCCCGGAGTTGCTTTGGTAACTCGGGCTTGTGCACGGGGAAGGCGCGTTGCGAAAGGGCAGGGGTGGGAAGCAGAGCCCTGAACCTGCTCACCTGCTTCAGCTCCCATCGCTGGAAATTGGAAGAGTTCATTTCAGTAATACAGGCACAGACTTGCCATGTGAAAAAGGCAAAGTGGAGATCTAGGGAGCCTTGATGGTATGGGACAGGATTTCCCTGTGTATGAAGCTGGAGGAGAAGGGTGCTATGTGTGCGGTGATTAATTTCTGAAATAAGGCCAGGAATAGATCTGAGTGTAAACAAAAGGAATATTAGTACTGGATGTTTAAAGAACTAAATGTTCATATGAATTTTCACAGCTAATTTGAGATGAAAAAAAAACCAACAGATCCCTGTTGTCTTCCACTACAACAGGGCATGCTATTGAGAAGAGGAGGCAGGGAGCTGGCACGCAGGTGGGCTGCGGATTTCTGCAGCACCTGCAAGAAGCCTTACAAGGAGCAGTACCAGCAGGAATGCAAGTACAACCGAGCTCTTTGAAGAAATATTTACAGGGATTAGAGACCACCATGTGTGCTGTGGCACCTTCCCTGTGGTCACTGCAGGGTGGCTTTGCCCTGCTGGTGCCCTACAGCAGCCATGTAGTAGGGAAGACATGGTGAAAGAGGACCTGTCTTCAGGGCTGCCAGCATTCAGATTTAGACACCTGGTTAAGAGTTTTCTTATTGCCAGAGGTGCTGGCTGCCCTCCAATATCCATCAGGCCATTTAATAGCACCTTTAATAAATGTGAGCCCTAGTACGGATGCATGGAGCTTAGTGGCACCGTTGGGCCACTGAAGTGATCTCCCACATCTGCAAAGCTGGCCATGGATCACTGGATCCCTGCCCACTTGGGCTGAGGTCTACTGGAGATGAATGAGAAATTCAGGGGGGGTTTGAGCAGGTCCCATCATTACCCTTGCCAACACGAGGGGCAGATACTAAGGCAGTGAGGTGAGATGGAGGAGAAGGTGCCCTTCCAGCCAGCAGGTCTGGCGCCGGGCAAGCGGGATGGGGGGGATAAAAGCATTTTTGGTTCCTTCCAGATCTGTAGGAGGACGTTCCCTAGTGCTACTGGATTTGTGATCAAACAGGGATGGGGGACGCTGCTCCAGCAGTACTGATAGAGGTGCACAGCTGGTAGCAGGTGGCCAGAGCAGTGTGGTGTGCTCCGAGAAAAACCTCCCTGCCTTCCCCCTTGCTCCTGCTCCCACCCTCACCTACCTGTGGGACCGTGCAGGTATCAGATATGAAGCCCAGTAAGAGCCCCCTGATATTATCCTGGAATCCAGGTGAGCTAATGGGACCGCACAGAGGTCAGTAGAGGTGGCTTTTAATTCACCTCCAGGTTTTGACTTCAGACACTCCTCAAAGTCTTGCTCCAGCTCTCTCTGTTGATAAGAAAGGACTCGGGGCCGGCCAGTGCTGCCAAGTGAGCTCTGAAAGACGTCGTTATTTGGCTGCCGCCGACCCGAGGCTCTGCTCCAGCCCTGTATTATCTCACCACAAGCCAGTCGTGAGTCTGAGGAAAATCCTACTCACCAGAAACCTACCAAATAATGCACTGAAAACATAAAAGTGTTTGTGCTTCATGCTATTACACAGTTTTGGAAAAATCTTTTTCTTTTTTTTTTGGACTCAAAGCAATTAATAGTTGCTACATTAAATCTGAAAATAAAAGAAGAGCTTGGTTACTGAAGTCATTTCCAAAGCCTTTTATTGTTTTATATTCAACAAAGGATAAGAGATTACCATAAAACCAATGCTAATGTGGAAGCAAAACCAGAAAGGGATGTATCCCTCTCAATTGTTGAGGAATGACAGGGGTGAATGAGCTGTTTGAAGGTGTCCCACACCTTCACCATCACCCAGATACGGTTGTTTTGGGGAAGAGACACTGGGAAGTGTTGTAAGTGACATATGCTCTTGCTAGACCCCAGTAACCCAAAGTGATTTCTGGCCAATCGCCCCCTGCCCCACTCCCCCCAAGGCCATCACCAGAGCCACCAGTGGTGGCCATCGGAGCCATCAGAGGGCCATCTCCACCCACAGAGGGAGCCCAGAGGCACCACAGCAGTTGGGCGAGACCCAGAAACCCCTGGGGGACACCAACCTTAAAACAGCCCCCCCAGGTAGCCTCATCCCCATGGGCTAGGGTAAGGACACCCGTCACCAGCAGCCCATGGGAGAAGCTCTCTGTGTCACCCCAAGCCTGAGGAGGGCATGGGGCACACTGTGGGGTGCAGGGGAAGGGCATTTGGGGACTGCATGACACTTCTTGTAGGATGTTTTTGGGAAGAATCAAAGGTGGGGATAGCAGGATCAAGGTCACCTAGGGAGGAACAAGCATGGGAAAATAGAGGGATAAGGGGATAAAAGGGTCTATGTGCACGCAAACCAGGGCTGGTCACTATGTTTGTCTGGCCATTCCCTGCCCTGATCAGCTCAAACTGTCCTGTTTCTTCATTAAAAGCCATTTTTAATTGTCCTCCCAGTTGGTGGACGCTGTTCATGGTCCATGGATGTGTGTGGGGGTCTGAGTGCAGCAGCTAGAGCAGGATGAGGGGCAGAGGGACGTGTCCCTGGGATGCCACCACGGGAGGTCAGTGGGCAGACTGGGACACAGGGAATCTGCAAAAAAACAGCTTCTCTACTCCATGCCACACAGACACGAAGGGACTCTTGTGCAAAGGGTCCTTCCACTTTCCCCTGACTTTCCAGTGCTTTCTCCTCGTTTTTATTACCTAAAATAAAACTCCTCTTGGGGAGGAAAAAAGTGCATGTACTATGCCTCATAAACCAGGCCTCCTGTGCTGTTCTGAGCCGTGATTAAAGCTGGGCTGGGTATTTTATTCATAACAAGCATGTCAGGCTTGCTTTTTCTGCGGTGTTTGTGCTGCTCCCTCCTGAGGCCCTCCCCTCGCAGGGAATTGATGTCGGTAATGATTCCCTCCCTGCAGGAGCAGAGTTCACAGCTGGAATAAACACGCGATTTAGCCAAGGGTGAATTCATGGCTGCAATTCGTATTCTGACACGGGGGAAGCCTTTTGCTCATGGACGAACAGATCGTGTGGCTGCAATTGATATTTAGGCAACAAAACGCTGTGCGTGATATTTGCAGAGCAGGATCCTGATAGAAGTGGAGAAAACCTTGAAAATGAAGAGAGGGGGTCTTTCAGCAGCTGCCAGTCACTGGAGGGGTGTCTTGGGAGCACCTGGGTGGGATTACATCCTTTTGTACCTGCAAAATGGTGTGTGTGATGTGGTGCGGAGAGACCTGGGGGGGAAGGAAATGCCCTGCAGGAAAGGAAATGTATCTTTGCACTGATCATTCAGCTTACAGGTAAGGCAGCCTTGGAAGCGTTCAGAGCTGTGAGACCATAACACGGAGCAGGTTCATGCCTGCAAAGCAGAATTTCTCATTCCTGTTACAGGCTAGGCAGCCCCAGCAGACAAACCTAAGCACGCGTTTCTATTCCTGGCCAGGCTGCAGCGTTTGCCTGCGTGCTCCAGCGCTGCCTCGGCAGTGTGGGAAGGTGAACAACGGATCAAACCGTGAAATCCGAAATTGGGACTGATCACTCTGTGCTCCTGGGCTGGTCCTCAAAGACCTTGCTGTCTTTTCATGCATGGGTAGGTGTGCGGTATACATACAGACATGCACAGCACCAGTAGCCACATCAAACACACGTCTGAAGCAGCTCACATCAGGAGGCAGCTAACTGGCAAAATGCCGACAGCTGAATCCATCACCGGGAGAGCTACCTAGGATTATGAATGCAGATGATGCTCACTGAGCTGCAGAGCTGGGGTTTGCAGAGTTGGTTTTCCACAGAAATGTCCCATTACCATTGCATGGCAATACCCCGGCCACCCTGTATACTTTGGGATATCCTCCTGCAGGTGAGAGCATGTGCTGCTTCAGGTTTCACGTTTCCCCTTATCCCCAGGAACATCTCCATGGCATGTGTAGGATCATCCACCAGACTGGGCTGAAAGAGGCCAGAAAGTTTTGGGAGGAGGGACAACAGGCAGACAGGCGGCCTCATCACATCAGCCTTGTTTCTTCAGCAAAGCAAGCTAAAAATAATAACAGCAGGATTACGGACGTTTGAGAAGCTGAAAATAAGGAACAAATGTCATGTGAATCACAGGGCCTCAAAGGATGTCTGGGCTATCTCAGGCAACCACGTTATTTTATTCCTTCCATGCACTGTCCTCGAGGGTGGTTTGCTCTTTCGCACCACCTCCTCAGTGGAAAGCCTGAGTTATTCTTTGTTCACCTGGTCACCAAACACCTCCTCCTAACTTCCAGCCTTGTTTTGTGTTATTTCTTAGATGACTACACTGAAACACAAATTGAGACTGAGAGCAATGAACTTTAAGTTAAAAGCAAAAGTATGAAGTCAGGAAAAAATATGCGAGACAGAGAAGAGCTGAGACTGAAGTGTGGGAAATGCCTGATGGTCTACCTGTGCGTGAGTGATGCTCCTCGTGTTTGTGTAATACCTCTTGGGTAATGAGCTCAGAAAATCATGGCTGGACTGTCACCACCCTTTTGGAATAAAAGGGCTGATGTGTTAGTGCTGCGTAATGGTCCCGATATCCCTGCCCAGAGGAGGAAGCCCCAGAGTAAGACCACGAGCTGTGAGAAAATGCCTACTGCTGCATTTCAGATGTTCATGCAGTAAGAGGAGCTCACAAGCTGCACCAGACAGTGTTCTGGTGTGCACTAAGTAAGGCACCTTTGGGCCACATACAGCAGCAGCTAGACCTTGCTATCCCCTTTCAGCTCAACTGCAGCTTGGTTTGTAGCAGCCCCCAGGGTCAGCATCAGGCTGAAGTAGCTTCTGTAGAGGCTGCTTTAAAAATACAAATAAAAATAAAGTCTGTGGGAAACGCTCAGCAGTTAGCAAGTCAGGACACTACAGATGGATGATGTATATACCAAGGAGATGGTATAGGAACAGGAGCAGAGGGATAAATTTACTCTATTTAAAGCATCTGGAGGTTGGATGTCTGAGCTGGTCACCATAAATTCAACTTATAATCAATGAGGTGAAATAGATCCCTCCAGAGTACAGCCTTAAGGTATGACATACAACATGTCACATTAAACACTCTCTAGACAGACCTGTTGGTACCAGCCGGCTCTAAAAGGAGCCCAGGATGCCAGGCATCAGACTCTCAGCTGTCTGAATTAGGTGTGACGAATTACATCTGAGAAGCCAGACGTATTAATGGGGGCACGGTGTGGTGGTCTCAGCCTTCTGGGATTTGGGGTGGATCACTTTTTAAACAAATGCATGAACAAAGGACCTCATGGTCCCATGACAAATTCCTGGTCTGGTGTTTAGGCCTGATGAGTAGGTGCTCTATTAGTCAAGGACTTTCCCAGGGTGGAGCAGATCCACCTGAGGAGATGAACAGAAGAGGACGTGCCATGAAGGAGAACATGGTGGGGGAAGCATCTTGAGCTCACGCCCACACCAGCAATAAAGGACCTGCCACCTTTATATATGGCAGTGGACACAAACCCAGATTTGTCCAAAGTCTGAAGCTTTGACCTAAATTCTCTTCCAGTTAATAAAACATCCAGGACTGAAGAACAAATCCCTCCCAAACCCACAATGACTATTTGCAATCAGGAAGCTGCCAAGAATTTCCACACGTTTTCCAGAAATCATTGGTCCCCATCAGAAACGAAGACACACTATTTTATTTCAACATCTCAGAGGTGTGAGGAGGCTGGGCAGAGGGAGCAGCCAAGCACAGATCCTGTGGAGAAACCCAAGAAACCTGTGACCTTTCCCAGACTGACTTTTGTTTGCATACTGGGATGGAGGCCACAGGGAGAGGCCACAGTGACGTGTGGGTTTATTGCCTCCTGGGTGTGAAGGGCCCTTGGAGTGGTCAACAAGGTGCTTTGCCAGTAAGGGCAGGTGGATATCTGGGTTTGCCCATGTTTTGTAGCCCATTGGCTCTGTTGTTCTTCCCAACCTGGCTAGGCAATATACAGGGGAAAGGCTGCTTCACCCCAAATCAGGGCATGCTGCACCAGTACACAACCCAGCGGGCAGGACCGGGCTCTCTGCCTGAGCAAACAGGGCACGGGGTGGTCACCCCCAGCTCTCCTGAGAGCCAGGCAGCACTTCTGGGGGAGAATGGTTCTGAACTCATTTAGCTGCTTTCCTTAGGATGAGAGGACCCACGGCCTACAAGTGCATTTCTGCTCAGTGTGAAGGGAGCTGATGGGCAAATCCTACCCAGACAGGGGTGCAAGGATAGAGCTGTTCCCATCCCTGGGCATCAGCAATGTCCCCTGCCACCACCCACCCTCACCACACCATCCCCAGCAGCTGTGCTGCCCCAGTGATGTCCCATGACCCTGGCACTTCTTCTTCCAGACCTGCACAAACCACAAACACACCCGAGGAACCCAGAGATGCTCCGGCTGGGATCTTTAATTTCAGCATCATCCGATTGAGGGATGGGAGCGTGGAGTGACCTACACTGCACAGTTCAGTAAGGGAAGGGGAAGAAATGCGCTCTGTGTTAGGGAGACTCCATTCTTCTGTGAACAGAAAAATGCAAATATCTCCCAAAGGCCTTTCTTTGGTCAAAAGGCTGCCATTCCAATAAAATTTGATACTGCAAGTTCCCGAGTTTCTCCCTTTTATTTTTTTTTTTGTTATTTTAAGAAATATAGTCAATTCACTTACATGTAAATTGGATTTACAGAGGAGCAAGAGAAAGCTTTTTTTTTCTTGATGGTTCCTGCATATTTTTATGTCTCATTGTAAGGATGCTTCTGCTCCAGCAGTAGCTATCAAAGGAGACAAAGCCAGAAGTACAGCAGCGTGGTGCTTTGTCAGTTCTGTAACTCTCGTTAACCTCAGACGAGAAGGACACTATTGCTGAAATATAATAACAAACCACTGGGCAACACGATCCTCTGCTTCTCAAGTGATCAGACAAATTATTCATCTTTCTAGCCTGAACGTAAACTGACAGCAACCTTTTCATTTAAAGTAAATTAAGGACCTTAGACTATCTAACATGAATGATTTTTCTGTTGTTGTTGTTCCCCCCTCCCCCCCCCCTTAATTAAATGAAAGCAAGTTTTATAATTTAAACATTCCCACACTCTGTTGAACGAATGCAAATTTTCTCCATGATTATTCATGCAGCAGAGCAGCAGAGTGAAACCAGCGGTGTTAACTCTCTGCCGAGGCTGATTCCTTCTGAACATATAAGGTGCAGAGGGTTACAGTAGCTCCTGGGGGCCCACCAGGGAGGACCTCATTGTGGTATCTCATTGTCACACACAGAGTAATAGGAGGTGGCAGTGTTTGCTCCAGAGTTTCCACTCTAAACCTGAGGTTTGATGTGATGGAGGCTCTGGGAGTGACAAGCATCCTTCCCCTGCAGTGTGTGCCTGGTAGCATTTGGTCACAGCCTTGGTGGACATGGCCACCTCCCAGGTAGCCCCCAGGTGTTCCCCGCCTTGAGTTCACCACAATGCCACCTCAGCTTTTCAGATCCCAGCATTTCCAGCTCTGCCCAAGCAGAGACAACCTGCTTTGTCTTTGCTTATGGCTTTGGAGCATCCCAGCCAGGGTTCCTCTGCCAGCAGGGACAGCCAGCATCTCCCTGCTCTGCCCACCAGTTCCTCTTCCCCATGTGCTACAGGCAATGCCCAGCTCAGCCCCCAAGTGTCTTACTAATGCGGCCAGGAACGCGCTCTCCAAAGAAGTCCAACATTGTGGGAAGTAAGGATCCCAAAACACAAGAAAAAATGCATAACTCTGCCTTCCTCAAAGGCAGGTGCCCCAAGAACTATGGTAGTAAGCAGGGAAGAGACAGGAAGAACAGCAGGTATGGTGCATGTACAAGTGACCTGTCTTCTTGGTGCCTTCTGCTAAAGGAGGGGTTGGGTGACTTGGCAAGCAAGAGATTGTATCTCCAATACCATGCTTAACGATCAGTCAGATCTAATTTGTTCAGTCTGGCTTCAGTCTCCCTAGGGTTTCCACCTTCACAATTACCACAGCAATCAGTTCCAAAATTTTATAGGTACTCTGTGAAAAAATAAAAATTTACAAGAAAAAAAAATCTTTTGTTTGTGCCAAACCTGCTGATTGCTGGAGCCCCTCTATCTATTATAATGTGAGAAATAGTGAATAACTTCTACTTTACTCACCTTCTTTATGGCACTCCAAACCCAGCAGACCCCAATGGGATATACAGGTCTCTACAGACTTTCTACTGGCTATTTTCCTAGATGAAGACTCCTGGTCCAATTTGTTTCTCTTAGTCCTTAAACCAATTTACACTCCTGATTGTCCTTTCCACCCTTCTCTGTTTGTCTTCTACCTCTGAGATGGGTGGACCATAACTCCATCCTGCATTCACAGTTACACTACTCATTACTTAGTAACATAATGTCATTTTCTGTCCTGCTTTTGATTCATTTCCTAACATTTACCTTTCAAAATCTTAAAGACATTTTGCAATAGCATTGCCTTATTTCTTCGCTAACAGTTTCCAACTGCATTGGCTAATATTAAACCTCTCAATCCACAAGAAACTGAGTAACCTGACTGTTCAGTGCTTCCCACAATTCCCATTGAAGTTGTTCCACTCAAATTACCCCTGAAGTGCAATCAGATAAAGATACATACATTCCCTTATGGAATTAACCTACATATTTCTTGTGAGCAAACAAACATCTGTCTCTATTTGATTCATGCACACTCCAGAACATGCTTGACTAAACCCTGGGGTTGCCCACATCTCCCCAGTGAAGGTCCTTGAACACTGAGTATCACCACATTGAGGATGGAGCTCTGTGTTACCCCACGGACACCTGTTGACTTCAATTAATGTAATCCCGACTTTAGGAGCCCAACACATTCAAAACAATTAATTTAATTCAATAAATGTATTGGTTTATTAAGAAAAGGGCGGATGTTTAAGTAAATGCATCACAAGTTAGAAATGGGCTTAACTGTAGTTTTAACCCTGGGTGACTGACATCTGACATCCTAGTACACTGCAGGGCCAGAGCTTGTTGTGTCCATGTCCATCCCTGAGCGCTCTGATAAGCCTCCAGAAAAGATAAATCCTATGTTTCTCTGGATTTCAGTAGCTGAACACCTCTGATTCTTCCCCATCCAACTGCAGGAAAATGTTTCTGCCTTCCTGGGTAGAGGACAGAGTCACGGGGATGCACTGGAAGGCTCTTCTTGTTCTCTGGTGAAATATTTCATCCTCTCAGCACTAGAAATCTTGGACCTTTCCAGTATGAGGTCAATGTCTTGTCTCTGGGAAGGGCTGTCATGGACTTCAGATGAAGGAACATGAAATTGCATCAGACAGTTGTGGAAATATTCCATCTAACAGAAACGGCTCCTCCACTCCTATTTGGAGCACAAACATACCTCTTATTAAGGAACCTCAACCTTTCCAGAATTCACAAAGTCTTTATTTATCTTGTACTCCTTGCTACTAAAACTAGATATTCCCATTATCCTGAAAAATATTGAGTCTTCTTCTGATTCATACTAAGCTCTTGGCCACAGTGATATATTATAACAGAAAGTTTCTAGAATAATGCAGCACAAATGTTGAAATTTGCTTTGGGGCAGAGTTTTGTACCAGGGACCTGCTTCACACAAACATTCACAGAAAGCTTGTGTAAAACAACTTCTAACTCTTATGCAGCACTTTCCCATAGATCTCAGAAGTATTTGCAAAAAGGATCCATCTCATTTCACTTTTCTTTAAAACTGAAGTGACTCAGTATCCTCTAAAAAATGGGGAACTTCTGGTCTTTCTCCAGGGATCTATGATAATCTACACAGTCTTCCACAAATAGGCTGAAATTATGGACTTTGTGAACATATACAGAAGTCCTAATACGTCTCCAGGTCACCTTAGCACTATGCAGCCATGCTGTGCATTTACACTACCCACGTCAGGTCATTGCTCATAGGCAGCATCTGTCCTTGTGGCAAAGCCCAAATGTACACTGGGCTGAATTAGCAAGTGGCACCTGCACATCAAGGGAATTGATCACTGTCCTCTACTCAACACTTGTGGTACCACCTCTGGACCACATGCTGTGTCTGGTTTTGGGCTCCCCCATACTGAAGGGCACAGGCACACTGGAGCAATCCCAGGGGAGGGCCACCAAGCTGTCCAGGGGCTGGAGCACATCGTGGACCAGGAGAGGCTGAGAGAGCTGGGCTCATTCAGCTTGGACAAGGCTCATTTTTTTTCCTACAGTTCCACGATTTTGAGCACCAAAGATCCTAGGAACCACACCAGTTCAGCAATGGGTAAGAAATCCCTGGGGATGTGCTCTGTTTAACAGTTAGACAAACATCTGAGAAGCCTTTAAGATGAGAGAGTCGCAACATAAATTTAAGACAGTTATCAAGTTCTATTGAAGTCAGCTGCAATGAGAGTTTCATGATTTTTCCAGGTCCTCTCTGTTAAAGATAATAACTTCCATGCTGAACTGAGGGGCATGCAAAATACTTCATAATTTAGGCAAGGCGCCTGATGCCAGGTATAGTTCATCACTTTAAAGGGAACTTGAGCCCAATCTATCTTTTATATAACCCAGCATACTAACTTGCAGCTCCCAAAAGGTGGAATAAGGCTACTAGAATCAGCTGATACTAAGTGAAAATGTGAGTAATGCTTGAATGTTTCAGAAAAAATATATATTTTTTTTCTCCGTAGTTAGCAATGTATGAGTCATTCAGGCTCCCTAGCTACTGCACTGCATGAATGACTCAAAACTCCACCGAGAACGGAGGCACAAGCAGTTCTCTCTTTGTGCCAGATTTTCTCCTTTTAAATTACCCTTGCTGTATCTCACCCACTTCAAAAAAGGAGAATCTCTTTCCCTATTACTTCCTTTTCCCCATCCCCATGCAAGCCCAGGTAAGACATAGTGTGCAAGGATGGTCAGTGCTCATTGTGACTGAAAAAAAGTACAGGATATGATGCATTAAATTGAGATCAGGTAACCATTTTTTAAAAAGTGACATCATATGTAAACTAGTTGCTTTGCTGAGTTCCTCTGAAATTCTCTGAAGAGCAAGGACACTGCACCTCTAAACAGATCGGACCACAATGCCCTCTATGGAATTTTCCTGTGCAGCAAAGGAAATTTCCTGGAAATTTTAGTCAATCATTTGTTTGGGGGAAAGTTTTGAATTGAGTTCATTGTGGATCTTGAAACATCTCAGTCCCTGGTGATCTGTATTGTTGTATAAACTGGTAGTCCCTGCCTATCTTAAATACAATAAACCACTGCTGAGAGGATCCACGTTAATTTGTACCAGGTATCTGCATGTGAACAACTCACACACAACCCTGTCTTGAGTGATTCCTGGACATCTGCCTGAACCCAGGTTCCTCCTGCAGAGCTCTGAGCCACTCTTTGGAGTCCCAGGTAAATCTGTCTTTGGTGCCACATTCCCACCATCTTTTGTTATCACATATGTCGCTTTCCAGGGACTGAAGGATCAAGAGGGAAAAGCCATAGTCGGTGTATTAGTTGTCCCTTTAAGAAAATACCCTGCATAGTCTGACTATTGCCTAACCCCATTACCTCACCTCTAGGCGGATCACAATCCCCTTGTTCTTTGGATCTGCAACAGCTCTGTTGCAATGACCACGGGGTATTTTTATTAGTGACCATTTCCTCGTTTCAAAATCCTTCTACCATAAAAGCAGTCTGGTCACATAACAGAAAAAAGTGTACAGTCATTTGTTAGAACAGATCTCTGTAAGGCAAGCCACTGATTTCAGTTCTGCAGTTTGTTTTCTATTTATGAGAAAAATATCGTGTTCAAAAGGAATTACTGTGATTTGTTTTTCTAATCCATTCTTCCCATTACAAATTTTTATTCAGCTTTTTCAGAAGTTACGTGAGTTTAATTCTCTTTGATGCCACTAGTCGTCAATCAGCAGATACTTTGTGGTCCCTTCCTACCAAAAACTGCTTAGTACTTCACCATAGTCCAAGGAACTTGTGTTGTCATTGGAAAAGAAAGGTCCTTAGGGTTGGAGGTGCAGCTTTCTGAATACAACATCTCTATACAGATGGAAAAAACAGCTGTCCAAGAGTCACAGACTCTTAGTGCTGTTAACACAAAGCCTGTTTACTAGAATTGCTTTTTCAGGTTAACCATTTCACCACTGGCTATCTCAACTCTCTAGAAACAACGAAATGATCCAAGAGTGTGGAATTCCACTAGAGACTAGGCAGAAGCCTTCAGTGCCAGACAAATCTAGTTTGAATGAATCCCTTCAGACTGTTCAAAGTTGTCTCTTTTGTTGCTACCGTGAAGCAGAACATACTTCTGTGTCAGTTTTTTTTTTTTTTTTGGTGTTTTTTTCTATGTTTTATTTTTTACCCTGGGACTTATGAAACACTTTTTGATCAGAAGCCTCAAATTATGGACAAAGCCCATCAACCTTCTCCTCTCTTTTGGTGACTTGGAATCAGAAGGATTCCCCCTCTCTTGGATGACTCAGATTCATTCCAGCTGGGTTTAGACAGTGCAAGTTATGCTATAGTCAACTGAGAAAGCAAACATTCAGAAGAAGCACACAGATGCATGAGGAGTGGCAGGGGGAGCTGGATTTGTTCTGTCTGAAGAAAAGGAGGTTTGGAGGATCTCACTGCTGACCACAGATACATAACAGTATGATGCAGAGAAGACAACCAAACTCTTCTCTGAGGGGTATAGCAACAGGATAAGAGGCTATGGACACAAATTGCAAAAACAGAAATTCTGATCAGGTTTTAGGAAACATTCCTTTCACCATGAGGATGGTCAAACACTGGAACATCTATCGGAGAGGTAGTGGCATCAGCATTTCTGGAGATACTCAAAACTCAGCTGGACAAGGCCCTGAACAACAAGCTATAACTGGATGTGCTTTGAGTGAAGAGTTGGACAAGAGGACCTCTAGAGACTCCCTTCCAACACAAATTACCCTATTGCTCAATAGTTCTGTGGTTTTTCAGGACATGTCAGATATTGACCAAGAGTCAAAACACCCTCTTACATTGTCTTTCACTGTGTAGTTTAAGCAGATTTCACAGAATCACAGAATCATCTAGGTTGGAAGAGACCTCCAAGATCACCCAGTCCAACCTCTGACCTAACACTAACAAGTCCTTCACTAAACCATATCACTAAGCTCAACATCTAAACGTCTTTTAAAGACCTCCAGGGATGGTGACTCAACCACTTCCCTGGGCAGCCCATTCCAATGCCTAACAACCCTTTCAGTAAAGAAATTTTTCCTAACATCCAGCCTAAACCTCCCCTGGCGCAACTTTAGCCCATTCCCCTCGTCCTGTCACCAGGCACGTGGGAGAACAGACCAACCCCCACCTCCCTACAGCCTCCTTTAAGGTACCTATAGAGAGCGATAAGGTCGCCCCTGAGCCTCCTCTTCTCCAGGCTGAAAAATCCCAGCTCCCTCAGCCTCTCCTCGTAAGGCTTGTTCTCCAGACCCCTCACAAATTTCATGTTGGTAGTTTCCATAACACTAATAAGAAGTCCTTCTGTCTTAATTAACTGAAGTTTAATTTTGCTCCAGGTGAGGACCTATTCAGTGTATAATAAAAGTACTTTAGTCATGACTTCAACAGAAGTCTTTTGGACATCATCTAAACCTACTAATTTCTTTCTTTCTTTTTAGTTCCATTTAGTTGGTCTCATTTTTACTTGCTCATCATTTTACCAGCTGAATTATTTCCATATATAATCTCTTCCATTCATTAACTTCTTCTTGCCTGTTGGCAGCAAAGATATTTGGCATTGAAAATTGACAGAATATATCAGCATGTGTGGCCTTTTAACGTGATTAATTAGTATACGGAAAGAACTTTGTAATCAGTCAAGGAAAAAACTGCAAAGCTGTGAGGGTTAACAAAGAGGTCCTTTCCTTTACTTTTTGCTTGATTTGTTTTATAAACAGTGATGCAAGCAGATATATCAGGACCCAAATTGGAAAGCCACTTCTCACTGTGTTGAATTAAAGGAAAAGAAGACCAGTGGAATGATTTTCCTTGCTTTTTGAGAGAGATTACAGCTCTGGCTTGCTGTATACATTTGCAGGCAGCTTTGTTCTCCATCAGCCTGCATTTAGTCAGTTAAATGCTTATCTGGAAACCTTGCCCAGTAATCTTACCAAATGATGGCTTTCTCACTACTGTTGCTTTCAAAGCAAAAACTCACGCAACCTCGTTTGGCATGTTATCTCCTATCAGCTCTTATTCAATTGTGAAAAATGGCTTGAAAAACAACAGGAAACCCAAGAAAATGTGATAACAAACGGCAGTGTGTCAGGATTTAGGAAAGTGTGATTACAAGCACCATGGAGACCATTGTCAGGTCAGATGTGTCTTTTTTAATTAACCGAAATAGAAGGAAAATAGCATGTTAACAAGATTAACAAATGAAATTACAAAATTGTAGGTGTTAATACCAGCAGGTATCATACACCGTATTATCTCAGAAGATGTCAGCCTAGGAAATAATTCTCTTTTCATTTTTAATATCTATGTTTCTCACTTTGTTCCCCCCATTTCAACTCACTGAGGTTTGAAAACATTCTCTGAGAGCCTCCTGAGGACTAGACTGGAATTGGCCTTCTTGTAAATTAACTCGGAGATCAAACTCTTTTGCAGGGAAGAAAAACAGTGCTTTTGGCTATTCCATTTTATTTCTAATGTACAAACTTAAGATGTCCATACTAATTTATTTAGGTCTCTGGAGGAAAATTCTAGGCCATGACATGAAGCTTCTCTTTTTTCCTTTTGATGTTTTCAGAATCAGATCCTCAATAATTAAATTAAGGCTAGGATTAATAAGTATGTTTGTATCCCATTGTAAAGCTGCTTAGGATCTTCCCCCAGAAAGACAGAGAAGAAATAATACTGGGGAGAGAGCACAGACACACATTACTCTGAAAAGAGCGAGGATTTTTGCAGAATCTTTACCAGCAATTTGGAGAAACCTAAAATCAATTTTGGCAAAAATCGTGACTAAATCAAGCACTGACTAACAGGTAAGTAATGAGGAAGAGAAAGCCTGCCATAGAGACCAATCTGGATATGTCAGGACCATTAAAACATAGTTTGTAATACACTACAGTGAAACTAAATGTAAGTGTTTATAATTCAGGAAGAAGACAGATAAATCTCTGTATACTGAAAAGTTCTTCAGTCACTACATATTAACTGGAAAATGCCATGCTTGTAATGAAAAGAAAATCTAAAAGATGTGGCTTGTAACACTGTCAAAGACTTGTTCCCACCGCAGTCCTGCCAACATTTATATGAGCCAGTGCTGAAACACCAAAAACTGCAGGGAAGGAAAGACTCCTGCCCCTTTGATGTCTGTGCAGCCTCGGCCACTTCCTTCACCACATGACTTCGTGGGATTCTGTAGTCACAAGCAGCAAGTCTACTGTTGTCTCCCCCACCCATCTGATTCCTTTATCCCAAATGGAAATGACTGGCAATTCGTAACATCCTAGAAAACCTTGGCCACGTCCATACAGATGTTAGTAACTGCTCCTTCCCGTATACGGTCCTGTTCCAAATACTCTCCGATAAAAATTGACTTTCCCTGTGCTTTTTATAGTGCACCTCAAGAGGGCTTATGCAAAGAAAAAGGAAACAACTACGACTATAAATCACACAATTCCCCTAAACCAAAACTCTTTTCTTCTATCTGGTTTCCTAGGACAAAGGTATGTAGCAGGCTGTTCTCAATAACAGCAAGTTAAATGCCTCCCTCCATCATGCCGCTCTCCCAGACCTCAGTGTAAGAGAGACCTGCCTTTCAGAGACACATGATGAATACAAATCCAGCACTCAGACCATTTCTCTTGAAGTCACTGTTAATATAGGGAGTGCATATTCCCTGCTAGTGTTTCAATATTTTTCAGAGTCCTTGCAAATGCTACAGCAACAGCAATGCCAGCCCAGTGCCAAAAGATTACAGAAGTGTTCTCGTAGCTGGAGGAGCAATAAAAGGCACCTCCTTCAGACAGATTCAGTGGCTAGAAAATGCAATACCGAGCCTTTTCCAAGCACTAAACCTCAGTATAAACAATGCAAAACACATTTTCACACTATCTTCTGTGACACAAGTGGGTTTGAAGTAGGATTCCCTTACCAGGAAGATCCAGACACATTCCTCTTGCTGGTCCAACAGAAATTAAGAAGCCTTCGGTACAATCTCAACTTTACTCTCCGTATCACATGACAACTTGCTCAAACAGACAACACTGCATGCAAAGCTTCATCTCTGCCACTTCCACACATGGCTGAAATTTCTATTTACATTCCTGATAGTTTACTTTTCATCCTACTTATTGTGTTTTCCGTTTTAATTCCAGCTCTGCAGCTACTTGGCATGGGAGTCCTCTCTTCATCCTTAGTTTCACACTAAATATGAGTTGCAGATGTTCACCAGATTGCCTGGGGAGACCACATGCTCCGAGGGTAATTCAGGGCATTGGGTCCATGCCAGGGTCACTATACCATATGAAGGAGATATAACACAAGAAATATGAGAGCATGGAGTGTATGGAGATTTCAGGAGAAGTGCATACAAGTTATGTCAATAAATGTGAGTGCAGTCATCTCTTTCAGGGCACCAGAAGCACAACCATGCCCAAGCGCACCCACCTGCCCCTGCGTGCTGCTGAAGGAGTTTTCCATACTGGAACTACCCAAGACACAAGAAGTTTAGGCTGGGATTCACAGAAAATCCAGGAGGGCGTTGCACTCAGCTCCACACCGCCCTGCAAACCATTGGCTTGGTGCAAGGGACTTACACACGGGCACATGCAAAGCATTTGAATGAGCTGAGCAGTCACTCCCAACAAAGTTTTCAAGCTCAAGCTCACAGCATCCAGGAGAATGGCAGAGGAAGGAGACATCTCCCAGCACTCTAGCTACCCAAACAGCAAGTAGCTTTTCATATGTGCATGACTTTAAGATAGCAGATGAAGCTTGCCATTCCAGTTTTTTCTAGATGAGTCTTGCTGCTACTTAATCTGACTCTTTACAGACTCCCACAGCATCTCTGCTACAATTTGATCTATTTAGAGTTTGTCAGCAGCATGTTTTTTCTTAGTTTGAACCCATTGTCCTCATCTTCTCAGTTACTGTTGCCCTGGGACTGTCACTGGCTTAACTCTCATCCAGCGCTACAAAGGCACCAGCTCTTGTTGTGGTTCTGTGGAAAGGAAAATGACCTACAGCTGCTTCCTTTGAGGCCTTTTTGCTTTATGCAGGCTGGGAAAAATATCTGAGACAAGTGCTCATTTCTTTAGTAATAAGTCAGCCTGTAAGAGAAATGCTCCCACCAGTAGTCTCCTCGTTTCATAAAAGAGGTTTTTAACTTTGAGAATAAAAATCCATGAACAAAGCACTATTTTGGAAGCCTCATCTAGACACAGTTGTCTCACTGTATAGCTTCATTAAAAAATAAAAATAAAAAATTATATAGGACCATGTTGTTCTCAGTTCCATGCTTTACCACTGCCATTAATACTAATGGGAATTATGCATATATATATACCTGAGGAAAAATGTGACTGGTAGGTCTTAGAAATGAAAGAAGAATGAATTAAAAATAGATTTGGATTAAAAATATCAGAAGGATCAGCTGACTCTGTGCTATAGAAAGGAAAAGTGCTGACAGCCTTAGGAATCAAGGTTATCACAGGATTTCTGCCAAGACATTTATCTATAGTGGTAGATTCTGCTATTTTGACTTGCAAACTGTTAGAGAAATATAAACTTCTTTATTCCCTTGTCCCAGTTAGATTAGTCAAGTACTTAAGCACTTTATCTTTTAATTAATTGTATCAGCTAAGTGTGTACTTAAAAATTGAATTTCTGCGCAGAAATCCCCAACATGTTCATCATTTCTCATATACTCCCCTTATCCGCAGTCTGCCAAGCTCTGAGTCATATTTCCATTTTATTCTATTCTTTCTATTGCTGCACAGCAATTATACAGTGTATGAGAGAATGATATTTGTTGTTTAATCATCGGGGGGATCGGCCATTCATGAGAGAAGAAGACAGCAGCCCGTGCAGAAAGAGGATGACTGAAGTGGGGGAGCTGGAGAATGTGACCTGGTTAAAAGTCATCTAAAGTTAGTAAATGGTGGCTTTGGAAGATGTGGTGGAAGGTCATCCCTTCTCACAGTAAATTTTAAAACAAAAATTGTAAAGAAATAAAACAGCTCCTGATTTCATGCTCATCATACCAACCAGTATATTTTTTATTTTTCAAAACTTTACTAATCTGGAAGAAACAGAAACTGCATGTGACCATTATCGTGGGTTTGGATTGTAAAACAAAGCTCAAAGCAATGCTGTCCTAATTGCTTATCAGCCTATGGGTCCACTTTGGACAGAGCAAAACCACTTGCTAAACACGGGGACCATTCCAGTTGAGTGACTTCTCAACCTCATCCATGCCAGTGTTGGTTTGTAGCAGCTGTGCTTCTCCATGTAACCCTGAACTTATCCCTAATTAGTACTGCAAAGCAATCCCTCTTTCCTGAGGGCTTACACAGAAACAAAGAGGGTCATGGGAAAATCTTGGCCGTGCAAGTTTCTCCAAATGCTGGAAATATAAAGCCTGATTTCAAAATCTCCAAGCTTGGACAAATGATATCACAACACTAGTCTACCTCAAAATTGTGGGTTGCCTTGATGAAAGCATAGAGTTTCAGGTTAAATATCACAGATATAAACATCAATTTGTCCTGAAACAGGTCGTGACTATAGAATTCAAATGTCCTCAGGTAATGACCCAAAGCAACAAAGTCATTCTGCAAGGCTGTGCAAACAAGTGTTGTGTCTCGCAGGGCATGAGGGGTTGTGCTAAGAGAATACCTGGTCCATCGTGAAGCGTAGTAGGAGGACTGCAAATGGAAAATAGGTAAAATCTTTACCTGGAAATTCCAGAGAACGTAGTATTTGGGATGGGGCTCCTCTCCTCACACCAGCACTTGCAGCTGGCAGTGAGTTTGCCAGGCCTTCACATCTGCAGTCTTGTCATCCAGGAATGCCCTGGGATCATTCCGGTCTATTATATTAGAGGCCACAGTGCTATGGTTGGTTTCTGAAAGCACCAAGTCAGGACTGGGGTCAGTTCTAACCAAAAAGGAGGCATCAGGTCATAGAGTAAAAGTCTTGCAGCCAGGATCTTGCAGTCACAGTGTTAAGCCAAGCTCCTGACTCACGCTGGATGTGTGAACATGAGCAATGCAGTTGGCTTCTTGCTACCTACATCAGCTAAGCTGGAAGATTGAGTCATGCCTGGACCTCCCAGAACCCAGATACGACGTCTGAAGTGACCTTTCTAGAATAAATAAGTACAAGACACAGCATATAAGTGTTAGACTGTGCTAGAGAGCTGACAGCAACGAGGCTGTGGATGGGGGAGAGGATGACATAAGCTCCCTCTTCTTCGGCACACTGGGGAGCTTCTTGTGGAAATGAATGGGACCTATTCTCTCTTATGCTCTGGGAATGCTGCTTTCCAAGGGCTTTGCACTCAGCTTGCCTGAATATACACTGATCCATAACACAGCGTACAAGAGTGAGTCCAGGACATTTGAAAGGAAAAAAAAATCATATACTCATACAAGAACTTAGTCTGAAAGGGCCTCCTGAGGTCACCTAGGCTAACCTCTTCTCTTTTCACCCTCCAGGGCTCTCTTGAAAGTTGGATCAGCTTGCTCAGGGCCTTGTCTAGTCAAGTGTTGAGTGTCTCCAGACACAGAGATTTTGTAGGCTTTCTGAGTAACCTGGTTTAATGTTTGACCACCCTCACTGATTTTTTTTCCTTGTCTAATCAGAATTTCCTTTGCATCAACTCATAATTTTTCATCCATCTCCATGTACCCAGGGAACTGTCTGGCTACATCTCCTGCACAACCCCCTTCCGGGTTAGGAAAACAGTGATTAAATCCTGCCTTAGCCTCCTCTTGTCCTGTTTAATCCCATCCTGCTCCTACGTCCTGTGCTCCAGCCTGCTGCCTCTCTTAATGGCCCTCAGCAGGACTTGCTCCAGCTTTTCAATGTCTTTCTTGCCCTGGGGGTCCTTAAATTGGATGCAGTAATCAATATGCAATGTCACCAGTGCCAAGGAGAGGGGACTGGTCTCTGTGCTTGGCCTGCAGGCTATGCACTCCGGCTATGTGGTTCAACGTGCTGCCCTGCAAAGGGATCCTGCTGACATATTTCACTTGGAGTCCACTAGGACCCCAGGTCCTCTTCTGAAGAGCTGCTATCTAGCCAGTCAATCCTCATTTTGAACAGTCACATAGGTTATTCTGTCCAGGTGCAAACACATGTGAAGTAAATCCATGCTAACCAATACACCTATTGCATTGGTCAGGGGTGGGCCACAGAGCAAGCTTTTGAAGAGTCAAAAAAAAGAATTGTCCAGGACAGCAAACTGCAGGGAGTATCAAACAGTCATGATCCTGCTGTCCTTTTTGCTTTTATTAGATAAGCACTGGAAAAACAGACTTGCTGTTCCTGAAGTTTAAAGAGGTATGTGCAGATGTGAGGTTATTGCTAGGCGACATGGGATGCCTATAGAGCTATCACTGCTACTTCTTCTCCCATATGGCTGTTGGCAGCAGAAAGAATAAATTCAGTTCTCCAGTTCCTCAGACTCTATCCCAGCTCGGCCTCTTCTCCTTGACAAGGGGGACTCATTTCCCCCTAGGTTTAGACAACCCCAAGCAAATTCCCTCTACATTTTCCAGTTGCATTACTGAGATTTTTCCCTTGTAAAAGCTGTTCAGCAAACTCTTGTGAATTAAATTATTATTATCAAACATCACAATAACACACATGCATTCAGAGGAAAAATATAATCCAGGTTTAAAGGTAGTTCTTCTATATCTGCATTAAGCAACCATCTCAGAAGTGCTGAACCTTTTAAGCCCGATAACCTTTAGACCGATAACCTTTAGAAGTGCTGCATATGCTTGGCTCTCTAGCTAAGCTGTGATATTTGCTGAACTGTATATAGAGCAAAGCACATCGTGATGAGGCCTGGATCTGCACGTGGAAGGTGGAGACACTCAGGGATGCTCCTCTCTGCCATTAGTAGGCAGGACACGGGCACTGGCATGTAAGGCTTTGTCTGGAAAGTGAGGACATATTTGACACATAAGCTGTCAGAGTCCTTCCAAGAAAAGGAAAAACAGGTCAGCTGGATGAAAGATTTTCTGTTTTACTGGTCCTGATGACTCCTCACTCTGGGTGGTTTCCTGGGAACTGCTCTGTGACCAGGTGTGGCTGAAGCTGCTCCTGGAAAACAGGAGGGGAAGTCTGGGTACCAATGCCTATCTGCTCCCCTGCAAGCTGGAATCCCTGGTGGTTGTTTTATCCATCCAAAAATGAAACAGCAAGTGTGTTAGAAGTGGAAGAAATTTCTAATTACTTCTGTGACATATTATTAAACCTCTCACTATGTGCCCTATAATGATTCAGCTGTAGAGGTGGAACAGACGTTTGACACCTAGCCTGTGGGCACCCTAAGTGGCTACAGATCTCAGGATATGGCCTCTGCTGAGGGATATGCAGGAAACAAGAGGGCATTCATAGACCCGAGGCTACCACGCACTTCTCTCAGAATTATAGCTGGCTTTCAGCACCCTGGTGACCTTTAAAATAGAGGAGGAAGTTGTAGCTGGCTCATCTGAAGCAACACAGGAATTAATTTCTGCTGCAAAACCTGGTGAACACCAGGTCAGAGGCAACTTGAAAAGAGGGCTCTGCGCTGCCCATTGAGTGTGAGGTAATGTGAAGAAGCTGCTTTCCCCTACTGCACACTGTGCAGGAAGCAGTATGCTATATTCTACCACAGCAAATTCATCCCCAGATTGCTGCATTTGACTCTGCATTACAAAATCAGTGACTTGAGGTACACGTGCCTCAATGTACAGTGGAGCCCTTTTCTTCTCTTCCCACATGCTCAGCCCAGTGCCAGTGGCCATGCTACCCAAATAGCCAGCACACTTTTTTTCCTACACTATAATGGTGTCCTGCCACCTCCTTGACATCTTCCCCTGAGTATCTAGTGGAAATCAATGTTATTCTCCTGCCACATCCTTTGAGTGTCACAGCAATTATACCCAAGTTCGATTATGAGATCCTGGGGCAAATTCACATGAGCCATGTTACTAATGTGAAGTCAATTAAAATCAAGTAACACAAGGAACACATCTGGTCCTAGGTGGTCATGATAATAAAGAAACCCCATTATGCTACTTATTACAATTTCTAAATTAGCAATACAATTACTAAATAGCGATTCTTGAGATCACAATGTCAGAAAGTAGCCTGAACCACAAAACTGAGACATTCGTTTAAAGGTGGATATCAAGCCTTTAGGATGTGTAGATAAATAGTCTCCATTTTCTGTTCAGCTTATTAAAAAAAATAGGATCTCAAACACAGCATTGAGCCTCACAGTCATTTCCACACTTTCAACATCTTCTGCCCACCAACTCTACCAGAAACCATCATAAAAAAAGGCATCTATGGTTCTGGTTTGGAAGAAGGACATCATTAGGAGCATGAAGAAGGCTTAAACTTGGGATCCATCAATTCAGTAACATGGAGCAAAACATCAACATCTTAGTGATATGGAGTAGCTAGCTGAGTCTGATTCTTGTGAATTTAACTTAATTTGCTCACTTTAGGCCTTTTTTTCTCTCTCTCTCTTTTTTTTTTTTTTTTCCCTGTAACACCTATGAATCATTGTGCTGTCCAGAATGCTTCCTTGGCTCAGAGATAACAGAGCCCCGTGCTTAGTCAGAAAAATGATTGAGGAAAATCAATGCCTTTGCTTTGGTTACAAAATAAATTTAAAATGGGAGTGCTAAACATTTAGGATGCCAGCAAAGGGGAGTTTCAGGTCTCTGCCCCTTCATACCAAGGGTCCGCCTGACAACAATTAGATAAACGTTCTTCTCAGCAACAACAAATCTCAAGATAAATCCTATAGTCGTTATTTTATCACTAATGTCCAAACCCATTAGGAAGTTCCTGTGTCAAAAAAGTGTCCCACGCACCCTTGCCTTGAGCACCCTAATTCAGGGTTGTAGCTGGGCTTGGCCTAGATCTCAAGACCAGAAGATCTCAATAGAAAAATTGTCATTAACTTCCAAAACTCAGACATCTAAAGACTTGAATGTAAGTGGTGACAATGTTTTAGGCTGAGGCACAGTTCTGATATACTGAGAAATATTTCCCAGCATCAAAGCATTGTGAGATCAAGGTGGTGACCTAAGCCTCAGTGAAGCTTTGGAAACTACTTGCTGTGGACAGAAGCTGCAGAAGCACTCATGACAGAGCAAATCATGAAGCATTCAATAAAGACATCAGTTTTCCCATAGGTTAAAGAAAAATCTATCATTTTAAAGTTAATTATTTTTCTAAGGAAAGACAAATTCCGAACTTACACAACAAAATACATCTCTCGGTGTTCTGAGTCATCCGGCACGCTGGTGGTACAGATGCTGGAAAGGCCTGCGTTTCCCATTGCTTCACATCTCTGATGGAAGACCCCAAACTGCCTGCTCAATCTTGAATGGGGCAGAAGCAGGACACAAACTTATCCCTGTGCAGTCGCTGGTCCTGCCCTGCCCAATGTAAGCCATTCAGAAGTGGCTATTTCTTCTCATTGCTTTGCCTGAATGCAGCACGCACAGAAGGCACTGGATACCATCATCTCCTGGTCTGTGTGGTCTGGTTTTAATATTGGCAGCAAACATTTTCATCGGGTGGCTCTGGCAGGCTACCTGCAGCTCTCACTTGGAGGACTCACTCCAGAAGATACATCCACCTCCACTGTAATTCACTTTATCGAGGCCAACCGTGGCATTACCTTTTGCCACAAGGTCACTAGCATTTCAACTGAATCACCTACGCTCTTTTAGCATAAGTCACTGAGCAACCACGGCTTGGTAAAACGTTCAGTCACAACAGATGTAGGCAGGGTTTGGATTAGTCATGTAGGTTGAAAAGGCTTTGTCAGCCACTCACCCTTAGAAATGGCACTTCAATACAAAATAAATCCAATTTAAAAAGCAATTGATTTGCTACACATGAAGGAAAGTCTCCTAACTCAACTTTTGTTCATTGTGTGCATCAGTGAAGCCTTTACTGAAAAACAAACTGCTTCACTACCAGAGCAGCAAACACCTACCTTTGAGAAGCTTTCTGACACCATGTAGACATCTTCTTCCACTGGGAGGCACATGGGGGAGGTGAAGGAGGAAGGAACTGCTTAGTTTCTCTGACACTAACCCCCAAAAATCTGCCACCTCAGAGAAGCAACAGCTGGACTAGTGGAGGTCAGTCCCCAAGGAGCAGCTATATTCCTGTTATGTTACACACTCATTGCTCTGGAGGAAGCTCATCATAACACGTTGAGGCTTCCTGAGGACACAAGGTTTCTTTGGAGGAAGGGTAGAACCCAAGGAAAACAGAAATGAGCCTGAACAATCAACCAAACACCCTTAAACCTTGATGTCCAGGTTTGTGCATGACTGGACATGGACAACTGCACTATTGGGTTCAGAAATGGGGGAAATAACAAAATGAAGAAACAAAACAAACAAACAAAAACCTCACAAAGCAAAACAAAATAAATACAAACAATTAACAAACAAAAATCGTAATAATTAAAAAAAAAAAAAAAAGAAAACAAAAAGCACACAAAAAAACAAGAAGTTCCAGATGAAGTCTTTATTGAAATAGTAGCCAGCTGCCCACCAAACTCTGGAATAATTGCCCATCACAGGACTTCATCCTCAAGTCCCATCTGCATGACTTTTCTAGGTGGTGACCGTGAGCTGGATAGTGCGAAGTATCTACTGGAGGCAGGTGGACAGCTTTAAAGGAGAGTCGTGGCTGGGCCCTCATTCTCAGTGACCCAAATATTCAGCTAAAATGTTTCAGATGAAAAAAGTTATCTGTCTTGTAGTCATCGGTCTGCTGTGGATTGAGCAGAATCTCCAGTGGGAAAAAGAAGCTTATTAAACAGATGTTATAGAATCCAGCAATATGGGGCAGAAAGGAAAATGTTATTATGAAATTACTTCTGTCTCAGATACCCCGTACGTTTTTCATTAAAGTCAACAGAAATTGGGCACACAGCTCCCGGAGCAGGCATGGCTCATCAACGGAGCATTAAAGCACAAGCTATGGGGAAAATTGAAAGGCTTGAACTCTCTGATAGCTAAATAATCAGGGGCCTCGCTGCTTTTTACGAACAGTAAGGCTCACAAAACTTATGTGTGCAAAAACATGAGTTTGAAATCACATCAGAAGATGAATTTTGCACCATTTCCTATATAGAGAGGGGCTGCAAACACGTGCCAGGCAGCCTCAGGCTGAGGAAGTAGTTTGGCACTTCCTCCCCTGATGAAGAAGCAGAAGTGACCGTGTAGATGCAGAAAAGCAATAAGTAAAGCTTGATGAGATTTTTGCACCTCAAACAGGGAGGATTTATGCTTCATGTAGTGGTATTAGATTGCTTTATGGGCATTCTTGTGTGTGCGTGGTGTGTTTTTTTTCCCAGACCAGGTGAAGTATGAAGGGTGCTTTTGAATTTAAGCACCCATTGACCATGCCAGATGACTGGTTTGCAGTACATAGCCATCACACGTGGTGAAAAACTCGACAGTGCTTTGCAAGCTGGCAGATAAGCTGCACAAAGAGACCCTTTCACTCACCGCTGAAACGCAGAGCCCTCCTGAATTTCAGCTGGTGAAGAGTGCGAGCAACATTTCACTGCCACCTCGGGCAAGAAACGAAGCACGCTTCTGTAAATCTGACAGAGCCCAGCACGCAGCAGAGCTGCCTGCAGCTCCCCACGCCACGGCGCAGCGGGTGAGCCCTGAGACCGCTGCATGCCCCTCGCCCACCCCCACGGCAAGTAATGCCACCCAGCTGACTTCTTCCCAAAGGCTGCCCCAGTAAGTCATAAAACATCGTAGTTCAGGCTGACAGGCTAAAATCACGCATATAGCCATGCATATAGAGGACATCAGCGATGTCGCCATATGTCAGCCAGGTGCCTGGTGGCTAGCTTACCTCCAGGTACCTGCAGAGGAGCGTGATGAGGAGTAACACACGCTGTTCCATCCCTTTCCTCTACACCAGATAACTACTCGGGATCTGCTGGTGAGGAACAGCAGCCAAAGGTCCCATCCCAAGTGAAAGTGGTTGGGGGTGAGCCGTCCTGCCTCTCAGCCAGAGGAGCTAAGGCGACCCGTGGCAGAGGGGGAGGACTTCAGCAGGTGTCTTCCCTTTCTGCAGCAAGAAGGAGGGAGGGAGCTTAGTCTCGGGGTCCTGGTTAGATAACTGAAGAACCACGTTTCAGCTCTGCAGTGAAACACTGGCAAAGTGAAAGGCCTGGGGAAGAGACAAGGAGTGAGATGCCTCTACTCCACAACAAAAACTGGAGCAGTCCTAAGCTTTCCACACTGTGAAGTGACTCTGTGAGTCACTCAGTGCTTCCTTTCGGGGACTCTCACCTATTTATGCAATGAAAATCAAACTGAAGTTCTCCTTATTTGTTTAATGATGTCATTGCGCAGCTAATTTGTTTGCTGCAAATCCTTGCAGGCTTTAAATTTGCAGTCTAGAGTTCATACAAGGGTTGCAATTTATACTGTTGAAAGGCAGCACCAACTCACACTGGTCAGCTGAGTGTTTCCCAAATGGAGGACTCCAGACATTTAACAAAGGAAAAAATGTCGTTAAAACAGGAAACCGATTGCTATGGGATTTCTTGACTTTGCCCTAAAAAGCTTCTGCATTGGAAGGGTAGTGCAGCACTGAAGCAAGGACTTAGAGACACTGAGGCATCTCCAGCCTTGAAGGTTTTCAAGACTGTGCTGTACAAAGCCATGGGTGATGTGACCCAGCATTGATGATATCCCTGCTTCAAGTCGGAGGTCAAAGTAGAGCCCTTTGCAACCAACATTCCTATGATCCCGTGAGCTCTTCTTCAACCCAGTATATTTCTGATGCAAAGAATTTTCCACATCCAAAAAAAAAAAAAAAAGAGAGAGGGTAAGCAGATTTGCATGGGCTGAAAGTATACTTGGTCTTTAAATGGTCTTTGAATGAAAACGATGGACATTCGAGAGGCACGCGTTAATGGACTCGTGCAGCTGTGCACAATACTGAGGGCTGTTTAGGAGAAGACCCTGAGCAGACCCTGACTGTTCCCACATGCAGTGATGCCAACTCTCCTACTAAAGAAGGGAATGTCAGAGAGGGACAGTTGACCTTTAAGACGCCAGCACAGTTGTGTTAAATTTCCCTTCACAGTGAGGAGCCAGTCAAATGTCACCATTCATTGCAGAACTGGTCAAAGCACAGGGCAAAGCTGCTGCATTTTTCTCACTACAGTTTTGAAACAAGACATTTTTATTTGTCATCTCTCATTCAGGGTAGCAGCTTTAGCATTAAGTCTTCCTCTGCAAAGCAAATTGATCTGTAGAGTCTTTTATTCATCTTTCCAAACTTCTTATGCTTTCAGATTTCTGTAAAGCAGAAAATGTCTGTATGAAGACTCTGTCCATGACCGAGGTGACTGCCAACACTGAGTCACAAGTTATTTCACATGATGATGGGCACTGTCATCTCAATTCATTTCCATGTACTGCAAAAGGATTTCTTTGCAGGAGAGGAACAACTGTTAAGTGTTGTGGACTCTTTCATGTTAGAGCTGCCCCTTTTACTTTCCCATTGAAAAGTATCTTCTGTTCATCCAGGTTATGAATCAAGTCTCATATTCATCTCATTGCACTGCTCTGCACCAATGTGACTAATGCTTGCCCTTTAAACATCCTGTGACACTTTTAACAAACTTGTCTAGTGCTGGATCAAATTTAGTTCAGGAAAGGCAAGCCTCATTCACCCTCACAACATAAAGCACTTGAATATTTGCTTGTTTCCCTTCTCGTTCAGTTCCAGGGGTATTTAGATCTGGCAGCTCCCCAGAAAACTGATGGAGAGGGGCTCTGTGTGGTGCCATTCAGAAGCCAAGGCAGCTGCCCCAGGGCCCTGCAAGGCACAGGGAGCTCTCCCCAGGTTGCACAGAGGCAGCTCCTGCTCAGCTCAAATGTTATTTTTGCTCAGCGTTGTGCATGCCTCTAGGGAAGCACAACAGGACATCTAGAGAAACAGAAAAGGACCTGGTTGCTGATAAATCCTATAGCCGTTCTCCAGCCCCTAAGGTTTTACTTTGGAAAGACTTTAAAGTATGAAATGTGGGTGCCTAATGCAAACTGTTGGGATTTGCAAAGCACCTGAAACTACAGTTCGGTGGGTTTCAAGTCAGACTTCTGTGATAATAATTTGATTGTTGGCTTTTCTCAATTGTCAACAATTTCACAGCTCAGAGAAGGGATAAGAATTATAACATTGAGTATGTGTGTGTGTTGCATGTGTGAAGGGATAGAAGCAGAGAGGAAAAGGAAATAAAACTTACAGGCCACTGCCATGCTCATGGTAAGTTCAAAGGGTGATTGGTTTACTTTTCTACAAGGAATGTTGTACAAAGAAAAGGCTCAGCATTTAAGAACCTGACTTTTAGTAAGCTTTGCCATTCACAAAATCTGGCTTGAAGGGAAGAGTCTCAGCAGACGTTCTGAGCCAACAGCTTCAGAGTGGGTGGTAAAATTAGACAAAATCAATCTTTCCATCCCTCAGAGCAGACACAGCAGCAGGTGTAGGTGGGGAGTGAAGGTGTACCACAAGGGAACACAAACAGCCTTAAAAAATACCTTCCGAGGAATAATGATATGATCTCTTGCTGCCAACACTGACATAATGCTCATGCTGTCTGCAAAATCATTATATTCCAAGAAACCCATCCTGAAGCATAGAAAAAAATAGGCATTGAGAAAATAATAGACAAACTTTTATCTGAAATTTCCTTCAGTGTGGAATCGACTTGGTTATGAATTAAACACTATGGAATAGCACAGCCTCACTGAAAATTTCTGAAAAGGAAAAAAGTCACCTCCAATTACTTTGCCATTTACTGAAAATATCTTGATCTTAAAATATTTTGAGAAAGACCCTGAGACTAAAAAAGTAATACCTTTGCTATCTCCTTATGTTGGTGGTGCTTCTTGACCCTCACTTCTTGAGCTCCAAATTCAAAGAATTATAGAATGGTTTGGGTTGGAAAGGATCTTAAAGACTATCTAACTCCTCTCCCTTGCCATGGGCATGGACACCTATTGTTCTATGGCTCTGTGATTCCATATAATATCCTCCTAAAGCTTAATTACTTTTTCCTTGGCCAGATAGAGCCCTTGCTCCTATTTTAAGAATAGTGAACTGAAGTACAGAGAAACTACAGCAAAAAGTCATGGGGGAAGTCAGAGGGAAGGGGAACTGATCACGACTAAATGAGCCCAGCGTCTGTATCATGAGGCACAGCCCTAATGAGCCTGCAAAGCTCATAGCAAAACAAGCAAGGATGACAAATATTTATGTAATGGGTATTTGGAATGCAAATGGTATGCATTTGGTAATGCGGTGCAAAAGTTCCCTGTGATAATAGCAGGGATAACATGGCTGGTTTCCTTAAGGGTACACAGATACGACTTCTATAATGCAACATGTACCACAATTTTATCTGATGTGCATTCCTCCCTCCCTGAGGTCCCCCTCACCAGTAAATCTGGCTGTCACTGTATAGCTAGTAGGCAAAATAAAAGCTCAGCCTCTCAATGCAGCTTCAAGGAAATTGTTTGGATTTGGTCGTTGATTTTGCTTGTTTTTCAAAATGATGATGTGAATGTTATCGGAAAGATGAGTCAGGGAAATGAGTTCTGTAGTTCTGGAAGCGAGGGTTATTGGCTGTTTTCTAAAAAAATGTAACCCCAAGGGGCCTCAGGGCAGCCTCTGAACTAAGTTTTGGCTCCACACTCTAACATTATCCTAGAAGAAGACAAATATCCTGAGCCATCTGGTGTCTGTGTCTGTGTTTAATAGACCTTTCTTTTGCCTCAAGTAAGAGGGCTTCGTTTGATCGAAGGCGGATGAACCATAAATATCTGACACTAAGCTGTATTATTTCATAGTAAAAGAGTAAATAAGTGGCAGCATATCTGAATGCAAAGCTGTGCTAATTTTGGCTGGTGTACTTTGCTATTTCAATCTCCACAGTATCACCCATGTGATATAGCAAAACTTCCTTTTCTTCAGAACAGCCCTCTGGATTTCAGAAATAAAGGAAGCAGTTTAATATCAAATGAGAGAAATTACTTCGTATATGGGCATCAGTTTTAAACTGCATGCTTTCAGAGTATAAGAAAAGTGTTTTTCTTGGATATGAGCTACCACACTCAATGCAATTATGCTAAAATGGAAATGCCAAATCTTGAAAGCTTAATAACTGTGTAGCTACCGAGTTTTTTGAATATTTGCGCTGTGTAACCTTCAGATTTGTGTTGTTCTTACACATGTAAGTCCCAAATCCTGTGCCTTTGCTGCAAAACCACATGTGGAATACTGTGTGTGATTGCAGGGTCCCCAGCACAAGAAAGACATATACTGGAGTGAGGCCTATGGAGCATCACCAAGGTGCCTGGGGCTAGAGAAACGCTTGTACTTTGGAGGTGTGCAGATGCCTCTTTCAATGTAAGTTAACCTATTATTGTACCCTTTCTCCCTTCTTTTTCCCTCTCCGTGGCCCATGCAATACCATCATGGTAAGCCTATACGCTTCATCCCTCTTTCATGAACGAGGACATATACCCATGAAATACCAGGCAGAGTGACTTGACTTCACTGGGTTTCTAGAAATGCTTTGACACTGTTTTTGCACCTGAAAACCAAAACCTGGGCCCTGTATTGCTAGACAGGGCTTGTAAAAGGCCCTGCAAAAACTTGCCAAGGTCACAGATACTCACTGGCTGGGACTGCCCATCCATAGCCAACATCTTCCTTTCCCATCGTGGAGCTTCATCCAGCACCACTGTCTTCCACTGTCTTCCACCACTGCAGATTGGTTTCCTCAGTCCTCAGTCCTCCCTGAGTTCCCCTGATACTGTCTGTCCAATACATAGTAAGGATACTTTATACCAAAATAGGTCAGAATGAAGCTTTCTAAAACATAAAAAATCATCTTCCTTGACTTTGTTCTGCTTTTCTCTTTTACCTTCCTTTGCTTATTAATTTTTCTTTCTGTATCTTCCTATTTTCCTCTCCCATTTTTCTGTTTAAAACTTCACTAAATTTACTGACTCTTTGACCTCCAAGAACATTCTCCTTTAACCCTACTTTTCTGATAAAATCCTTTTTCTTCTGCTAGCTCTGTTTCTGAATTTAGCCTCCTTCTTCACCGCTACCAATTCTGCTCTTATTCTTTCTACTCTTGTCCCTTTTTGAAAATAAATAACTGTCTCTTAAGTCCCTTTTTGTTCTCTCTTATATTCACCCCTCCTCTTATGTTCTCTCACCCGTGTCTTCGTACCCCTTCTGTGCTCTAACCCTTTTTCTTTCACGTGGCTTCCCCATCGCTCCATGCTCCAGGCTGTTTCTCCACAATCATTTCCCAGTTGACTTTCCCCTTTAGCTCACTATCCCTGGCATTCACCGTACCACTGAATAACTGGCCAAGGGT